>NC_027753.1:15168377-15172965 GCF_000695525.1 Brassica oleracea var. oleracea | reverse complement strand
ACATGCATGGCTTGATCATGGAAAGCAGTAATGATATATGTTCATTGTTTGACTCATATCTTCCAACAAACGAGTCCTCTTCGCATGAAATCACTTGGAGAATGTTCTCAACTCAATTACGGAGCTCCTCGAAGAAGAATCAGATTAAACGGAGTTCAGATGTGGGAGTTATGCAATTTGCAAATCAGGAGACCTTCAGTTCTCGCGAATTTGGGCCGTATGGATCGTCCAGCCCATATCTTGATCCTTACCGCGAATGAACTACATGGTTCAGACGAACCTGGACGTTAGCCGAAGAGTCTCTTTGACCAGATCTGAGATCCAAGAGTTTTAATACATTGTCTTTAAATTTCTCATCTAGATTCAATTTACTAAGTTTGTCTTTAATACATTCTTAAGTCTTTTTCTATTCCTAAAGTAGTATAAATATGTAAACACTTCTCATAATAAAATCAGTCTAAGTTTGAGTTTATTTTTGTTTTCTTCTTTTCTCTGAGTGAGAGAGAGAGTTCTTAGCTAGTTCATCGGTTTGAACCAGCTTGTTGATTTGGTGGTCAGCCAATTCATCTTTGTGTGTTGTTTGGTGGTTAGCCAACACATTCATTCATTCTTGGGTGGTTAGCCTTAGATCGTGGGTATATCAAGAGTCATTCCGCATCTCTTGACGATCCATTCATTCCATTCCAGTTCCAGAAGTGCCATCGCCTTCTCGGTTCATATCAAACACCCGGCCAAAGCCATCCTTCCCGTTTTGGGCGTATCAAGAACATTCTAAGGAAGATTAAGTAGAAGAAGAACACAGTAAAGATTCAGAAGAAATGAAGGCAACTCCTGAACAGGACACAGTGGCCTTGAATGCAACGGTGATCAATCAAGAACTTGATCTTTACAGCCATCTTCTGTTCTTCCTCAAGAACTTGATCAATCAATGATTCCAGTTTGTTTTCTTGGGTTGCTGGAGCAGTGTTCTTATAAGAAGAAGCTCCATAGTTCCTGGTGTAGCCACTATTGTTGTTGCTGCTGAAGAGTTTCTGGTATTGAGAGCTCTGGTTGTTGAAATTACTTCTCTGGCCAGCACCATTGAAGTTCATGTTGTTGCTCTGATTCTCATACCTTTGGCTCTGAAAACCAGCATCAATAACAACGTTCACATCCTCCTCTTCTTCTCCATCTAGAGATACTGCTTGTACCTTTGCGAAACTGACTTGCTTAATGAGAAGTTTGTGGACCCCATTCAGTTTTGCCTTAACCTATTCATCTGTTCTTTATCCAAGCCGGCAGCTGATTTCCTCCTCTCATATTTACTGTTCTTAATGCTATTACTATATGTCATGTTTTGAATAAGCCTTGTGGCTTTCTCTGGGTTCATGGTGTTGAAGTTGCCTTCACTAGCTATGTCTAAAGCCATCTAGTAGACCAAAGCTATTCCTCTAGGTACTCAACAGCTATACATGGTTGAAACCATGATGTGGACAATATCGCTGGTCTTGAATCTGATCCAAGAATTTCTGAAGGAATCTACAGGCTCCTGAGTGAATGTAGAGATTTTATTTCTCAAGTCTTCAGTTTGCGCGTCATCGAATTTTTTTTGTAGGAACGCGTTCTTGATGTCAGTCCAGGACGTAAGAGATCCTGGTTCAAGCTGCTTAGGCCAATATAAAGCATCTCCGGCAAGCGAGTACTTGAAGAGCTTACAAAGAAGGTAGTCCTCAGGGACTCCATTGACTTTGATAGCAGACACTAGATCCTAGAATCGCTCCAAGTGATCCATTCGGTGCTCATGTGACAAACCATGGAAAGGTGTATGTCCCACAAGGGTGAAATAATCTGGATTTAGCTCAAAATCATGCCTCTGGAAAGCATGAGGAAGAATTGCGTATCTGTTGGCGTAAAACTGATCTGGACGGTTGTATTCAGGCAACATTATGGGTCGAGCAGCATGAGCATTATCTGCGTTAACTGCAGCATTCAAAGCTTCCAAAGCAGCTTGCAGTGCATCTTCTTCGGAGTCAGGGATTACAACCCCGTGATCATCTATCTTTTGACCTACTATTACACAGGTGACCTCCTTGGTCACGCAGGTCTCTATGCTCATCTCAGGTTAGTATAAGAGGTGCGACCATGTTGATGTCTCGTAGGTTAGTACCGATCGTTGCTTCTGGAAGGGTGTCGATCGTTGCTTGCCTACGAGTAGTGTTGATCGACGAAGATGTGGTCTCGATCGATGTGGCTCGCTTCTCTTTGCGGATTGTACGCTTGAGTTGAGTAGGGTCTGACGGTGGCAAGAGATCTTTTTCCTTGTTGCTTCTAAGGTTGATGGGCATGCACCTGAAAGATACAAGAAAATAAATTTCTTATAGGTAACCAAAAATAAAATAATAATACAAAATTGAAGCAAAAAGCCTAGACTAAATCTATGAAATCCTATTCTCAAAGATGGGATCAGGAGAATTCTCAGCTGCGGGCTCATATGGCTGCGAAACAAACTCGCATGGATACCCTGGAGAGTCTTCTCGAGCTATGGCGGTTGGAAACCAAAAAATGCAGACAGCATTGGAAATGAGATGACAGAAGCTCGGGATTCAACTTGGTCCTCCACTCGGTCCCACGGAGGAAGAACCGGATTTGTGGGAATGAACCCCACCAACAACTATTTCTACAATGACGTCCTCCAGTAGCTTTTTTCGTTTTCTATTATAAATTTAAATAGTTATAAAATTATATTTTATGACATATATATATATATATTTTATATTTTATAATAGTTTAATTTTAAATAATTTTGTTTTTAATTAATAAAAATAAAACTATATTACAGTAAACAATGTTAATTCATAGTAACATTTACAAGAAATTTATACGGAAGGACTTGTAAAATCCTCATAACGTTTAGGACAATTTTATATTAAAGTACTAGTGAATTCGTCGTAAAATATTACGAGATTTAACAACTACTTCCTTGTAAATTTGTCGTAAGCTTTACAAGCAATTAATGACAAATTGACATCATATATTCACGACGAAACTTAACTACGAAATTACGATGAATATCAATGCTTCTCTGTTCCAACGTATACGATTCATCGTAACGTTAACAAGGAAGTTACGACGGACGATTTATAACAAAACAGTAATCAAATTAACAACGAATACCATCTTTGTAATACCTATGTTTTCTTGCAGTGAACATTTCTGAAACTACCAAATCCGCAGCAGCATTCAACATGCTATTGACTTCTACTCACATCATGAAGACCATGGTTTTCACTCAATGAGACACAAATATGCATAATGTTTGTCTTGGACTATATGATAAAGTTTACAAGTTATATGTCTTTACAATCTTCCTGCAATTTGTTCGCCTATGACTTGTTCGTCTTTGACCTGAAAGACCAATAGTTACATTTGTCAGATATAAACGAGGATCGGATACAAAAGATTCATCACCTACATAAATTACTGATGATAAGGTTCAACGAGTTGAGGATATTGGATATTTTAGATGAGAAAAACAATGCAAATCTTTTCTTTTTAGTGGTCTTTTTATTTATTTTCTAATTTCTAAAGATCGATAATAACATGTTTTTTATTATTTGAAATAGTTAGATAGATGTAAAATGCCCAAAAAAATTAGACCTGTTATAAACCAAATGATGATCGACCATGGACCAGCCCGTACTGCAGGCCCAATCCGGGACATGATAAAGACAACCAGAGACTATGTGTTTATCTAGTATTCTATGTATATCTGTAACATAGTGTTTATCCTTATCCTTATCTTGTTAGGATAAACATGACCTTATGACGGTCTAATACCTTGTATATATGGACCTTCTGGTCGACAGTAATAATAACAGAAGTATTTTCCCAACACTTCATTTACAACACGTTATCAGAACGACGTTGCTCTCATAAACCCTAACCCTAAAAACCAGAAATAAAATCCGTCACACATAAACCCTAATCAAGGCGTAACTTAAAATCAATCTATCTCTCATACCCCGAGGAACTAGACGACGAGCCACATATCAAATTGAAGCTCTGGACAAGAAGAAACTATCAGCGAAAACCGTTTGTCAATCCGATCTCAGACGCGCCCACACTCGCAGAAACAATAGACGGCGCCGCCTTGGTCTTTTGGAACCCTAATCCCGAAGAACCCTAATTCGTTCTTGATTCCGTTCCAGCAAGCATTACCGTCTCAGCTTCATCCCGATCTCAGCTCAAACGAACCCTTGAACTCAATCCCGTCTCGCGTTCCCGCCACTGCCTCAGCTCGATCCGACGATCAGCCTCAACCCGTTCGCGAGAGACAACCAAGGCGATCGCGACCTAACAAACCTAACCCGATCGCATCCTCTCAGCTCGCGATCTCGAAGCAGCCAGCTCGCGTCTGTTCGATGTTCATCTTGGTGGTCCGGTTTCTACAATCTGCAAAACAAAGGTAATCCTAATTCTGAGAACATGAATTGAACATGGTTGTTTTGTAAAGATTGAAACCCCAAAATCAGAACTCTAAAGATGAAAGCCATAGGGAAAATAGATCAAACCCTAAAGAGTAAATCGGAGCTCGAATAAGTCCGATCCC
>NC_027753.1:15147597-15165493 GCF_000695525.1 Brassica oleracea var. oleracea | reverse complement strand
TTTGAAGCACCATCAGTTCAACCAAGACATGGAGTGATCAGCAGCAAAGATGTACATCCTGACCACATCTTAATGGAGTTCCAAAAGACATACCAACGTCCAAGACTTACAAGTTCATTCAAGGAGAATCCAGCTGATCATCTTCACCAAGTCATAGGCAACTTCAACGTTCAAGAAGACTCGGATACCAGATGGGAATGCGTCTACTACAGTGATGCATTCATCTGGGGGAGTTCATGTGTTGTACTCTTTTTCCTGTCTTTGGTTTCCCATTTTGCCACATTGGTTTTGGGGTTTTTCGGGAGAGGTTTTAATGAGGCAACATTAAGCATGCAACGAACCTGTACCGGATGTGTCGATCAAGGGGGAGTGTTATAAACCAAATGATGATCGACCATGAACCCAGCCCGTACTGCAGGCCCAATCCGGGACATGATAAAGACAACCAGAGACTATGTGTTTATCTAGTATATATTCCATGTATATCTGTAACATAGTGTCTATCCTTATCATTATCTTGTTAGGATAAACATGACCTTATGACGGTCTAAACCTTGTATATATATGGACCTTCTGGTCGACAGTAATAATAACAGAAGTATTTCCCCAACACTTCATTTACAACAAGACTCTTTCTAACAATTTTTTTTTTAAAGGATACATTCTCATTTTTGTTTAAGATGAGATATTCTAACAAATAACCATATCATATTAACATGGACGCTTCATGTGTAGGCTAATAAAAGCATAGAAAGAGGTGGGTGGATACAACATTAGTAAAATAGATAAATCAAGAGTAGTTTAAATCGAATGGTACCAATTCAACAACCACAGACTACTGCAGAAAATCAACCCCTTTCTACCTTTAAAAGCATGTCCTCCCTCTTACTTCACTCCTTCCACAAAAGTTTTTAAGTCAAGATCCTTTTCTGTTGTCGATATATATACTTTACAAGAAAATTAGTTTGTGATATTTCACTTTAAAATCAAACATTCAAAGAGGTAAATTAATTTTTTACTGTTTTATTTTCACTAAAACTACATTTACTTCTTCTTTTGTCTATCTCTTTTTCCTCTTTGTTTTCAGTTTCAGTAAAATTTTAATTATAAGAATACAAAGAGTACAAGCAATACCTTTTATTTCAATTTAGTTTATATACAGTATGATATAAAAAATACTCTTTTACGAAACTCTTTTATACTAAGAATTGTGATCATTTGAAACATAATACAATTACTTAATATATGTTCGCTAACAAATGCAGAAAGACGGTGGAGATGAACCAAAACTTCGGAAATGCGGTTGCTTAGGAACGAAACATTGAAGTTCGAACATCTAGTTTATTAAAACTGAACTATAAAATAATATTTTCATATTATAAGTGATTTTTTTACAGCTTTTATTCTATTTTAAATTAATTATAACCACTTCATTTATTTGTTTTTTCTAAATAATTCGACATCTTTTATTACAGAAATACTAAACATAATTTACGTATTTTGAAGTGTTTTATTATATCTTTTACATTATTTTTTCTCAATCGTTTTAACTATTTCATTAATTATTTTTACTATAATATTTCAACAACATTTATTTTACATATTAACCATAATAATCCGACAAGTTTAAATGAAATTACTCCATTTGTGATAAGAATTCAAAATGACTAACAAAGAGTTTTTTTTTGTTACATAATCCGTTATCATAGACATTTGGTAACCGTTCAGGTGCAGGTTATTTTTTCAGGTATCAGGTTTTGAATGGGTATTATAGATTTTCAGGTGGGTTTCGAGTCGAGTCCTCCCAAGTCTGGATGGTTTCGGTTTTGAAGGATAGAAACCTAAAAATATCCAAAACCAAATGTATGTGAAACATGTTCGGATATTTGTATCAAAAGTACCATTATTAACGATTTGGTTCGGCTATTTTAAATTGAAACTAAAAATAACCTAAAACTAACCAAATAACCAAAAGTAACCATATTATCCGATTTGATTCGAGTTTGATTTTAATGTATAGGAACCTAAAAATATTTAAATACTTATACGATTAATTGCATGAAAACACTTATAAATATATAAAAGTAATCATAAAACCAAAATATCAATTTATAATTAAAATAATAATTGACATCCGCGTGTGGGCCAATCTCTAGTTTATATTATATGTGTAGGGCGTAAGCCGGTAATGATATCCAGTGATTGTTTACGAAATAGATTATAACTAGATTAAGATCCGCGCCTTGCACGCGATAAATATTATATATATAAATTATTATATGGATTATCATTTTTTTAACATATTATGAAATAATAAATATATATTTAATAATTAAAAATTCAGTAACTATTACTTATATAATTAAATTGGTGCGAACATATAAATAAATTTTATAATCTAAAAAAATATTTTGTCTATTTGATATGATATATAGTTAAATTTAAATGATAGCAAGTTAGCAACATATACATAGTATATTTTAATATTAATATCTATTAAATGATGTTTTCTACTCATATTTTTTTTTTGATCATTTGAATCTGTTATTGTAAAAACTTTAAATTACTGATAATAAAATTTCATTGTGGGATTAATAGTTTAAGTAATTTATAATATTAAAAAATGATATATATATATTTTTATCAAAAAAAAAATTTGTTCAAAGTATATTTCAAAATTAGAATATTTATGTATTTTTATATGGCATATAGTTTAATTTAAAATGATATATATAGTTATATATCTTTTAATTTTAATACTTATTAAATAAGGCTTTCTACTTATATGATTTTGTAATCATTTGTATCATGTCATAACAAAAATTTTAAACCATGGATCACAAAACTTGAATGTGAGACTTTTAACAGTTTTATTAATTTATACTCGTTTTAAAAAATTCAAAATATAACATATACAGAAAAATCTAAATTTTTATTATATGGTTAATATGGTTATTTAATTTATTTTAATAGTTTAAATTAAAAAAATATAACATAAGAAACACTTATTTTTATCAAATTTTTTTATTCAAAATTATTAATTATCGTATATGCTTTAGCCACATTAGGCAATTCCGTAATTTTATTTAAGGAAATAATGAAACACATTAATAATGTATTTATGGTTAGTTTAATAAAAAGCATATTATATATTTAGATGAACCAACATATTTCTCTAAGGATTCTAAGAATCATTATATTGATGACATGTGGTTACAAAAAAATGTTGTAATGCTTTTCGCTTAGTATATAAGAGATTTTGTTTTGAAGACGAATATGATTCCACGGAATCCAAAGAAGTGAATAATATAAATAATAATGGTACTTAGGTTTTTTTGGTCAAAAATAATGGTACTTAGGTAGATCAAAAAAAGTGGACGTTTCGGTGCTTTAGAAACGAACAAGAACGGGAGTGTCTCAAGCACAAAATGTGACACCATAAAACATAGAATATTCATTGATACTGATGACAAAAAATAAAAATAAAAAAATTCATTGATACTTAATGGCAATCATGCAAGAAATAAAGTAAACTAAATGCACATGAACAAAGCTGAATCCAATTTTAGAAAAAAATATAGGAATATATAACCTCTTCTGAACCAAAAACCGCAACAAAAGTATAAATTATCTCTATGCCGTATTTATTCCACAAAAAAAATATTATGTGTTTAGGTCTAGTGGTATTAGCAAAAAAAAATTATATATTTTTTTGATGAAATGGTAAATTTATTGATCATCATGAAAAAGAATGGTTATTTACAAATAAATCTAGAAACATAACTACTTTAAATCATTTTCTCACTCAATGCGTGCACTAAACTAACGCTGTAACAGGCCCTCTAATCCTTTCTTCTCATGGTATCAAGTAGATACGATCCTTTGTCTGATCGTCTTCTCTATCACTTTTGCAAGCTGACTTGCTGGTCGACTCTTTTGTGTATGTCTCCTCTCATTTCGCTGGCGCCAGATATAATAAACGGTGAAGCTAATCTCAAATTTATATTTTTGTATTTCAGATTCATTTTTTTTTAATATAAATTGTTATTGTTCAATTAGAGTTTTAAAACCTAAATGAAATTATTAGCATAACCTTGTTGTACTTATGATTGATCTGCCGATTTTTAAGTTCTGTTTTAAAAATTCATTTACTCCCTAAGTCCTTAAATCAATTTATTGGATTATCAAATACCATGTATGAGTATTGTAATATTAATAATTATTTTTTATTTTACATTTTTTATTATTTAAATTTTTGTTAATATAAAAAAGTTAATGTCTATTTTGTTATTTTTGACATCATACTGGTTATTGTTATTTTGTTAATATTGTAGGAAATATTAATGTTTCTAATGCATTCAGTGATACTAGGATTCCTTTCAATTCACAGCTACAGGAAATATTTGATTTCAAATCAAAATTGGTTAATAATAATTTGATTGTTACTATAGAAAAGATTTACATCCACTAAGTAAAAATATGAAAACAAAAACAAATTAATACATCAATTGTCAACATGTATATCAAAGTTAGATACTCTATAATATAAATTGAAAATGTGTATGTAATTTATAAATTTATATTTAAGTAAAAAATCACATTAAAACCAAAATTTGTTAGACATATATATTAATCCGCACGGCCCTCATTTTAGTATATAAACAATGATAATTTCGTAAAAAGTTATGTGTTTTACCGATTTTGAAATAAAGCAATATCACACGTTAAATCAATAATATTTTAAAAGTTTTACTCGAGATAACTAGTCTGATATTTACAAATACTGTAGCGTTTTCTAACTAACAAAAAACCATGGTCACTAAGTTCATTTTTTTCTTTAATATAAGGAAGAGCTTTCTAGGGACAGTTCACCAAACTCAAAGAAGACGACAAAATTAATAAACGAAAACAGGTCTGCTTCTCGACTTCAGAGTTGCAAGAAGAAAACAGAAAGATGGTGCTTAGAAGCTCCATCTCCAACACAAAAAAATTCTTCCAAAAAACTATCGACAATTTCAAATCATTTTTCTCCAACAATGCTACCTATCACAAACTACCTAAAACACCTCATAACATTTCCATCAACGATCATCATCATCAAAACCCAAATAACATCATATCATCATCATCGACATCAGCCATACATAAGCAGTTACAGCCTAAATCCAGAGATTATGTGACCAAAAACAGAGTTTTGACTCAACCACCGAGAAGAGGAGACAGAGATGAGACACTCTTTTCCAAACCAAAGGTTGAGCTTGTTCTCCTAAAGCTACAAAAGATGGAGGAGATAATGAATGGTGATATAATAAATGATGAGGAACATGTCTTAGATGTTCGGGAGTTCCTCGATTGCTACTCTCGTCTTCGTTGCGCTGCTTACATCGATGTGGTTGAGAAGTTTTTTATGGAGGTCTACTCTGATTTTTTTAGCCCTCAACCTCTCGAGCACACGACTAGAGTGGTCGTTCAATCACGTTACCCCTACGGTGGCCAGAATAACTGATGGAAATTCTGATATGATGATCTGTCTTCTTTATTTTATTTTATTTTTTTGCTTGTCATTTATTTTTTAACTTCATGATCTTATTCCCTGTTGTGTGGCTGTATTTTACTAGTTTTATTTTTACTCTATTTTATTTTTCTTATGAATTGTAATAATAATAAAAAAAATTGCTTAAAGTTGTACGAGTTAAGATCATTTTATAAGATCATAATAAGGACTTATGTCGGTTACTTTGGATGGTCGCTTTGGCCTTTCTTCATCTCGATGGAGAACACTACAAGTCTGTTACAGAATTTAAAAGTAATATGGTGGGAATGGGATCACACGTTGGTTGAGGAGGGAAAAATGGGGCTTGATATCAGCTCTGGCTGGGAGTTTCCACATGTCTTTGTTTTTGGTGGTATGTAATCGAGAGGCGTACTTAATGAGACATATTGACATATACTATGACATAGAAAGTGATAAAATTCATAGTATATCATTTACAGAGATGAAGAAGGCAATGCAAATGTTATGGATGCAGTACTGGCCCTGGCCTAAAGCTAGGGAAGCAGCCGCTTTAGGCGCCAAACTAGACTAAATATTAATGGGCACCACAATCTGTAAAATATGCATGTATCTCAGTTGTTGTACATAATTGTGTTGAGTGGCAGGTACCGGGTTCGAGTAAGGATGGGTGCCAAAACATTTTTTGCTTTAGGCAGTAGGGTTTGCTGGTCCGGGCCTGTATGGATGGAAGGATCATCTATGTTTCAAAGGAAGATATAGGGTGTGAATGTGGTGGAGGAGAGAGATAGGAGAGATGGAAGAGAGTTTGTAATCCAGTCGTATCTGCATTTATTTCCTATTCACAATTAATTTGCAGAACAAAAAATTAATGATAAAAAATTTAATAAACTGTGTACAGAACGAGTTATGTGTTAAAAAACTGTTCTGCAAATAAAGGAAAAATAGAAATTGCCAAAAATACAACATTTATAGTACATTTTTCAAGTTTATACTAACCCCTTTTATTCTCATTTTTAATGAATGGTAAAAGATATTTATAACCCTAAGGTTAACTAATCTAGACTTAGATTTAGAGTTGAAGAGTGGGGTATAGTTTTTGGAACATATTTGTTCCGCTGCGACTAGCGGCGGAGGTCGAAATTTAAACACAAAAGTGAAGAAATATTTCCCAGATTCGATCGCAGCGATCATTTAATGTTTACGATAAGACAGACTTTAGATCGCCAAAATTAACAGAGTCTAACATTTTGGATTTCTGGCATCAATTATTAGTCGCAAGCACTGTTTTCTCTCTTATCACTGTGTGATTTTGCCATCACCGGTGTTTTTTTCTTCTCGCAGATCGCTGCGTCAGCGTCTTTGTAACGAACATGGCTAATGTGAAATTTAGGATTCTAATAAATATATAAATAAATACTTAAAAATATTAAAAAATAATTAAAAAATAGTTTCAAAATTAATTTTTCGATTTTCAAAACGAAATATAAAAAAAAACAATTTATCAAAAAGTTTGAAATTTAAAAAAAAGTCTGGCCTAATGCTGAGGCCCAATAGGTGATTTTTTTTCTTTTTTTTAACCCGTAGACAGACAACTTTATTTTTGTTCATAAACCAAATAATAACACTAAATAATCATTATGTAAGGTTTAGATAAATAAAAACATATATACCATTGTTGATTTTTTTTGTTGTTGATGGTTAACATAAATAAACTAATTACAGGTGTCTACAAAAGTTAATTATCAATTTATAATATTTTATAGAAATCATTTAAATGAATTTATATACTTTATTAAATTCTTATATTTATAAATTTAAATATATATTTTTATAGAAATCATTTAAATAAATATATGCACACACACACACACATATATATATATATATATATATATATATATTTTACATATTCATAAATTTAATATAATTTATGTTAAAAAATTGTATACACATTATTTTTTTGTTCTATAGAAATATATAGCTACACTAAATAATCTTATTAAAGATTTATATAAATATAAAACATTTATGTTATAGTTGATTTTATTGCAAATACATTATGGGCAAACAAAAATATTCTATACATGTTTCAATTTTATTCTATTTAATTTTTATATAATGTTTAAATTTTCATTGTATTTATTAAAATAATAATAACTATTTTATATATAAGAATTGTATTTTTATGTTTAAATATCTAAGTTACATATTTTTTAATATTGGGTCAGATATGATAATTCGGTAAATTAACTTAATCAGTTAGATCTTCATTTGATTTGCATGATTTGCATTTGTTCTACTTAATCTGCATTATCTATTGATCTGCATATTTTGAACTGCATTACTCATTCGAAGCCATAGAAGATATACTTGAGATGAAAGATAGATTGGGAAGATGTTACCTGAGTTTACCACAGCATGAAAGATGTTTTCAGATGCTTGGAGTTCATCCTAAACCTCTTTATCCACTAGAACCTGCGAAGTACAAATCATGTTGAGGAGTTGATTTCTCTCAACAACAACATTGCATCACTGAGCCAGCGTGTGGAAGAGCTAGAGTTCAAAGTGGATTACACACATGAGATAATTCAGAGACAGCAAGAACACAAAACCAAAGGAGAAAAAGCCATCAAAAGCTTCTTCAGAGAGGTGTTTAAGAAAATATTGCTCCTTCGGTGGTGCCTTTTCATTTCTCTGTAAGACCACCTTCTTTTTCTTCATAGGTTCTTTGCTAAATGATGTACTTGTTTCATACCTTTTGGGCCTAGACAAGCATATCATGGTGGCTTTGGAAGTATCAAAAACAGAGCACACTATTTTATTTATATTATTTTGTACATCCTCATGTGTTTGCACAGAAACATTTTCTAGTTTTAATGGATCGCTAGTGGCTGGTTTAAGTTCTTCTTATGGGTCTGGTTCAGGGATCATTTCTTCTTTTTTAAACCTTGAACCCGCGTCCTCCTAGTCCTTACTGAGACCTGCATAATCATCCTTTGGGCAAGACAAGTGCATTATACGAGAAGTAGGAAATTTACATACCACATGAGATATAACTTCACTCGTTAAATCCGAGTTAACTTCTAGTGAATGAGAAGTCACTACTAGACTAGTTGGACATGTTACAGAAAATGGGTTCTACTGGTTTTGAAGACTTCAAAGACTTAATTGGCTTCTTCTTCTCATGGACTTTATGTGATGGCTTGGTACTTTGTTCTTGAGCTTGAATCCCACCCAACATAGGCGTCCGGGTTAACTTTTCCAGCAAAGGTCGGCATGTTAAGCTTGAGGTCTTTTCATCCTTGCCATGGAACCTCTTTATCACGAAACCTCCTTCTGATCGGGCTCCCATCTCCTTGGATCCGAAGTTCTCGTTAGCATCCTCGTCCGGTTTGGGTGGGTTGCGGCTCTTCTTAGTCAGACGGTTCAGGATCGGAGATATCCTCTTCTGATTGAGATCGTTGATCCTCTAGGTAAGGATGGTTCCTACCCCTAAGTCACGGACCATTGGGACGGTTCCCTTGCTCCAGTCGAGCTAGTTGCTTGATCGTAGCAAATCCATGAATTATACCCAAGGAGGTATCCAACTCATGGTTCCAAAGAAGCAAGGAAAGTTGTAGCACAATAGGGACAAAGAGGTTTGCCTCAAGCCAACTTTCAACCAAACCAGGGGAAAGCCATTGTCCATTGCTTAGACTAGAAGAGTGACATCCCAAAGGCCATGAAATTGAGTGAAAATGTCGGCAAAAACACTTTGAGCATAACCAAATCATAATCGGCGCCAGCTACTATGCATGAATCATCTACCACTTGTATGATGCATTTGTCTTTGTCCAAGAGTATTATTACAGGTATTAAAGAGCCTAGATCCCACGAAGACGACACACCAAGAGAAAACCTGCTAATGGATGATATCAATCAAATTACCTTAAGGAGTGAATTTACTCTCTTAAATAAGAGATTCAGTTGTAGTATTTAGGGATCAAATTCACATGGAGTGTGGGCACACAATAAACTCAAACAATTCGCGATTAAGCTAGGCTAATGGAGTATAAAGCAGTAAATATAGTAAATCAGTGGTGAACATGGCAGTTTTTCGGTTGATTGATGTTGTAAACAATCTAAAAAATAGTTAGATATAGGGTTTCAGGTAATTCGGATTATAGTGATATAGATGATAATGTTTTCAATCCTAGAACACGAATTCTAAATGCAAAGTATTCCAGCTTCTGCGTGGGAATAAATCCTATTGACTAAGTCTATATCTCAGTCGTCGCTTGTTGATATAGTTTGAACGTTGATAGATCCTATGTGACTAGCGTCGCTCGATGTTTACCTAGGCAAGCATTATCGAGGTGTTTGATAGGTTCACTAGTTTGACTAAATCAGATGTCGCTTGTTTCTAGCAATCCTAGCTCAAGAGAATTAATTCAGGTAAAAGACTATGCTTTCGCGTGCGCCTAATTATCATAAGTTCAAGGTTCTAGTTAGCTACTCTAGAACACAAACATTAATAGGAATTCCTTGAATAAAATCTCTATTACCTTAGCATATCTATATTTTGGGCTAATCCCTCATAACCTTACTTCTAACCCTCAGGAGATCTATTCAGATAGTTGTCACAGAAATCATAGATGAATAGATATGTCATATAAAACAATATGAAAACCAAATCCAAAACCAAAGAAGTTCCTGAAGGACTCTGAAGGATTTTCTCCCTTCTCTCAAAACCTAAGACTATGAATAATATAAAGTGTAGCCGTCAACAATGACTTAGAAAACACATAAACAAGGTTTAAGGTCGGCCATGGGCATTCTAGTACTTTGTGATAACTTCTGGGCTTAAATCGGTCATGAAATAGGCTCGGCCTGTCTTCTGAGATCACCGTTGATAGACGCTAAGAGTCTGTCGTCGATCGACATTCCTTCATCTCCTTGACAGTTTCCTCTCGCGAGGCAAACATGCCACTCTTCAGTAAATCGGACATAACTTCTGATATATGAAGCTGATTGACCTCAAACAGGTGGCATTGTAAATATAACTCAAAGATATATCTTGTGTCAAAAGATGAGCTCAATTGCACCCTGGGAAGGTTTCCATCCATAGCTAAACATATGATGCGTCTGTGCAACTCTAAACCTCTAAACGCTCCAAAATCACCAAATTTCTCCAAAATATACTTGAACCTGAAAAGACTCTAAAAAATACTCCAAAAAAATATAATATTCTCTAAAAAGCACATATACCATGCTCTAAAAGTGGAAAAATTCATGGTATATCAATGGACCAGAAGGAAAAGCAATCAAAGTTGCTAAAAGCAGCAAAACTAGTAATCGAAGTATCAAACCAAGGTAAGTGTCTAACATCACCTTTAGATACTGGTTTAAATGTGTATATTCTTGGTACAGGGATATCACATGAGAGCCATATGCCTAGTTGCCTACTGAAGTTCCAAGGGCCGAACCAGAACATGAGCTCAACCAAAATCCTCACCACAAGTGGAAACGAAATCTGAACAAAGGATTGTTCAAGTGCCAAAATCTGAGGTAACTTTCACTCTAGATCATCATGCTACTATGAATTCCAAGACAAGATTAATGCACTTGTCTTATCCAAGTAAAAGTGAAAGAGGTACAGGAAACCAAGGAAAGTACACTGCCCAAAAGGAAGAAACACCAACCATGATGTTTCCACTTTCTGATCAGGGCTCAAGCGATTTTGAATTCTTGTAATTCCAATCCGCCATAACTGAGGTAAAACTTTCCAGTGTGACATCCTTATTCCCTCTGTATTTATATATGATACACTTGTTCTTGTAAAAAGTGCCAAAAGCAGATTGTAGATTAAGTTTGAAGCAAGTACAAGAGATCACTCCGGCCACAGCTGACATTAAGGTTTATTGTTCTTTGTTCGCATCAGTTTATAAATCCTTTTACTTTGGTATAATACACTTGTCTTTGTCAAGATGTTTTGATCCAGGAATAACAAAAGAAAGAGAACCTAGGGGAAGAGATCCCACGTTTATAGAAAGGCACATATTCAACCTTATTTGTGCAAAATAGAATGAAGAAGAAGCTACAGCCAAGAGAAAATCATACTTCAACTTTTTGATGCAATCAAAGTAAGTATCAACTTTACATATTCTTTTTATAAATCTTCAACCACAGATATAATGCACTTGTCTTTTCCAAAAAAAAAAAAAATTGATTCAAAGATAAAACAAGGTCATACCAACTAAAATCTGAAGTTGCAAGAAGGGCAGCCATCAACCCAGGCCTGTCCAAAGAAGAATCTCATTCTTCATCATGCTGATGCACCCAACGTAAATTCGGCCATACCACATTCTGTTCATGAAACTCTAGTATCAGATATTATCTATACACTTGGTCTTTGTCCAGAATGTTGAGAATTTTCAGGTTGCAAAGAAGAAAAGCTTCAAAGAAATCCCACTAGATACTCTTTTGTCGCTTGCAGAGTCAACTCCAATGATGGTCAAAAACGAGGCTACCAAAAGTGTGAAGGACCATCAACTCAAGAAGATATGTGATATCACTCAAATTACCCTAAGGAGTGAATTACTCTCTCGAATAAGAGGTTCAGATGTAGTACTTAGGGATCGAATCCACAGAGACTCTAGGATTACACAATAGATTTATAGTCTTTGAAATAAAGCTAGATTAATAGGTTTTAAAGCAGTAAATGAATTGGTGAGCAAGGTGATTGCTCGATTGGTTTGATTTGAGGTTGTTAACAGTTGGGGGAATAGCTATATTCAGGTATATTCTCAGGCATGATAAGTAAAAAACTTAATTTGGGTTTTTAGGGGTTTATTGATATTAATTGTTCTCGAATTCAAACTTAGATATAATCTGATAGATTATCTAATCTGGATCTCGGATTTTAACTCTCGTATGTTAATCGCAAGAAAGTATCGATCGATGATTCGTAAAGAATATCGATCGATATACCTTTCAAAAGATCGATCGACAGAACTATCGTTGCGTCGATCGATTCTTTTTCCTGAAAGCTTTATGGACAGGTTTGATTAATATTTTCTAACTTATTAGACCAACTCTCGTGTGTATCTAGTTAGTTAGATCATGCTAGTTTATTTTCAGGTATTGAGTCAAGCGATGGCTTGTTCTCAACTAATCCTAAGATCTAAGTTTAAAAGGTGATCAATCATAAACTTTGCTTTAAGAACAACTAGATGAAAAACTATATTTTTAAACACCGTAGCAACAGTTCAAGTTATTAATACATATATCAACCTATTGAGAAACCTAAATCTAACAGTAAGACTACTCAGACATATTCATAAAGCACATAGTTATGATGGTCTGAAAAATACTTAAATAAAATGAATAACAAATAGTAAGCAGTAGAGTAAAATGAAAGCAAGAGAGTTCAAGATCTTCTTTGTTTTGTAGTTCAGATCTATCTCTCCAATCTTAAGCTCTTTCTCTCCAATGGTGGTTTGTTGCTTCTCTCCAAAACTATGTCTCAAAAGGTCTCTAGGCAAGTTTGCCTCTAAAATAATACAAAACCCTAATAATAACCTAACAGGCGGCCATGGACTTAAAATGTAATTATTGAAACTTTTGTGAAACTTGCAATCTTCTAATTTGAAATTAACTCGCGGGTGGCTTCGCCGCCGATCGATGATACGAGTCTTTCATCGATAGATTGTTCTTGGTAATCGTCGGTCGATATTCTGACAAATAATCGACTCTTTCTGTTTCCAGCAAAGTCCTCAAAAAGTCTCCAAATTGCTCCAAATACATCATTTTCCTCAAGTAAGTACATGAACCTGTAATTACTCTAAATAGACTATATATCGTAGTGAATATACTTTAAAACACTTATATACCATGGCTAATAGTGAGTAAAATCTATGGTCTATCAATATGCAATGACCATGTCCAAGACAGAGGCGTGATCATTTCCCATCTTTTCAAAGAACCACCAGATGCACAATCCTTCCCCAAACTGAAACAATACCAAGATAAGACTTTGGAATCTCAAAAGAGAATGAAAACTGACTTGCTCTATCTTGGTGCAGGATGTCCAGTTTAGAGGTCAAAACTTTGTCAAGGGAGAGGGTGTGATGTGGTCATCAAATCAGTGGTTGAACCAGAGGTCAACCAAGCTGTCCAAACTGGCTACCTTGGAAATACCAGCGACAAAGCTTCAGTAAAAGAAGGATATCTTGACAATCAGAAGGAGTTTTTCCATGAATCAAATTTTACAAGAGAGCTAGCTTATCAAGGAGTCATTGAGGCTTGGAATTTCAAGAAAATCTTCACGGACAAGAAAGTTATGGATTTTCCAAGTCCTTTAGAAGGGCAAAGCTGTAGGTATTTAATTCCCACTATAAGCAGCCATGTATTTTTTTTAGCTTATGAAATATCTGAGTCAGTTTGCCCCAGCAAGAAACCCTAAGTCTTTCTAGTTTGTGTGAAACGGCCAAGAAGCAAATTTTGAATCCTATCAAGCTTTATATCACCAAGCTTGTGGTGATTCTTCACTCCATTCCATCCACTGATTTAGCTTGAGAGAGATACACATCCAGCAAACCAAATCTCATCTTCCATCCACTGATCTGGTGAAAGAGATACACATCCAACAATAGATCCCATCCGCCATCTTTCTATCTCTTTGTTTCTCTTTTTGTTTCGTATTGCATATCTTCTCATCACCAATCGCCCATCTAGTTCATATTTCATCTGAACTATATCTCGTTCTTGTTCATCATTCATCATATAGTTTATCCTCTGTTTCATCATTTAAAAACCATAAAAAAATCTTCTTTTGTTTCAGGTAAGAATTGCACCATCGATCGCCCATTGCTATCGCCCACCCGATCATACAGGATCGATCCAGTCTAAACCTCAGTCAAGCCTTCAGTACAGTCTGAATCCCAGGCTATATCATTTGGTAACAGAGCCCAGGGCTCCTGAAATTCAGTTACCACTAAGATTTTAGAAGTTTGATTTTGCTTATAATAATCTTTAAAGACAACGCGTACATTTAGATTTTAGAAGTTTGAGTTTCTCTTTAAAGAGAAAACACCAATTTGTAATACACAGGTTAATGAAATAGTAAAAAACAGTCCACAAAATTGGGCCGTCAGTGACAATTCCATCTGTACATGGTCTGCATCGGCTGTGGTAAGTGTTCCGTTACGGACTGACCAATTACATTCTCCATAAACAAAGGTGTGCATGGACAAACACAATTGGGGGCAGACAGACCATCTGGCAGCTCTAGATACACCAGACAACACTTGTATGAATATATGGAATCAAAACAAAATTTTATAGCAACCGCATGTGCAAGACAAAGTAGTCTTTGACACCAAATAAGTGTTTAGCTTTTGCTTTGCTTCTGTTTTCTACGCACAAACCATAGTCAAAAGACTTACCTCATATTTAGAGATCAATTTATATGATAGCAAGACCAGTTTTCAGGTAATCCAAGAAAGAGAAAGGAAGACGAAGGATTTTGTCCACTTCTAAGGAAGTCTTCATAAGACTGGTCTTGATTTGGTCTCTATGTCTTCCATCTGAACTCATGCCTCTGCTCACCACCAGAGATACATTACATAGCCATGGAACTTCACAAGAAAAAACCAATCCATTCCTCTCATTCTCCATTAAACCCTTTTTATAGGCTTTACCGACTTTCCTAACATACTTTCCCGTTGTTACACCTTCAATTGATCTGTCCAAATCTGAGATGTCTGCATCAGAGTGAAGGTTCACCACCAGAGTCCCATGCTCATGGTGAAGTCTTTCGCTCAGAGCTTTCATGAACAGAGAATTGGAATCCCACAGACTGTGTGGAAAAATGTCTGCTCCATCATAAGCATCCATGAAGATAATGTCATAAGAATTATTTTGGTTATTGAGAATGAATTCCTTAGCCTCTGACTCGTAGAGGAAGAGTCTCTCGTGGATGCCTCGCCACATCACTTGGTCAATAATGTCAGGAGTTGGTAACGCACGTTTCCCCGTTGCTGTCATGACAGAGAATGCAGGGAAGCCCATTGCTCGAACTGACTCTGAAATAACTACCGGGTCGATCTCAACTATGTCAACAAGAGCACCTAGAAGACGGATCAAAACACCACTCACATAAATTAACATAAGAACGAGTGATGGAAAGTATATAGTAGGTACAAAGAAAAGTTCCTACCAAGAATGTGATTAGCTAAAAACAACGGTAAGCTTCCTCCACCGTGACCAACGCATAATATGCGCATTTGTTTCTTCCCAATAGCTGCACTCGTCAAATCATATTTCGAAGCTGCTAGAGACGTCAATCCCACTGAAACCATGCTCTTCAAATCTGTCACAATTAAAAAAAAGCAGTTCGGCTTCAAAAGAATCAAAACCATTGTTGACGCAGAGAAGTAACAACAATATTATGTTATAGTTAAAGCAGAGAACTAGCAACAATATGAAACAGCGTAAACAATTTGAACTGTGTCAAGTCAAAGAATAATGCAGAGAAACTTTATCGAATGGGAAACAGAGAACCTAAAACATGATAAGTTGGCGGCAACAACTAATAACTGAAAAAAAACCTATTAGCTTCATTCACTTATCTAGTTTCATCTGAACAAGTCATGTTCTGTTGGGTGATTCAGCAATCAGCATTTGGTGGCAACAAAGAGAGCTCGAAAGAGGGTTAATATAATTACATGGAACAGCAAGGCAATGAGGGTGTTGCATGTAGAAAATGGAACTCGGTTGCAATGCTCTAAAAGCAGCCATGACTTTCACAGTGCTTTGTCGAGTATCATCGTTGAAGCGAAGTGATCTCCATTGATATCCAAGTATCTTAAACTTCTCATTCTTAGCTCCGTCTCTTCCCATTATCTCCATATACCTATTATCTAGCCATCCTTCAGTTTCTGCCCATGATTCTCTACTCTACATAACAACAGAAAGCATTAGAAATCATCTAGAGCTAAAGAACTGATTCCACACCGGATACTCACAGGAAGAGAAGAAGGGTGGGCGACGACGGAAACTACACCGTTTCCTCTGCTCGAAGAAGATTGTGAAACGGTGTGACCGCGTTCGTGAGGGTCCCACCATTCCTGCGAGTAGAACCAGTCTCCTTCGTCCTTCACGCCTACACGGAACGCTCCTCCGCAGAGATGCCGTAGATAGGACTCGACGCTGCTCAACCGCCGCGTTAACGAGAAACGTTGAATCGAGTTCATCTCAGAAAGACCCCAAAATCTCAAACCTTTGGAATTGTCGGCGGCCTTTTGTTTTGGGGTTACTGTAGAAAGTTTGAAGACCGTAGATTCTGATCAGCGCTTTTTTTTTTCTAAGCAATTTTTATTAAGAATTTAAATATAATAAATTAAAGACAGAGCTTGTTTGGCGAGGGAATCAACTCTAACATTGGGATAAATCTAAACTGGATAGCAATAAAAAAAATGAGTAAGTTGGTGAATGTTGTTGAGAAGTCAGCAATCTCTAAATGTCTTCCATGTGATTTCACTAAGTTTCTGAGAACTTGAGAATCAAAGAGAATCAAGAAAGATTTAATCTCACGAAATCAATAAGACAACAAAGATTCAATCCTAAAGACCGTTATTTTATACAAAGAACAACTTTGATAAAACTGAATAAACTTTTTATTAACTTGGTGATTAAGGGTGCTATTTACAATGGACGTCTAGGAGCTTATATAAGGCTCAGAGACAAAGGTCCCAACGTTCTAAAACAAATAGAAAAGGAAACAAATCAAGCAAAGTAACAAAATCGAAAAACTAGCCGTTGGAGCCCTTTATGGGATTTTGGCTCCAAATGAGAAACTTGATTCTTCTTGAACCTGGACGGTTTTAATGGATAAGAGAGCTTCCTTGGGACCTTCCTGGGTGCTTGATAGGTTTTGATCTCGTGCCTGATCTGAAGAGAAAAGAGCTGTTGGACATTAATGTCGGTTTGCTCCAAATAAGGCAGGTTTGAGTAAATGAGGATCCTCATGATCCAATGGTTGCTGGTGCATGGTATGAACTTGCAGAACTCCTCCTGGACTCCTATAATATCTCCTGATTGGTTGAAATGATCTTCTGGTCGCCAATGTCTGGTTTGAAGCTGATTGAACCGGTTAGCTTCCAATTGAGGCAAGTGTAGAACTGGATTGACCGGTTTTGGAGATTGGATCATAACTTCATAATTCCATGGCCATTTCTCCTGATCTTGGGCTTTCTGAAAAGATGATAAACTCCTCTTGACTCTTATGATGGGCTTTGCTTCAGGCCGCTCCTTACTTGAGCTTAAATCTCCTTCTAAAGTCGGGTACTTGCAGATGGACGGGATGGAAAACCTCTGACTTGTAAAATTCATAACTTCTTG
>NC_027753.1:15145843-15146903 GCF_000695525.1 Brassica oleracea var. oleracea | reverse complement strand
TGATCTTTTAAATTTTTAGAGTTAGAAGACTTACATTGGCTTGTTGTCTCTTCTTTCTTTGGGCTTGGAATCTCTTTATTCCTTAAGTCATGGACAGCTTTTGATTCCAACAAGGATGTTGAGTTCATATCTTTCTGGACATCAGGACCTGTCTTAACATTCTTGGACAAGGATAAGTGATTCATACCAGTGGGAGATGATTTATAAACAAATTTATCAAGTATAGGACTTACCTTGGCATTTCCTTGAAGAATTGGTTTGTCTGATTTTTCTTTGTGTCTGGCCAATGTATCTGGGCTGAAAAGGTTCTTCTCCATGGACTTTGGGACCTCATAAGGTTGGTATTGATCATAGAAAACCGTGGACCTCTTGTCTGGCCGAATCTGGTCTTGATGGAACAAGCTTCTATGGCCTTCTTTTGGTATTCTTCTCTTTCCCTCTTTATACCCATGGCTTGAAAACTTTCTTGGGTATCTTTCTCTGACTTCTGGTAAGGGACGTGATGACACATATTTCCTGATCATGACATCTTTAGGATCTTCCCAGTTGGTGACAACCTCTTCTGGACTTTTACCATGTGTCTTATCTACTCTTTTCCACCATGAGTAAGCTTTTCCGGAAAGTTGCTTGATGGCATGAGCTAGCCTCTCCTTCTTTGGCACGCCATAGTATGTAAACCAATCATCCATGGTTCTTTCCCATGTTAGATACTCACTTGACCAACTACTTCCTGAAAAAGAATAAATATTAACATCATCAGCAGAGTTATAATCATGATAAGAATTATTTGAGTATTCATGAGTATAAGAAGTTTGGTGTTTGGTGATCCATGAAGGATCTGGTGGCTTGGGCTCAACATAGCCAGCATCTAGTGCATCTCCAAATCTTCTTTCTCCTTGCTGTGGTCGTTGGCCTTGTGCCTTGTTTTTTTTCTCCAGCTGAGAAATCCGATCTTGTACACCCTTCATAGCAGCCAACTGTTGTTTTTGAGAGGCCAATAAGGCTTGGCTTTGTGCTAATTCTTCCATTTCTTCCTGCAAGCAATAACAAAGATCAAGTG
>NC_027753.1:15145177-15145452 GCF_000695525.1 Brassica oleracea var. oleracea | reverse complement strand
GGAAACTAATGAATGCAAACACTTTCTTTTGGGATTTTCGATTTTTAAATGAATCAAACAAATTTTTTTTTTTTTTTTTCGTGGCTTTAAAGTATGATGAACAGCAAGAACAAAAATATGCAGAAACAAAACTTGAAACAGAAAAAAACAGTTTTTATGGACTTTCGGTTTATGAATGGAAAAACAAATGCAAGTAAGTATGAGATGCAAGGATAGAAATCACCTGAGTCAGGAGCTTAAGCTCTGATACCAAAATGTTGTAGGCACAGGGGGGG
>NC_027753.1:15127983-15145156 GCF_000695525.1 Brassica oleracea var. oleracea | reverse complement strand
GGAACCAAGGTTTAAACCTGAAAACAAAGAGAACCGATTTTTATGAGTTTAGAGTTTTTATGATGCAAACAGAAACAAATATGAAAACGAATGAAATGATGATGATAATGATAATAAAACAAGATAAATAAACAAAGGATAGGTTGAAATCAAGCTGTTGGATGTGTATCACTCTCAGCTTGATTAGATGATGAACTCAAGTGGATTTGCGGAGAAAGGTTTGATTGAATCTCTCAATCTGATGGAATGATGGATCGAAGTGATTGACTCTCTCAATCTGTGTACTGAGTTTTTTTGATTTTCACAAACAAACTAGACTCACGAAATCAATAAGACAACAAAGATTCTCTTTTTGAATCCTAAAGACCGTTATTTTATACAAAGAACAACTTTGATAAAACTGAATAAACTTTCTATTAACTTGGTGATTAAGGGTGATCTTTACAATGGACGTCTAGGACCTTATATAAGGCTCAGAGACAAAGGTCCTAACGTTCTAAAACAAATAGAAAAGGAAACAAATCAAGCAAAGTAACAAAATCGAAAAACTAGCCATTGGAGCCCTTTATGGGATTTTGGCTCCAAGTGAGAAACTTGATTCTTCTTGAACCTGGAAGGTTTTAATGGATAAGAGAGATTCCTTGGGACCTTCCTGGGTGCTTGATAGGTTCTGATCTCGTGCCTGATCTGAAGAGAAAAGAGCTGTTGGACATTAATGTCAGTTTGCTTCAAATAAGGCAGGTTTGAGTAAATGAGGATCCTCATGATCCAACGGTTGCTGGTGCATGGTATGAACTTGCAGAACTCCTCCTGGACTCCTAGAATATCTCCTGATTGGTTGAAATGATCTCCTGGTCGCCAATGTCTGGTTTGAAGCTGATTGAACTGGTTAGCTTCCAATTGAGGCAAGTGTAGAACTGGATTGACCGGTTTTGGAGATTGGATCATAACTTCATAATTCCGTGGACATTTCTCCTGATCTTGGGCTTTCTGGAAATCTGATAAACTCCTCTTGACTCCTATGATGGGCTTTGCTTCAGGCCGCTCCTTACTTGAGCTTAAATCTCCTTCTAAAGTCGGGTACTTGCAGATGGACGGGCTGGAAAACCTCTGACTTGTAAAATTCATAACTTCTTGCTCCGTGAATATTTTGGACTGATTCCAAATGGGATGGACTCCTTATTTAGTGTAGAGTCTATTAAAATTTGTCTTGTGACTTAAACCCTCCTTGTTTGTAAGATACAGCATTTTTAATGCACATGTGTTTTGCTTGGCGCCTTGGCTGGTTGAGTAGGGCTTTGGGTTGACCTCCGGTTCAGTTGCTGATCTGATGACCACATCAGGGATGATCCTTCATCATCATTAATCCAACCAAGGTCTACACACTCCATCGAACGGTTCCAAGCGGCGTCAGTGTACATGTAGATTCGATCTGGGTCTAGAATATGATCATGGTTGATGCTAGGTCTTGTTACTTCATATTTCAAAGGAGGATCTTGAGAGACAGACTATTCTCTACCTTCTGAAATCGCTTTCGTCATGGTTTCTTCAGGAGTAAAGATCCTATTTTGGAAGATTAATTGGTTCTTAGAAATCCATAAATTTCAAAAGATCCAAACATATAGCATACATGGCCCCAATTCTACGGATGGGAGAGTTGGGATTCTTCGGGGAAGTTCAAGTCCATCACATATATTTGAGATGAGGCGTGGGTCCACGACCGAGGCTTAGTTGCTAGATTCCATACATCCTTAGGTTATACGAAAGTGAAGAGCACATGGACCACCGATTCCATCTCATTACATCTGCGGCATCTGTTTGAGAGAGGTATATTTCGAATAGAGAATTGTTCTCCTACTGTTAGAGCATCATGTATGAAATTCCATAGAAACACTTTTATCTCGTCTGAGGTTTTTAGCTCTCAGACATTTTCTAAGCACTCTGGGGCTTTGCAAGATTGACCGTTTTTTCAAAGAGATTGATTTCAGTTTGGGTTCTGTATCCTGATTTTGATGAATACTCGCCTAAAGCAGTTTTGAGCCACACCAGTTCGTCGGAGGCATTGAAAATGGTTGGTTTAATTTGTAGGATCTGGTGTTTATGGAATGGGAGGATTTGTTCCACTTTTTGGTGGTCCCAATCAGTGGAGCCATCAAGCACTAAGTCTGAGACTTTAAGGTCCTGAAGAGCTTATGGAGCAAGTCCGTAGGGTCTTTGTTGATCTGCAGATGATAACTAGGGTCCTTCCAGACACTTATTGATGATCCTCCGCCCACAATCCATCTTAGTTGCTTTACCAATAGGTCTCTCTGCCAATGGAAACACTCCTCCAGCCATGGGAGGAGGATTTAGATGGTTGCACTGATAAAAAAAATTCTTCCTTGCAGTATTTACCTAATAGACAGCGAGCAAGGAGACATGACGGATTCTATAGTATCCTCCAACTGAGCATGGCTTGTAAAGCATCATTAAAGGTTGTAATATCCTTAAACCCCCAACCGCCAAGGTTTTTAGGTCTTGCGAATTTCTTCCAAACAATCCATGACATTTTTCTTTTGTCATGTGTAGTATCCCACCAGAAGCTCCTTAATAGAGACTATATTTGTGCACAGAGAAATTGGGGAAGCTTAAAACAGGACATCGAATAGGAGGACATAGTAGATAGCACTGTTCTCAGCATGATCATCTTACCAGCTCTTGCGGGGAATCTTGTGGACCAACTGTTGGATTTATGATTTATTCTGTCTATGATGTTGGCAAACAAATCTCTCTTTCTTCTACTAAATTGCTCAAAGAGTCCAAGGTATTTGCCAAAACCTCCATCATTTTCAATTTTTAGGATTTCTTTGATTTGGTATCTTCTCTCTTGGCTGGTTATGTGGGAGAAAGACATGGCTGATTTCTGAGTATTTATCAGTTGCCCTGATACTGATTCATAGGCAGATAGTATCTTGTTGAGTGTCTGAGCATTTTTAGCATTAGCTTTGCAAAAAACATGGTATCATCTGCAAAAAGCAGATGATTAATACATGGAGCCCCTGATGCTATTTTAATCCCTTTCAGCCTTCCGTTCCTTTGAGCCAATTTACAGGGACTCGAAAGGAGTTCATTGTGAATAGGTATGGGGACAGGGGATATATCTCACTGTCTGCTCCCCCTGCTTGGTTTCACATATCCTTTTGTTGCATAATTAACAATGAAGGAGTAGCTAACTGTATTGATGCATTGCATAATCCACTATATCCAAGTAGGATGAAAGCCGAACAGTACCAGTGTAGTCTTGATTAAATTCGACTCCAGCCTATTGTAGGATTTACTCATATCAGTCTTTATAGCCATGTAGCAATGTTATTTGGCTTTTGAAGGTAGGTAGCATAGGAACTCATGGGTAATCAAAACATTGGCTGATATGGCTCTCTTTGGTACAAATGCAGATTGAGTCTCAGTGATGAGGTTGCATAGTTGAGGTTGAAGCCTTTTTGCAAGGAGCTTTGATATGACCTTATAAACCACATTGCAGAGTGCTACAGGTCTGTAATCTACTACTTTCTTAGGACTAAGAATCTTTGGAATAAGCATTATATGGGTTTCATTGACAGTTCTCGGCAAACAGCCGGATTGGAAGAAGTCTTGGATCTCCTTAACAACATCTTCTCCCATTACATTCCAGTTTGATTGGAAGAAGCAGCTATAGAAGACATCAGGCCCTGGTGCCTTTCCAGGGTGGATGGAGAAAAGGGCGTCTTTGATTTCTTTTGCGTCAAGTAATTCTATTAGACTTTGATTAGTTTCCTCTGAGATAAGGGGTGAGATAGCATTATTGATGATGGTCTCCATATCCCTGGAGCCTCTGTCTATAGGCTTAAAAATGTCTCTGGAGTAATTCTTCACCATAGTAGTAATTTCCTCTTCTGTATATACTGCTCTACCATTCGGTACTTCTAGCACAGAGAATTTATTTAATGTTTTCCTCTTCTTTGTTGAAGCGTCAAAGAAGCATGTATTCTTGTCCCCTAGGTTTAGCTAGAGTTGTCTGCTTCTTTGCTGCCACTTCTTCTTCCAGCTTGCAGGCTTTTTGCAATTCTTCATTAAGCTCTTTAAGGCAACTCTTGTTAGGGTTGGAATCGGACGTAACTTGATCAATTTGGTGCTTCAGGTTTCCAATGTGATTTTTCTCTCAACTTGTTGTTGCTTAGACCATTTAATGATAGTTCTTCTGTATTTATCGATTTTCTGCTAGACTTTAAGTTGTGCTTCTTCTGCTAATGTGTCTTCAAATAGCTTTTGCATATCAGCATTTTTGCTAAGACATCGATCATATCTGGAGATTCCTTTCTTTTTCTTTCTCAGGGGCTCGAAGAACGTTTCTAGGGGTTGATGATCAGAGCTTTCAAAGCAGAGATACTCACATCTCTTTGAGGGATAAAGCTCTGTCCAAGAGCTATTGGAGAAGGCTTTGTTTAGACGGCATATGACGTTGTGACCTTTCCTCTTACCTTTCCAAGACAAGCAGTTTCCAGAATGCTGAATGTCATAAAGGTCTCATTCTGACAGGAATTATCTGAAGTCATCAAAAGATCACTCTGATCATTATGAGCCTCCCTCTTTCTCGCAGTTACATGTCATGTCACTAAAATCTCCAGACACAAACCAGGGAGAGTCTCTGATCAGAGACAGTGCAGTAAGGTAGTCCCAACTTTGTTTTCTCTTCTTTTTATCCGGATCACCGTAAACAAAAGTGGCATAGCTCAAATTTCCTTCATACATAAGTTTTGTATCAAATAAAATTTACAGGAGGATATAATCTCTAGATCAATGTCATCTTTCCGGAGTAGAGCTAACCCTCCTCTTGTTATTCCATGTGTGGAGTTACTGTCTTTATATTTGAAAGTTATATTTGCAAGTCGCAAGCATTATAACTTTTTTTCCACCACACTGTGGGGATTTTTTTGTCTCTAAGAGAAAAATAATGTATGGGTCAATTTTTTTGCAGATCTCTCTGAGATGACAAACTGTTCAAGCGTTCTTGAAAGTTCCAGCATACCACTTTTAAGGAAGAGGAGAGGACAGATTCTGAAAATCTGCCCCACAGTCTCACTGTAGCGTTGAAAATGAAGGTACCGCAAGTTTCGAGGTTATGATTCTTCTTGGAGGTGCACTGGTTCCTGCAAACTTAGTTCCAGTGTTTCCACAAGTGTTATCCTCTTTACGAGGGATGGTGATAGAAGGTTTCTTCCTTGATGGAGAGGGTTGAGTTTTTGAGATTTCCTTCTCCGCATTCCTACTCCCAGGAACCTTAGTGGAAAAGAGGTTATGTTTCTTCTACCAGGCGGTCTCCCTGGCCCGCATTTAGTCACAACCACTGGCGGTTCAAGGTCAGGGGCTGTGAGTTCTTCTTCTGCTTCCATGATCGGGCCTAATCTCATAAGGGACAGAACTGACGGTGGAGTTGGAGTGAGACTCTGAAGTATGGTTTCATGTTCTGCATCAGGTAAGTTGGATGTTAGTAAATCTCTAGTCATCATAGCTGCATTTTCTTCTACTTCCCCTGATTCCTCCGCTTGTCTGAATCTTTCTTTTCTGTCAGCGCTTTCTGTTGGATCAATATAGTTTGTGTACCGTGACATAACTTCCCTCACTTCAGTCATGGCTTCATACGAGCTTTTATTGAGGTTATTTCCACAGATTCCAGGGTTCTTATATCGTTTTCTAGGGAGGTTAGGGCCAAATCTGACCAGAGATGGAGAGGGATACCTGAACTTGGATCCATAATGGAATCTGATTTGGGAAGCTAGGAGAGGTAGAGAGCTCCCATCTTTGTAATATCATCATCCAGTGAGAGAAGTGATAAGGTTGGTTTTCCTACACCTTCAAAATATCTCTTTCAGAGGAAAACTGAAACTGGAAGCAGCCTTGCCCCATATCTGCATCCACTGGACCTGTCTCTACTTTCCAGTGCTCAACAAAGAAAGGGATTAATGACCACATTCTTTGATATTTAGGGTTTGGGATTCTTCCTACCAGCATAAGAGAATCCTTCCTTATGAGATCAGTATTGTCCAAGAAGGGACCCTGATTCTAGCTGTTCTTGGACGTTCAGGAGGAACGGCAAACCCCTTGCCTTTTTCTGCATAGGAAAGTCTTCTACTCATGGTTGTTCGAGACACAATATGGAAAAGCTAGCTTAGAGAGATTTGTAAGGTTTCTTCTCACTATGAATGAGAGAGTACTTGAATATTTTAGGAGGAGATAGGAAGTATCGCTTTGATTCAGACACTAACACGTAGTAAGTGTTCCAAGACTAAAGTAGCAACACACCAACATTAGTGACATCCAAAGTCCATCTCCGGTAGGGTTAAGGAGACGATTACCGATGATGGGACAGCTGGAGGCGGTCCATCCGACCCGGATTGGGGGAAGAACCAAGTGGGTTGATGAGCAAGGAGTAGTATTATCCAACGGCCGTAACCGGTAAAAATTTGAAAAGAGGAGCGAAATTTTTAGTGGTAATAAGCCAGAAGATGAATAAACCGAGTGGCAATGCAAAATCGTGTGCGCTCAGACCGAAGGATAAGAACTAGTGTCGATTATTGTGGCTGGGAGGAAACAATCATTGCCAAAAAAAGGAGAATCATACTTTTTACGTTGCTTGATCAGCGCGGAAATATTTTTAACAAAATTTTATTAAAGAAATAATATTTGAATATATATATATATATCTTGTATTTATATTAATATGAACTTATATAAGATATTAATTAATTTTTTTTCAGACATTTTAATCTTTTTGTTATGAATTTTTAATTAAATTTCTGCAACTTATTTGATTAATTGTGTGATATATATTTTTGATAAATTTTGAATTACAAAACTTATTTGATATCAACTTATTGACTCTAATATTTCATTTTATATAATATTCAATTTAATATGAAAGCTTATTTAAGTTGAAATGAATGCAATTTTCTATTTATAAAAATTTGCTGACAGAGTAGGCAGTATGAACTAAATTATATTGATGAAATTTTCAGACTATAATAATATAATTGCATAGTTTTACTTGTTTTGGTAATCATTGCATTTTATAGCACTTATGATCTCATGGCAATCAGTGCCACCATTCAAAAACACAGTTGCCACGGCAGATTAAGCGTTGGAGATGCGCATTGTCCATGTCAATTCCACTATAGTCGGCTAAAAAATCGGAAATAACAATGATATATTTGTTTTTTTGCATTAATGAATACTTAAAATTGATTCTATGTGGCAGATTTGCATATCCTATATATAACAAAGTGCAAGTCGCCTCATCAGCTAAATTATGCCACATGTTTATTTGTTTTTTTTTTCAAATACTAAATTAAAAAAAAATTCTGATACAAGACGTTTGTTCTGCAATTAAATCGTAAAGAAAATAACTGGTTAAAAAAAACAAAAAAAAAAACGATAAAGATAGAAAGGAAAGCAAAATCATTTTAGTGGTCTCAACCGTTCCAGGCTTCCAGCCATGATTTTCTGATACATCACATCATTTCCATATATCAACTTCTACAAACAACTAATTTATTCCACGAAACAGAATAGCCGATGCTTTCATAACTTTTTTCTCTGAAGAGAGATGAAACTTTAATTTGATGAGGATGCAAAGGTTTTGGAGAGGCAAAATTAAGAAAAAATAAGCAAAATTTATAGAAGGCTTTAGGAAATACCGCCTCGGTATCCGTTGGTTGGTGGTAAGGATGAGTTCATATTCTTCTTAGCAAATGAGTTAGTGATGAATTTTTATTCTTCTCTAAACATTAGATTATTTTTGTTGTGCAATTTGGAATTTACTTTAGAGTTCTTTTTTCATGCGAACGAATGGCTCGACTGAAATTAAAGGTAAAGACGGTGGAAACACCATTTCATCTCCTTTATGTTTTAGATCATGTAGAATGTTTATCTTAGGTTACTTAGGTTAGAAGTTATCTTGACCTAGGTCTAGTACTGAGAGTAAAGACACAAACGATTTAACGAGTTCCCGGCCCTCGGCGCGGTACGTCTCGTGGGAGAACTTCTGCTCCCAAAATCCACTAGATCAAAGAGACACTAGTCACACCAAATCAGTGTACTAGATAGTTTGATTACAATAGGATCAACCTCAACTTAGCTAGAGAACACAATCAACCTCCTTAGATCAAATAGACTTAAATCTAAGCTATTTATCCTTGTTGATATCTCTTCTCTCTTGCTGTGTACCTCGTTGCTTGATCTCTGTTGCCTTAATCAGATGTTTCCTTATTATTGCTTCTGTTGCCCTAATCATCATACTCACATCTATTATATATGCTTCGTATGTGATCAGGTGTTATGAGCTGGAGTGGGCCTGCTGTGAACTCAGCCCATGGAGGATATGGTGTTGTCGCTGGCCCATTTTACTTCTGGTGAGGCCCAAGCTTCACAAATCTCCACCAGCTTGAGTCGAGCCCAATAATAGCCCATCGTGCAATCCTGGTTGCCGACAGCCCATCTCTCCTTGTCTCTTTGTCTTGATCGAAGGAAGACGAGTCAGTATGACTCTCTCTCCTCTCTTTCCTCTCTCTCGCGAACCTTCTCCACTGAAATGGACTCGGTCTTATCTTGAGAGAGATCTCCGTTTGCTCCACCTCGCAAACGTCACTCCGATTGAAGAAGATCTCGCCACCTCCACCTCGATAGCGTCGCATCTTCTCCTCTCCATTCTTCCCTCGAAGTCTCTTCGCCGAGCGGCGACTTACTTCTCTGATGATGGCTCACCTGATCGTGACTCCATCATCTTTCCTCCCTAATATCCCCAGGTACTTCTCATCTCTCCTTTTCATGAGCGATTAGTATCATCTGTTAGGGATACTAAACGAGTCTTGTAGGTCTTGAGCTAACCCGTGGATTCTTTTCCTTTGCATGTCGTCTCAGATGGCTCGCGGCTCTGTCTCTAGACGCGATTGAGACCCTGACATGTCGGTGAGCTCTTACCTGAGCTCTATCATCACACTCCACCCCTTTTGTAGATAAAGTAACCTCCTTTCTCAGCGACCCTTCTCTAATATGTTCTTCACTTGTCAATCTGACTCTTCTGTTCTGTTTCAGGAGCCGGTTTTAGCTCGATGACGAGCTCACCTAGTTTCAGTCTTGAAACCCTTCCTTGATCGGACATGTGATTCAGCTCTCTGAACTGTTATTATATTATCATGTTCTGCTGGTAAGCCTTTCAACAAATACTCTTGTGCTCAGGTAACGTTCTCGGGTTTGTTACTCACAACTGTATTTTGTGGCTTGACGTAGGTTCACTGTCTCGTAGGTGTTGGTGATTGGTTGTTGAAACCTTTCCGGACCCCGATGCTTGCTTCTGACAACTCATGAAGCATTGTCTGTGTCCTCTTATGTGGGAATGTCTGGTGGCCCAAGTTACTCCACCTAAACCAGGTCTTCTTACCCGGTTCTAATCATCCTCCAGGTGATTCCTTCTTCTTTAGTGACACTCCCAGTTGCCTTTGATTCCCTATTTACGCACACACTGACCTTTTTTTTTTTTTGTGTTATGCGAGGATGGGATCATACAACTTTAATCACCTGGAGCGTCTCCAGTCTTCTCAGTTCACATTCAAAAGCTCACAGCAAAGCTGGAACTTCTGACCAGGTACCGTCTTTGTTAGGAAGTCTGCAGGATTGACATTAGTATGAATCTTGTGTAGGACAATATCCCCTGATTCCACTAGATCTCGAATGAAGTTGAACTTGGTAGCTATATGCTTTGTCTTTTCGTGATTGACTGGATTTCTTGCTAGAGCTAGGGCACTTTGAGAGTCGCAGTAGAGTTTGATCCCCTGTTGCTTGAAACCTAGTTCATTGCATATTTCTTTTAGCCACATTGCTTCTTTTGCTGCTTCATTCATAGCCATGTACTCTGCTTCTGTAGTAGATAAGGCAACCACTGATTGTAGACATGACTTCCATGAGATAGTATTACCTCCAAATTTGAATGCATATCCAGTTACTGACCGCCTTCTATCCATGTCTGTTGCATAATCTGAGTCTGAGTATCCTTCCACTAGGAGTGTAGAGTTCTTTCTGAATGTTAAATTCGAATTCACTGCCCCCTTTAAGTACCTTAGGACCCATTGAACTGCTTTCCAGTGTTCCCTTCCTGGTTTACTCATGAATCTGCAGACGTAGCCTACTGCAAAACCTAAGTCAGGTCTGGAGCCTACCATGGCGTACATTAGGCTCCCCACGGCGCTGGCATAGGGAACTCTTTCCATCTGAGAAGCCTCCACTTTCAACTCGTCATCTGTGAGACTTCTTAGTTTGAAGTGTGATGCAGTAGGAGTAATCACAGCCTTAGCGTCCTGCATTTCAAACGTCCTTAGGACTTTCTCAATGTATTTGCTCTGAGATAGGATCAGGGTTCCCTTCTCTCGATCTCTGGTGATATCCATGCCCAAGATTCTTGAGGCCTTTCCCATGTCCTTCATCTCAAATTCTCCACTCAGCTTTTCCTTCAGCTCTTTGATCACCTTTTTATTTCCTGAGGCAATCAACATGTCGTCGACATATAGGAGTAGATAGATCACCTTATTAGTTTGAACATCCCTCATGTAGACACATAGGTCCTTACTGCAACGTTCAAATAGCTGATCCCTCATGAAGTTGTTGAACCGATGGTTCCATCTTCTTGGGGATTGCTTCAAGCCATACAGAGACTTCCTTAACAGGCATACTTTGTTCTCTGTCCCTGGCTTTATGAACCCCTCTGGCTGTTCCATAAGGATTCTTTCCTCTAGGCTTCCATGTAAGAAAACAGTTTTAACATCCATCTGTTCTAGTTCCAGATTCAAATTCACCACAATGCTGAGCATAAATCTGATAGAGACATGTTTCACAACAGGTGAAAATATTTCATTGTAGTCAATCCCTTCTGTCTGAGAATATCCTTTAGCAACTAGTCTGCCTTTGTATCGTTCATCCTCAACACCTGGGATTCCTGGCTTTAGCTTGAATAGCCATCTGCATCCAACAAGCTTTGCCTTTGTAGGCCTGTCAATGAGATCCCAGGTTCTGTTCTTTCTATGAGATTCCATTTCTTCTTCTGCTGCCTGCTTCCATAGTTTCTTTTCTCGGCTTCTCATAGCTTCTGCGTAGCTTTTTGGCTCCTGAACTTCCAAGTCCTCAATCACATTGAGAGCGTAAGCTACAAAATTCCCATCTTCATATCGGGATGGTGGTCTCACGTTCTGTCTCCTTTCCCTATCTCGTGCCAGAACATAGGTGTCTAGAGATTCAATGGCACCACTCTCACTCTCAACTTCGTGATCACTTTCACTATCAGCTTCGTGATCTTGTTCTTGGTTACCTGAGCTGTTAGAGCTAGATGATGATGATTCTTCTCCACCTTGATCAGATGTGTCTTTGGATTCGACAGAAGGAGAAGGTCCTCTGATCAAATCATCACTGAATGAAACCTTCTTCTTAGCTCGTTTTCCTTTCTTAGTCACTTCTGTGCTTTCTTTTCCTTTAGCAACAGTGTGTTTGTACAGCTCATCCTCGTTGAAGACAACGTTTCTGCTTGTTCTGCATCTGCCTTCCTCCTCTATCCAGACCCTGTAGCCTTTAGTGCCCATAGGATATCCCACGAAGACTCCCTTTATGGCTCTTGGTCCCGTTTTCTCCTCTGTTATATGCACATAAGCAGTGCATCCGAATGTTCTGAGATGTCCTAGATCGGGCTTAGCACCTGTCCAAACTTCTTCGGGCATTTTGAATTCTAGTGTAGAGTTAGGTGACCTGTTAATCAGATGGATAGCAGTAGATGCAGCTTCTGCCCAGAAGCTTTGGTCCAAGCCAGATTCTTAGAGAAATCATCAATAAATGTCACGAAATATTTGTTTCCAGCAAGGCTATCTGGTGTAGATGGAGAACCCCAAAGGTCAGAGTGAATGTACTCTAGAATCCCTTTAGTCACATGTTTAGCCTTAGGAAAACTTTGCTTGTGAGATTTTCCAATTATGCAGTGTTCACAGAAATCCAATGTCTTAACTTCCTTGTCAATGATAAATCCCCGTTTGACAAGTTCAGACATGTTATTAAGATTCATATGACCGAGGCGTGAATGCCAAACATTAGTCATATTCCTCTCAACTTTAGATAGATTAGCCTCTCCTCGAGAGACTGTCCCCTGTAGATAATAGAGTCCCTGATGATATTTCCCTGAGATAACCGGTTGATCATCCTTATAGAAATTAACCATGAGATCCTTGCCTTCATATCTGCATCCTGATGTTTCCAACATTCCATAAGAGATTAAATTTCTACTCATACCAGGCATATATCTGACGCCTGTTAGAACCACAGTCGATCCATTTGGATTTAGAATTTTAATCTTTCCAATTCCTTGAATGTTGCTATGTGTGTTATTTGCCATTAACACTTTTCCACCTTTGAATTCTTCCAGATCGAACAGGAAACTCTTGTCTGGTGTGATGTGGAACGAGCAGCCATAGTCCATCACCCATTCGTCCTTAGAGTATTGGGTGCTTGCGGTGAGAATTAAAGGTTCCTTGGACTCTGTCACAACGTTGGCTGAGTCTGGCGTTTTGTAAGGCTTTTTATCAGGGCAATCACGCTTGTAGTGGCCCTCCTTGCCGCATACAAAACATCCCTTGGTGTTTTTGTTGTTTCTGGGACGCGATTTGGAACGCCCCTGTCTGCTCTTGGATCTTCCCCTATAGGATTTTCCATTGCCTTTGCCAGAGCGTTGGTCTGATCTTCCCCTGTCTGTCACCATCAGACCTTCTCCACCTGACCTGGTAAATTTACCACTCTCGATCAATTCTCTTTCTTTTGCCCTTGCAGCCCCTGTAACCTCAACTAGGCTTAGGGTGTCTCTCCCATACTTGAGAGTCTCTTTGAGGTGATCATACTTGTTAGGTAGAGAACTTAGCAGTAGGATAGCTTGAACTTCCTCGGATACTTCAACTTGCAAATTGTTTAAGTCTGCAACTAGCTTCAAGAATTCATACACATTCTCATCAATGGATTTTGAGTCGGCCATCTTTAAAGTGTAGAACCTAAGCTGTAGATAAATCCTGTTGGGTAAAGATGTCTCTGTGTACAACTTGTTCAGTGTCCTCCACATTGCAGCAGCAGTCTCACAATGTTGGATTTTCCTTAAGACTTTGTTCCCAACATTCAGCACAATTAGGTCCTTTGCTTTCTCTGATTTTTCGAATTTTGCAGGATCAATTGCAGGTGTGGGCGCAACAAGCCCAGCTAGCCCCTTCCCCGTGTCCTTCATGGCAGACTCAGGTTCATCCTTTGGATCCACATCATCTTTCAAAAGCTTATCATTGGTGAGAATAGCTTTAAGTCCAAGTACTCCAAAATGAGCAAGCATCCTCACCTTCCATAGGGCGAAATCACCATCACCCTCGAACCGGTCGATCTCGATGCGTTCCTTTGTGTTCACCATCAAGCAGGTACTGACTATACACCTCCTCTGTCTCTCTCTATCCTAAGCAACCTTGATGTAAACCGGAAGCTCTGATACCACTTGTAGAATGTTTATCTTAGGTTACTTAGGTTAGAAGTTATCTTGACCTAGGTCTAGTACTGAGAGTAAAGACACAAACGATTTAACGAGTTCCCGGCCCTCGGCGCGGTACGTCTCGTGGGAGAACTTCTGCTCCCAAAATCCACTAGATCAAAGAGACACTAGTCACACCAAATCAGTGTACTAGATAGTTTGATTACAATAGGATCAACCTCAACTTAGCTAGAGAACACAATCAACCTCCTTAGATCAAATAGACTTAAATCTAAGCTATTTATCCTTGTTGATATCTCTTCTCTCTTGCTGTGTACCTCGTTGCTTGATCTCTGTTGCCTTAATCAGATGTTTCCTTATTATTGCTTCTGTTGCCCTAATCATCATACTCACATCTATTATATATGCTTCGTATGTGATCAGGTGTTATGAGCTGGAGTGGGCCTGCTGTGAACTCAGCCCATGGAGGATATGGTGTTGTCGCTGGCCCATTTTACTTCTGGTGAGGCCCAAGCTTCACAGATCAGAATCGAAGAATAGTGAGATCGAGATACAATTTCAAAAGAAAAATACGGAGAAGAAGATACTCAACAAGAAAAGAAAAGACTTCTAACTTACAAAAAGATTATCTTCTTAGGTTGAAGAAGATACGATTTATGTTCTTATTAGTAGGTCAGATGCAAATCCTTGACTAATAATTTTTTTTCCTGTTTTCGTTTTAACCATTATATAATGCTGAAACATTTTAAAATTGACAAATTTTTAATAATATTGTATATAATAATAAATATCATGGGTAGTTAAATAATACCCATTTTAAGAGGTTTGTTACTAATCTATAGATAAATGAAAAATACAATTTAAATTTTATTAAAATGTAGTTATTAAACCATACTAGTCTAAGATATAAATAACACGTAAATGCATAAACTTTTGATGATCTGTATGAGAAAAATGGTCGGCTATGATGGATATACTTCGAAAATCCTATTAACAAGTTTGGAAAAGATAAAGAATAAATTATGAAGCTATTCATAAAAGAAAAAACAAAAACACCATTTCATAGAGCCGGTATTGTGATATATCTATTTTAATAGAAATCTTTAAGCTTTGTTTGGTAACCTAAATACCAGTTAAAAAATATATAATGTTGTTTTTTTTTTTTTTTTGATGAAATGTTAAATTTATTGATCAGAATAGAAATAGTAGAGTATTACAAGCTTTAGTGCAAACTATAGCTAAATGATTTACAGATCGAGAAGAAAATCAACTAGGCCGTAACTTCAAACCAACGACGCATTAAACCTTCTAACTTATGGCCCGCCTTGTATCGGAGCGAAGTAATCCTGTTCCGTACTGTTTTATCAATGATCCTGATCAATTGATATACTGTTCGCAAACATGTGTGATGCCTCCTCCCATTTCTTTCCTTCCACAATAAATAGACGCATGTCTGGAACGCCATTTTTAGCAAAATCCTGTCAAATAGGGGAAGTGAGTTGTCGCTGACGTGCCGTAGCGTGCCCATCCAGTCTGGATCTGTGCCATTTCCAGTCAACCTGTTCACCAGCTTGTCCCACACTGTGAAAGAATAAGGACATGCGAAGAAAAGATGATCACGGGTTTCATCCCTCTCACCACATAATACACAACCTTGTTGGATGCCCCAAACTCTCATTCTATCACCCGTGGACAATCTATTCTTTACCGCAAGCCACAATATAAATGAGAAGCGTGGAACTCCCTGTGTAAAACATACAACTTTGCTCCAAAAGACAACGGGTTTTTTGTCTCTTACCTGCTCCCAAGTGCTTGATGATGAGAAGTAAGGCTTATAATTATCATCGGAGTGCTTCCACAGCGCGACGTCGTGTCCGAGAGTTTCATGAGGTAGTTGTACAGTACGGATGCGATCAATAAGTTCTTGAAAGTAGCGACTCCTGTGGCCACGGATGTTCCAACTTGAATTCCCGGCTGCATCCCGCACCCTTGCATGGCGATCAATTCTCAAATGGCATGTGCCAATTGGGCCAGTTCTCAAATGGCATTTGCCAATTCTCAAATGGCATGTTGTTTGAAAACATGGATAACGGTAAGTTAAGAAAAAAAAAAATAATAGACTTATGTTATTAAAAAATTGGAATTCCATTAAGTAATTGGCTTATGTTACTTGATAAACATATTCAAATCAAAATAATAATTTAAAATTAATTTATATCAAAAATTCATTCAAAAATATACATATATTCAAAAATTGATTTTTACTAACATATTTTCAAATAACCATTATAAAATGTTTTCAATATATATATATAAATACAATACAAAGCCTAATTTCAAACACCAACTTAAATTATGGTTTTTATATTTCACATTGAAATTTAAAAATATATGTGATTATTTATATGATTGTACGTGTAAAATATTATTAATTATAAGATTACTTACTTGATGGTACGTATAAAATACGATTAATTATATGATAACACATATTTTTGTAACCTATAATGACACATATATGATATATAATAGTGATTAGGGGTGGGCATTCGGGTTCGTTTTCTGGTCTGTTTGGGATTTCGTGTCTGGTTCAGATCTTTGAAGATTCGGTTCGTATTTGGATAATTTTAAAAATTTAATATTTATATATTCTTTAATTTTTTAAAAATTATAAACAATATAATATATTACATATAAATTTGAATAATATATGTCAGAGTACCTAACTTAACATATAAATTGGTTTGGTTTAAATATTTGGATAGAGAATTGATAATTATTTAAGTATTTTTGAAGTTTTGAGTATATTTTAACTATTTTAGATATTTACATTTGATTATTTGTATATATTTTCAAGTATTTAAACGAACTTAAAAGTATCTATCTTATTAAAGTAGAAGTACATTTAAGATTTTGGTTGGTAACTGATATCTTGCATATTCACATTGTTTTATCCATTTATTCATGTGCATTTTCATCATATAGATTAGAATTTAGCAATGTCTAGGTTGCATTTTGCATACATATGTCTCTATCAGGTATTGGAGTACCACATGGAGTCCCTGGAGACACTTGGGTGCATTTGGAGCTCAAAGGAGGTGATTAGAGTGATCTTTGGACGACCACTGCCTGGAGAGACCAGCCCAGAGCGACTATCTCAAGTCGCTCCAGCCAGAGCGACCTACCGGAGCGACGCCATGAACTCGCTCGCCCTATACGCTTCGGAGCGACCTCCTAGAGCGACAAGGCGAAGTCGCTCCAGCTCCTAGAGCGACCTCACCACAGCAACCAGTTCAGAGAGACACAGCCAGGTTGCTCGCGAGGAACGACCCGGGAGCGACGTCTTCGGAGCGACACAGCCAGGTCGCTCGCAAGGAGACGACCCGGAAGCGACGTCTTCAGAGCGACACAGTCCGGTTGCTCGCGAAGAAACGACCCGGGAGCGACCTCTCGCAGCGACGTGCCGAGGTCGCTCCACGTCTATTTGTTTGGCCGAATTCATGTTTTCTCAAGGGCCTTTTGGTCATTTCATTATGCACGTTTTTATTTTCTAAACCTATGTTTTAATACTCTGTAAGCCACCAGGAGGAGATTATCTTTTGATCTATTGAGAAA
>NC_027753.1:15127656-15127908 GCF_000695525.1 Brassica oleracea var. oleracea | reverse complement strand
ATGGGTTTAAGAGGAATCATGGAGATTAGTGAGTAATCACCTTTTTGAATTCATGGGTTAGGGTGATTACACTACAAGAAAATAAGGGTATTGTGACAAAATTTTCCGTCACAATAGAAAAGAATTCGTAACAATATCATCATTGTTACGTTTTTGTTACCAATTATTAATGGTTGCAATACGTGTGTCACAAATGTTCTGGAGTAACAAAAATTTCACAATTTCTTGCGACTAATTTTTTGTAACAAATCA
>NC_027753.1:15125715-15126092 GCF_000695525.1 Brassica oleracea var. oleracea | reverse complement strand
AGATGATCTTCCAAACAAGCGACCGCCTAACATCATTGGTGGACGCATCTATAATAGTACAAAAGAAATCATAGAAAAAGATGCAGCTCAAAAGTATTAGATCATGACATAACAAACAATAAACAAAAACAAACACGATTAACTGCAAAAAAATAAAGAAAACCAAAGAGATCTGAGACCTTGACGGCTTTGATTCAGTCTAAGATGTAGTTTAGGTTTTAGGTTTAACGTGAGAAGAGGTAACTAATATTACTTCCTTTATATACTAGTTAAATATTAGGACATTTCTTAATATTCTTACCACTTTTTAAGGGATTTTTCCCGGTTTCAACTTAATTTTTAGGTTTTGCCGCTCTAAAGTAAAAATCTAAATATCT
>NC_027753.1:15124677-15125615 GCF_000695525.1 Brassica oleracea var. oleracea | reverse complement strand
TGTGTTTAAATGGATAATATTATTGGAATTAATAGATAAACGTCTAGATCGAGTTTATGAAAAGTCTTGGCCCCCGGAAAAAAAAAAAAATATATATATATATAAAAAAAGGGCTAGCAAAGTTGTTTAGAGTTAAGATTTGTTTAGAAGTTGAGAAAATCCTTTATAGATTTCAAAGAAAAAGAGTTTTATGTGCAAAGTATTCTTGGGATCTTTTGGTGAGAGATGGGAGTTGGGTTTGACATTGGGAAGTGATTGTGTAACCTGTATGTCTGGGAAAAGGGTAGAACAATGGAGGTTGAGCATTGTATGCATGACTTGGTCCCTTTAATATATTATGTGCAATGTCAAGGCTACTTGTTTTGAGAGTAAACCACTTTAAAAGATCATGGATTTTGAACCTCTTGATCCGCTTGAATAAAAGTCTTCCCTTACTCAACCAAATGATTTGGACCAATTGACCATTTGCAAGAATTCACTTGATGCTATGCTTAATGAACTTGAGAGTTGGATGATTTGCATGTGTGAATGCATGATGATGAGTGTAGGGATGAAAAGAGTTGAGATAGGCCTAGAGAAGCTAGAGTATGATAAGAGAGGGTGTACTAATGCTGAATTTAAATGTTGATATGAGTGCTTTGTGTGTTTCTTTTGGCTATGAGCTCCCACCTTCAAACCTCTCTCCCTATGAGTTCTAGAAAGTTCACTTGAGGACAAGTAAAAGAATAAGTTTGGGGGAGTTGATATCTTGCATCTTCACATTGTTTTATCCATTTATTCATGTGCATTTTCATCATATAGATTAGGATTTAGCCATGTCCAGGTTGCATTTTGTATACATATGTCTCTATCAGGTATTGGAGTACCACATGGAGTTCTTGGAGACATTTGGGTGCAATTGGAGTCCAAAAGAAGTGTTTAAAGTGATCATTGGGCGA
>NC_027753.1:15120235-15123897 GCF_000695525.1 Brassica oleracea var. oleracea | reverse complement strand
AGAGCGACAAGGCGAAGTCGCTCCAGCTCCTAGAGCGACCTCACCACAGCAACCAGTTCAGAGCGACACAGCCAAGTCGCTCGCGAGGAACGACCCGGGAGCGACGTCTTCGAAGCGACACAGCCAGGTCGCTCGCGAGGAGACGACCCGGGAGCGACATCTTCAGAGCGACACAGCCAGGTCGCTCGCGAAGAAACGACCCGGGAGCAACCTCTCGCAGCGACATGCCGAGGTCGCTTCGCGTCTATTTGTTTGGCCGAATTCATGTTTTCTCAAGGGCCTTTTGGTCATTTCATTATGCACGTTTTTACTTTTCAAAACCTATACTCTTGGCAGCCACCAAGAGAGACAATCTCTTTTTCCAGAGAAGAACTAGTGAAAACTTCTTTTGATTCAGATTTGATTGCTCTCGTCTTGTGTTCTTGTTGATTTCTTATCTATTTCTCTACATGATTAATCTGAAATCCACCATGGGTTTAAGAGGAATCATTGTGATTAGTGAGTAATCACCTTTTTGAATTCATGGGTTAGGGAGATTAAGGGTGATTAGGTTAGCTCTAGGATGTTTTAGTGTAGATCATTCTTGTTCCTTGCTAGTAGAGTATTCATAATGCATCTTCTGAGTTGGCCACTCAAAAGTTGATCTTTAGATATTTCCCACCCACAAGGTGTTTGATGAAATGCCTTAGAGAACTCTCCTAAGCTTTTAACATACTTTACCAAAGACATTTGTTGTTAAAGGTGTTGAGATAGCCAATAGACTTGTTAGTAATGATTGCTTTCATATTATTCAACCAAAGACATTTGATGTTTGAGGTATGTTAGTAAATGAACATTCATCTAGACATAGAGTTTGTTTAAGATTGTGTCTAAGCTTAAGGTTGATAGTTTGATTTATCGTTTGTCATCCTTAGTTCGAAACTTGATCACCCACGGTCTAATCCCTATGCCCATGAGTTCTCTTTTCCCTTAGTAAAGAAAGTCATTTCATTTATCATTAATCATTAGTTTAGAAACCTCTTAAATCATTGGTTGCACTTAGATTAAGTGAGTACTTGCATTCTCAGTGCTTGAAATCCCTCAGAACTGGTTCGACAATCACTATACTACAACATTTGCCTTAGGACTTAGGAGCTTGAAAACTCCTAACATCAGTAACATAAATACCAGTTAAAAAAATATATAATGCTGTTTAGAAACATGAATAATAGTAAGTTAAGAAAAAAAAGTAATTGACTTATGCTATTAAAAAAATTAGAAGTCCATTAAGTAATGAGCTAATGTTACTTGATATACATATTCAAATCAAAATAATAATTTAAAATTAATTTATATCAAAATTCATTCAAAAATATACATTTACTCAAAAATTTATTGTTAATAACATATTTTCAAATAACCATTATAAAATATTTTCAATATATATAAGAAAAATACAATACAAAGCTCAATTTCAAACACCAACTTAAAGTATGGTTTTTATATTTCACATTGAAATATAAAAATATATGTGAATATTTATATGATTGTACGTATAAAATATTATTAATTATGAGACTACTTATTTGATGGTACGTATAAAATACGATTGATTATATGATAACACATATTTTTGTAACCTATGATGACACATATATGATATACAATAGTGATTAGGGGTGGGCGTTCAGGTTCGTTTTCTGGTCTGTTTGGGATTTCGTGTCCGGTTCAGATCTTTGAAGATTCGGTTCCGATTTGGATAACCAATTTAAACTATTTTAAAAAAAATTAAAATTTATATATTCTTTAATTTTTTACAAAATTATAAACAATAGAATATATTACATATAAATTTGAATAACATATGTCAGAGTACCTAAATTAACATATAAATTGGTTTGGTTTAAATATTTGGATAGAGAATTGATAATTATTTAAGTATTTTTGAAGTTTTGAGTATATTTTAATTATTTTAGATATTTACGTTTGATTATATGTATATATTTTCAAGTATTTAAACGAACTTAAAAGTATCATATATATTCCGGTTGTTTTTATATATATTAAATCTAAAAATAATTAAGGGCTTTTTGCAAAATTGACCTACAACTTAAAGTCAAACACAAAACTAACCTCTTTTTTTTTTAAATTGGTTTTGTCCTATTCACCCCACAAGCTCATATAATTTACGAAAATGCCATCAATTTTTTTTTTTTTTTCGAAAATGACCTCTTTACTCTCTCACCCTCATCATCTTCAAGTAATTACAAGATTGCCATTGTCATCAATACCACAACCACCATGAACAACCAATTTGTAGTTCTTAATGCTCCCAAAATCGATTTACCCTTCTTCTTTTTCCATTCTTGTGAACTAAACACAACATATCTCTCACTTTCCCTCCACAATGAGCTAAAAAAAACCCAAGATTTTGATTCTAAATTTTTATGATTCATAGAGTCATAGAAGCTAACGATTCTGGGTGGGTGACTTTCGTTTGTGATTCTGTGTGCTTGGAGAAGCCTTATGTATGCTAAGGAACTTATCTCACCAATTTAAGGTATGACATCGAGTCTTTTTTCCAGATCAGTTCGTCAGATGACTTACTTGGGAAGTCGTCTGGCTGTAGACAACTTACCTGGAAGTCGTCTGGTCAACGCAAAGGTTATTTTTGCAATTGACTTTGAAATCTGTAACCTGAGACGACTGAAAGTTAAGTCGTCTGTTTTTGTTTGGTTTCAAAAAAATTTCCAAAGAACCTAGACGACTTACATTTCAGTCGTCATAGGTTAGTTTTGCATATGACTGGATAATTTCAGAAGTTTGACTTCCCCAGACGACTTACATTTCAGTCGTCTGGCAAAAATTAAAATAATAATATTTTTTTAAAAGTAGACGACTTACAGTTAAGTCGTCATAGGTTAGTTTTGCAATTGAAAAAAAAAACTTCAAGATTTAATTATATACAGACGACTTATAATTCAGTCGTCCACCAGACGACTTACAAGTAAGTCGTCGAGGATTTTTTTCCGAGATTCTGGTCAAACCTCGTAAATCCTGGACGACTTATATTTCAGTCGTCTCGTGGACGACTGAATTATAAGTCGTCAGTGTATAATTAAATCTTGAAGTTTTTTTTTTCAATTGCAAAACTAACCTATGACGACTTAACTGTAAGTCGTCTACTTTTAAAAAAATATAATTATTTTAATTTTCGCTAGATGACTGAAATGTAAGTCGTCCAGAAAAGTCAAACTTCTGAAATAATCCAGTCAAATGCAAAACTAACCTATGACGACTGAAATGTAAGTCGTCAAGCTTTTTTGGAGTGTTTTTTTTAACCAAACAATAGTAGATGACCTATTTTTCAGTCGTCCGAAATAACAGATTTCAAAGTCAATTGCAAAAATAACCTCTGCGCTGACCAAACGACGTATAGTTTAGTCGTCTGGACAACTTAGATTGATGTCGTCCGCGTCTTCTCCGCTAGTTTTTAAGTCTTCTACGTTAGTTTTTGAATAACTTGTATTTTTAAGAGTGATAAGTAACTTCAAGATATGTAAAACTCATATTTACAAAATATGTTCTCTCCCTTAGTTTTACTAAATTTGACTAAGTTTTTCAACGCAAACTTATAACAAAATATGATATGCTTTGACTAGTTACTATTGTTTATTTCCATC
>NC_027753.1:15116919-15118506 GCF_000695525.1 Brassica oleracea var. oleracea | reverse complement strand
TTTTTTACAAGATTTATAAATTATTTTTAAAATAAACTGGTACCAGACGACTTACACTTCAGTCGTCCAGACGACTTCCAACATCTCAGACGACTCAAACGATTTACTGGGGCTATATTCGTAAAAATGGCTTCTGTTTTTTTGTTTGGTCAGAAGGGGTTGAGCTGTAATTTCACTAGGCTTTTAGGTTAGTTTTGTATTTGATTCAAGTTTGGGTATAGGTTTGGGATTAAAATCAAGTTGTGGGTTAGTCTTGGCAAAAACCCCCAATAATTAATACATATATGTATATAAATCTATTTTGCATACCCAAAATACTTCAGTTCAAATCGGATTAGGTTTCAGTTCTTCAAATACCAAAAATTTTAATAATTTAGATATTTAATCAATTTCGGTTCGGATTTGGTACTACTTATTTGGATTGGGATCGGTTCGGTTCTTCGAATTCGAGTTTTTTACCCAACCCTAAATAATGACATAAAAAAATAGCATCATTTTTTTAAATACACTCGTGCGGGCGCGTGGATCAAAATCTAGTATATTATTAAATCTGAAGTATCTTTTGAAACTAACCATTTTTTATCTTAATAATTACAACTTATGCCACTGAACTAATAATTACTAATTAATTAATTATTTTATTATATTCTTCTTTATATAAACATACCAAACTTCATTAATTAACCAAAATTATTTATTTTGTTAGATTATTCTCTAACCAAACTTGCGGTTATTCTCTTACCGGATTATTTTCTATTCAAATTTTACAAAAATTAAACAGATTTATTTAAAATGTGACTACAAACTCTAAATGTTATATGTTAAATTATGTTATTATTTCATTTCAGATCTTTATTATTAAAATTGATCTTAACAATTACAAGTTGTGCCACTTAACTGATAATTACAAATTAATTAATTATTTTGTTATATTATGCTTTATACAAACTTACCAAACACACTACAAGAAAACACAAGCTTAACGAGGAATATTTTTCCTCATTAATTTACGTCGACTTTACGAGAAAATTACGCGGAAAAATAAAATCAGCGTTATTTCCTCATAACGTAACGACGAAACAGTTTCGTCGTAAAGTCGATGTAAAGTGACGTGGCTTTTACGAGGAGAGATGATAGATGTTTGCATCGACAACTCCATGATCTACTGGGGAGATGATGAGAAGTTAGAAGAATGTCGATTCTGTAAGAAGCCACGATTCAAGCCGCAAGGACGGGGACGTAATAGGGTACCGTAGCACATTCCACGTAAAATTAGCGTGGTCTGTACGAGGAAATAATTTACGTCTACTTAGCGACGAAATTTTGAATCCACCAACTTTGTTAGTCACACGTTTTTTTCGGCCACCTCAAGATGACTCATCCATCAGATGCAAGAGCCTGGAAACATTTTACCAAAGTACATCCGGATTTCACTAGCAATAGCCGAAATGTGTATCTCGGATTATGCACAGATGGATTTAATCCGTTTGGTGTGAAAGAAAAAAAAATGGCTGGCTCCGGGAATATTTTTGAGTTGCGCAAGTGGATGTATATGCATAGAGATGCTAACGGGAGAGTGACGAAAGA
>NC_027753.1:15114285-15116058 GCF_000695525.1 Brassica oleracea var. oleracea | reverse complement strand
CACACGCACTCTTAAAGAAGAAGTTGTGGAACGGCTTCAGGAGAACATTCCCATCTTATTGTGCAACTTGGAGAAGATATTTCCTCCCGGATTTTTTGACGTCATGGAGCATCTAACTGTCCACCTCCCATATGAGGCGTTGCTTCGTGGACCTGTACATTATAGATGGATGTATCAGTATGAGCGAGCCATGAAATATTTGAAGGGAAAAGCAAGGAACCTCGCCAAAGTTGAAGGTTCTATAATTGCTGGAAGTTTGACGGAAGAAGTTTCTCACTTCACATCGTACTACTTTGCGTCAAAAGTACGTACCCGGAGAAGAGCACCAAGAAGATATGATGATGGTGGTGTTGCGCCAACATATGCAGTTGCTGGTGTTCCAGATCTCTTTAGCCAGATTGGGCGACTTGGAGGGAAATCAAAAGAGGTTTGGTGGTTGAGTGAACAAGACGCCCATAGTGCACACACCTATATTCTAGTCAATTGCGAGGATCCATTGATGCGTTATTTTGAAAGGTAACATATATGGACACTTCTAAACAAATATAAGTATAAATTATATAATTGCGAGAGATTCATTCATATAAAATGTGATTTTACAGCCTATTTGTTTCTCAAGTCAAAGAAACATTTCCTCGTAAATAAACGTGGATATTACAACGAAATATAAAAATAAAGAACGCGGGGCTCGTTAATTCCACGTAAGAAAAAATCATCGTAAAGCACTTGTAAGCCAACGAGGAAATAACGACGAAATATAAAAATAAAGAACGCAGGGCTCGTTAATTCCACGTAAGCACAAATCGTCGTAAATACCTCGCAACCAAAAAAAAAAAGTTGGCCTTGCTAATTCCTCGTAGAATAAAAACTAGAAAAAAAAGAAGAGAAGAGAAGAAAGATACTGGAATCACATGTGGCGAGACTTACGTAAGTCTAGCCCACGTGTGTTCCAATATCTTTCTTCTCTTCTTTTTTTTTTTTAAATATTTCTAATTTGAAAAGCATTTTGCTGAGTTGTGTGATTTGACAAAGGGTGTGATTTGTGAGTTTGTGTGTCGTTTGAGAAGGAAAGATGCGGGTATTTATAGAAAAGCGGGGTTCGCTAATTCCTCGTAAAATGTTGACTCGTAAATTCCACGTAAGCTTAATCGTCGTAAAAAGCTCGTAAACCTAAACGCGGGCCTTTGTAATTCCTCGCTACTTCCTCGTACAATAAAACACGGGCCTTTGTAATTCCTCGTAAAGCTAAACACGGGCCTTTGTAATTCCTCGTAACTTTACGAGGAAATAACGAGGATAAGTAATCTTATATATACTACCGAGCGCTCACTCTTTCTTTCCTCTCCACTTCCTCTCCATTTCCTTTCTATTTCGTAGCAATGGTAAGTCTCTCTAATTCCTCTCTAATTTGATTAGTTTAGGATAGATTAGGTGGTTAGTATAGGGAATTTACATAGGTTTACGGGTTTTATGTTAATTAGTGTTGATTAGGTGGATAATGTAGAGAATTATATTGTTGATGTTAATTTTAAAAATTAAAAAAAAAATTCCAGAAGATTCGAAAGAGCATACTTACTCCCCATTACAGACAGATGTTCGGTGAGCCTGGTAGTCGTTTAGACCCGTCATCTTCTTCAGCTCCCAGTTCTTCTTCAGCTCCCGGTTCTTCGGGTCCGGAGACTGTCCCCGAGACTCAGCATTCTCAGAGAGTCTCTTTGTCGCCTTCTTCTAGTGCCCCATCGGTTCCTCCTGTGCCTCCTCCGATGGCTCCTC
>NC_027753.1:15095302-15114068 GCF_000695525.1 Brassica oleracea var. oleracea | reverse complement strand
GGGTTGACGGATGTCTTGCATCGGACGTAACCGACACGATCAAAGGTTACTTCTCCATGCCACATCCGAACTGGAGTAAGACGCCTCACTACGTCACAAAGACGCCTCACTACGTTCAAAATTTACGCTGTAAGTTTCTATTAATTAATTATATATAATTTAATTTTTTCATGATTTATATATATATATTTTTTTAAACTAATTATTAATTTAATTTTTTTTACAGCAAAAATATCATTGGTCCATGAGGGTCAATGAGAGGGTGAGGAAAGCGTTTTACGCGAAGGCGAAAGTTCGCTTGTTGGACACGGTCTCCAACTGGAAGGGTGTAACTTTCTTAAATGTTTTTTAGGCCAAAGAGACGGGACATCTCCCGTCTCTTATGTAACTTTACGAGAGGACCCACAAGAACAAGGCGGGCGTATTTGTAGATGGCAAGTCCGAGCAAATCTACAACGATGTGGTTGCTCGGGTTGAAAACCGCCAGACCCAGCTGACCCAGCAGTCTAGCGACGGATTATCCGTCACCTTATCCACACTTGAAGTAGATAAGATTTACGTGGAGGTAAATTTTCTAAAATTTTAATTTTTTATTATTCATTTAATTTAACTTTAAATTTTTACTAACAATATTTATTATTTGTTTTTAAGGTTGTCCCTAAAAAAAAAGGGACGGGCGTTGGGGATTGGTTCCGTCAACGATGTTCCGAGAGCGACATCGTCTTATGGTCAACGACGGGATGATGAAGTCACTGAGCTGCGTAACGTATTGGCCTCGACAAAAGCTCGTATGGGTGGAGTCGAGGGCTTCTTGGACGTTATAGCGGCCACAAATCCGGAATGGGAGTCCATGTTGAGGAACATGCGACAACAAAATCCCATTCTAAGCGAGTCATTCGACACACATAACGAGGCGGATGTTGCGAGGAGGAGTGAGGAATTCTACCAGGCGATGAACGACCCTTAGTTCCTTTTTTCCGGTTGTTGTATTATAAATTCAAAATTTATTTATATATAAAATATTTTTGTATTGTTTTTTATTCTAAATTATAATTTTATTAATAAATTAAATAATTTTAATTATTTTTTTAATTATATTTTTAAATTCTGTAAAATAAAAAAATGAAGTAAATTTGTAGCTAATTTACGACCTATTTACGTGAAAATGTTTACGAGGAAATGACGAGTATTTTACGAGGAAACGTTTACGAGGAAATGACGAGGAAAGATAAACAAGTAATTTACGAGGCAATACTTTCGTGGTAGTTACGTGTACTTTACGAGGAAACACTTTCGAGATATTTACGTGTAGTTTACGAGGAACACGTTTCGAGGTATTTACGAGGAAATATAGCGACCTCCTTACGTGGAATATTTACGTGGTCTTTACGACGTAATGATGTATTTCGTGTTTACGACGAAATATTTTTCTCGCTAAGTTACGACATATTTGCGAGGAAATATGTGTTACGACGAACGAGTAACGACAAAACGTGTTTCCTTGCTAATTCCCCGTAAAGCCTCTTTTACGACGAACTCACGAAGAAAGCCGCCCTCGTTAAACTTATGTTTTTTTGTAGTGACATCATTAATTAACCAAAATTATTTATTTTGTTAGATTATTCTCTAACCAAACTTACGATTATTCTCTAACCAGATTATATTCTATTCAAATTTTACAATAAATTAAACAAATATATTTAAAATGTGACTACAAACTTTAAATGTTATATGTTCATTTATATTATTATTTCATTTCACATACAAAAGATAAACTATAAAAGATAAACTATATTGTATCGCAAAGCTCAATGTGATAATTCAGTTTCTATCAAAAAAGGACAGAAATCGAGAAGATAAAGAAACTCCTTTTGTTGATGTTTCTTTAATCTGGATTTTCTATCGAGACGGTCGATATTACGTCAAGTACATTATATTAACTAGATTGCATCAAGTTGTTATCGATTTTTTATCCGATCGTGGGTTTAGACCCATAAGTCTATGTTGTTTTGAGATACGGGATTCTACTATATATGTCTTATCAGTTTTCCCTCCATAAATTTAATATCATCTCCAATAATAAAATTTATTTTTACATGTAAAGGTAGCTAGTCACCAACCACGTTAAACATAGATGTCATTGTTATATTGCTATATCCATCTGTTTGTGTATCTATTTTTCTCATTTTTATCACAACACTTTTCTAGTTGTTGGAATCAACATTGTTCTTAAAAGGAGATCGCATGAACGAGTTGATTAGTTTTGGTGGAATCAAATGAAAAAGAAGAGACAGTGTTACATATATAGTCTCAACAGATCGTATAGAACACAATTATAAGAACACAAATAAAAAACTCTTTTTATTAATCTCTCTTAAAGAAACACTCAAAAACCTTAAGCTCCTCAATCACAATACTCTTAAAACTCACAAAAGTATGCAACACTCTTGCAACACTCTTGCAACTCTTTATATAGAGATTATATTTCCTAAACTCATTAGGATAACTTAGACTCCAAGTGATCTTTAAGCTTATCTCCAATACTGTCCCCCTTAAGCTTAAAGTTAACTTCTTGAACTCCCACAAGCTCTCGCATTTCTTTGAACTTGATTCTTCCAAGTGCTTTAGTTAAGATGTCTTCCTTTTGATCCACTCCCGGAATGTGTTGGACATTGATTTGCTCATTCTGTACGCATTCTCTAATGAAGTGATAACGCTTGTGTATGTGCTTGCTTCTTCCATGAAACACAGGATTCTTTGTGAGTTCTATAGCCGACTTGTTATCAACTAATAGTTTTACATGATCACATGGTGTCTCAGTGATCTCGCCGAGTAACTCTTGAAGCCATATGGCTTGCTTTGCCGCTTCTGTTGCCGCCATAAACTCAGCCTCGCATGATGATAATGAAACAGTTTCTTGCTTTTAGGAACACCAAGTGATAGGACAATTGTTCAAGTAGAAGATATGTCATGTAGTACTTCTTCCATCATCCTCATCTATATTGTGACTACTGTCACAGTAACCAACTAGCTCTACCTTGTTTGATCGCTTGAACGTTAGACCATAGCTCGTGGTTCCCTTTAGATATCTTAGTATCTGTTTCAATGCAGCAGCATGAGAGGTCTTTGGCTGATGCATATAATGGCTAAGTAGTCCCACACTAAATGCAAGGTCCGGTCGCGTATGCAACAAGTATCGAAGACAACCTATGTTTCTTCTAAACTCAGTTTCATCGACACTAGCTTCTTCTGGTGCCTTCGACAATACGAGACCAGCATCCATTGGTATATATACCGAATTACACTCATCCATGCCTGTCTCTTGAAGTATTCTGATTGCATACCGTTCTTGTTTTAGTTTGATCCCGTCTTTGTGTTGTAAGACCTCGATCCCTAGGTAGTATGTCAGAAGACCTAAGTCGCTCATCTCGACTACTTTTGACATCTCTTCTTTAAACTCAAGTATCATCAATCGATCTGACCCTGTCACTAAGAGGTCATCAACATATACTGCTACTAGGAGAAGATTACTACCTCGACGCTTACGGTATAAAGACAGTTCTTTCGAGCATTTAGCAAACTTCAATCTCTCGAGCACTTTGTTTAGCTTTTTGTTCCAAGCTCTAGGAGCTTGCCTCAAACAATATAATCCTTTGTTCAACTTGTAGACCTTATTCTCACTTCCCTCGACCACAAAGCCTTCTGGTTGCTTCACATAAACATCTTCTTTTAGTTCTCCGTGGAGAAAAGCGGTCTTGGCGTCTAGGTGGTGTATCTCCCATCTGTTTGAAGCTGCAAGTCCTATGATGAACCTTATAGTTTCAATACAAGCAACAGGAGCGAACACCTGTTCGAAGGCTACACCATGTCTCTGTATGTATCCTTTTGCCACCAACCTCGACTTGTGTTTGTTTATACTTACGTCAGAGTTGCGCTTGATTTTAAAAATCCACTTGAGACCGATAGCTTTTGCTCCTTCGGGTAATTCTACCAAATCCCACGTCTTATTCTTTATAATAGACGAGATCTCGTCTTGACATGCATCCTTCCATAGTTTCTCTTTTATGACATCTTCAAAACACCACGGTTCTTCGTTTATGAGTAGTAGCAATCTTTCTCCTTCTTCTTCTGCTAGAAGAATGTAATCACTCAGATAGTTTGGCATCCTGGTTTCTCTGGTTGATCTACGCAACTCGTGTGGAGATTCGATGTTGGTTTTGTCTGTTGTGTTTGTTTCTATGAGTGGGTTTGCGTCTCCTTCCTCCTCTTTCACTTCGCTAATTTCTTCTGGTATTGTTTCTATCACATCATCTCTGATGCCTTGGTTCCCGAAGTCTCCGAGTTTAACTGTAAACGTTCCTGGTTCCTCGGGGTCATCTCGTGTTTTGCTCCAAATCCATGATCTTGCTTCATCAAACACCACATCCCTACTCACAACTATTCGCTTAGTTGTTGGATCCAATAACCTGAATGCCTTAGAACCAGGCTCAGTCCCGAGATGTATCAAGGGTCTTGACCTATCATCAAGTTTTCTTAGGTGTAGAGCGTCTATCTTAGTATGTCCAATACACCCAAACACTCTCAAGTGCTTCATGCTTGGTTTTCTTCCTTTAAACACCTCATATGGTGTTTGCGCGTCTAAGCTTCTTGTTGCCACACGATTGATCAGATATGTAGCATGCCGTATGCCTTCTCCCCACATATAATTTGGCATGTTTGCGTGCTTGAGAATGCTCCTCGTCATCTCAAGTAACGTTCTGTTTTGACGTTCTACCACTCTGTTTTTCTGAGGAGTGTATGGAGCGGTTAGATGTCTGTGTACTCCTGATTCCTCGCAAAACATATTGAACTTTGTCGAAGTAAACTCGCCACCTCTATCTGTTCGAAACGTCTTAATGCTCTGTTTTGTTTCTTGTTCTACCATCGCTTTGAAGCTTTTGAACTTTTCGAACGCGTCGCATTTCTCTTTCAAGAGGATCGTCCACATATAGAGAGAATGATCGTCAATAAGAACAAATATGTACCTATTTCTTGCTGCAGTCGATGGTGTTATGGGACCACATAGATCTCCATGCACTAGTTCGAGCAACTCTGAAGCTCGAAAAAACGTCGATTGTGGGAATGACGCACTCGTTTGCTTTCCACAAAGGCAAGACTCACATATCTCCTTCTCAACATTGATCTTCGGTATCCCTAGGACCAACTCATTTTGTATCATCATCTTCATCGAGTCTGTGCTAATATGTCCCAATCTCACGTGCCATCGTGCACAGTCCGAATGTATAGCCATGTGAAAGCACTCAACATTGTTTGTCTCCATCGCGACTTTATACAGTCGATTGCGTGATCTAGTTGCTTGTACAATAAGATTCCCATCTTTATCATGTAACGTCTGACAATCACCTCTCATTCTTACATCGCAGCCAGCTTCAGTGGCTTGACCTAGGCTGATGATGTTGCTTCGTAGTTTAGGTATAAAGTACACATCTTTTAGAAGTTTCTTCTCTCCCGTCTATGTGAGGAAAATAATGGAACTTTTTCCTTTAATATCAATCCGTGAGTCATCTCCGAACCTTACCTTCCCGATAATTGTCTCATCAATAAACTGGAAATAACTCCTATTTCCTGTCATATGGTTACTTGCACCGTTGTCCAAGTACCATACTCTATCTCCATCAGAGCTCGACTCAAACTCTTTTGGTCTTACGTTTCGTTCGTTGAGATACACGATCTCATGCATCATCAATGCATCCGCCGCCTCTGTATCTTCTTCTTTAGTTTCTGTTGTTTCTTGCAGCTTAAGAAGTCTGTCAGGACAGTTAGCCGCAAAGTGACCCAACTTGTCACACCTAAAACAAGTTACTTTAGAAGCATCACGATTCTCCCAATACGACCTTGATGACTCTCAGTTCTCCCAGTAAGACCTTCCACGTCCCACTACAAGAAAATAGTAATATTGCAATAGTGGTATATTGTTGCAATTCTCTAATATATTGTTGCAAAAATGAAATTGCAAGAAAAATGTGACAAATTTTAATGTCTTGCTGTTTAAATGTTGCAAATTCACATTTGTTGCATATATGTAGCAAAATTAGCAAGAAATTGAGTTGTTGCTATAATTGTCATATTATTGCAACAATGGTTTTATAACAATTCTGTTGTATTTTTGTAACTTTTTTTTTTGTAACTAAATAGTGACAAATCATTGCTACATAAAATTTATAGCAAATAACATTGTAAATTTGCAATTAATTTATTTCTTGCATTGATATAGTATTAATGCAATAAGAAGAATAAAAAACGACTGTTAAAATTACAACGTATAGTTGCAACTTATACATTGTTACAAAAATTTGCTACATAAAAGATACAAAAAAAGTTGTTGTTGCAAAATTTCTTTTAGTTACTTTTACATTTCGTGCAAGGTGATTGTTACGTGCCATCAATTAATATTTCAATAAAATTAGTAGACTATCAAGCTTAGCATAAATGATCATTGTGGTTTTTATATTTAATAGCAGATGCATGATTTACTTTTATAATATATATATTTAAATGATCACATTTATTCAATACAATAAAACATTTAAAAGTTCAACAACCATTCATAAAAAGAGATCAACGCTAATTTGAAAACTAGATAAATGATCCATCCATAAAAAACATCTACATTTTTTCAAACTCCTCACTAATTAGCTTTTTCCGTTCATCCACAAATGATCCATGTGATTTCTTGTGTGTCTCCCGAAAACATAAATGTAAGATGCATATCCATTCTTTTCCTTCTACAAAATAAAAATTAATCTGAAAAAATGACAAAGTCAAAGATAACACTTAAAACAAACTGATTAAAAAGAAGTAAAACACAATAACATACTGGAGATGAATAAGCTTACGAAGAACTTTTTTTTTTTTTTTTGTAAACTAGCTTACGAAGAACTATTGTGTACAGAAGTGTAGAGTTATTAAAAAGCACACTTATGGTCTATATATAGATATATGAAAACAATAAAATCTGAAGGTATCTTGATATGGGATATTTTCTTATCATTTAATATCATATTATCTCAACAAACTAATGGGATCAAAATATAAGATGGAAACAACAGATAACAAAAAAAGGAATCTAAATTTTATTACTAGTAGATTCTTTTTGTGTCCCTTAACCAAAAAAACAAACAACTCTTTACACAACTAATTTTATTCACGTTGGGACTGATGATGTGCATTTTGATATTAGTTAGTAGAAAATTTCCATTTTTAAAAACTTAAACTTAATACTATAAATGATCGTAGTTTCTTCAATTCCAAGCAACATATACGTCTTGGATAATGTGGTCGAACATCAACTAAATTGCCTACTCAATAGAACTTTTTCTGGTTGGATTTAATCTAACAACCGATTCATGTTTGAGCTCTTACATATTCAGGACATAGTAGAATAATGAAGTGAAATCCTCAAGATCTAAGGTATTAAATTTCCATAAGTATATTTTCTAAAGTTCCATTGTGTACAACAAACTTGTGTTCAATCAATTTAGGGACTAGGGGTTATAAGTTCTCGGCACATAATCAATATGACTAGTCATTAGCGTTGCCAAATATAAACTTTGAAGATCATTTACTTCATTGTCTTCTTTGTTAAAATAGTACTTCGTCTAATCAAACAATCCTAATTAACACTTATTAATATACTATACTATATTAGTTATTTTATAAATTATTTTTGAAAAATATGTAAATTAATTTTTCATCTAATTTCTTTTTTGAATAGAACTAAATCACACCATACTAGACCTAAACAAAATAAAATTCATAACATAAAACTTTTTACAAAATCTCAAGAATCGGAAACCTTTAAAATATAGTGTACATTTCAAATTATCTAATATATATATATATATATATATATATATATATAGTATTTTGTTGTACTTTATATACAAAACGTTTTTTAGGAACATATGACTAATGTCACGTTTTCGTCACGTATTGTTTATATTTTTTTTTTTGCAATTTAGCAATGGTTTTTAAACTGTTGAATGTTTCTTGCAAAATTTGTGAGATATTTTTTTACGTCGCAAAATGTTGCAATTTACTAATGAAAACCTGCAACATATATTTTGGTTGTAGTTTTGCAATGTTGCAATTTACTAATGAAAACCTGCAACATATATTTTGGTTGTAGTTTTGCAACATATATTTTGGTTGTAGTTTAACATAAATGAAGGTTGCAATTTTGTTGTTGCAATATTGCTAATTTCTTGTAGTGTCCTCTTCCTCGATTATTATATCTTCCTCCTCGGCCTCTTCCTCTATAGTCGCCATGATAGTCTTGATTTGATTGTGTTTCCATGTTGGCATACATCAATTTGCTTTGATCATCTTGTCGATCTTCTTCTTCTTCGCATATGCGTTCTTCATAAGCCTTTAGTTGCCCAATGATATCTTCAAAACCAGTTGTATTTAGGTCCAGAATTTGCTCAAGAGAGGCAACTATATGAATGTATTTCTTCCTTGGTAAACACTTAAGATATTTCTTCACAAGTTTGTTTCTTCCATAACTTCTCCTAAGCCCGCTGATTTGGACGAAATCTCGGATAACTTCCCAACAAAGTCGTCTATGCTATCGCTATCTTTCATTCTGAGACGATCGAATTCAGACATAAGGATTTGCAACCTTGCCTCCCTTACCCTGTCCGCACCAACATGACGTGCCTTGACTGCATCCCAGACTTTCTTGAACGTCTCGAGTTCTCCAACTTGTAGAATCAATGCTTCGGGGATTGATTGGAACAATATGGCAAGCGCCATATCGTTTTTATCGGCTTCATTAGATTCATTCCCCACCACTCCCCATACTTTATGAACTTTAAGAAAGGTTTTCATGCGTATTGCCCATACGGTATAGTTAGTGGCCTTTAACATCGGACACTTTATGGAGGATGGTCCTCCTTCTGTAGGTTTCGCTGTTACTATGTCTCCCATGGTTGCTTCTTCTTGATCTTATTGTGGCTCTGATACCAAATATAGTCTCAACAGATCGTATAGAACACAATTATAAGAACACAAATAAAGAACTCTCTTTATTAATATCTCTTAAGGAAACACTCAAAAACCTTAAGCTCCTCAATCACAATATTCTTAAAACTCACAAAGGTATGCAATACTCTTGCAACTCTTTATATAGAGATTATATTTCCTAAACTCATTAGGAACACATATTTCCTTTTTCATCCTAAACTCATTAGGATAACTTAGATTCCAAGTTATCTTTAAGCTTATCTCCAACAACATATATGTGTGAAAGACGATGACAATATGTTTTTTTCTGTTTTATATGTCATTGTTATATATTTATATATTATTAATTTACTTTTTGTTATAAATATTATTTTTGTTTAGGAGTCACTGGCCACGTCATAGCCAGCTTATCATGAAGAAACGATTAGTTGATTAGTCTATAGAGAGAACTAAATTATTTTCAAGGTGAAGGTTGATTTGTGTTCTCAGTTGTGTCCACCTTTCTCTTTTGCTTTCGTAGTCATTGTTGTTTTCTCTAGGATCCAGCCTCCGCTAGTTAATTTTGGTGTTGTTTTAGTCTCCCTTTCTTAGGGATTTGGTTCTGGGAAAACTTATGGTTTTCACCGGCAAATGTCTCCGGAGTCATCCTTTTGTACTGCCGATTTGTATCTCAAAAAGGTATTCCACCACTGTATCCGTCAAATGATGAATGAAACTTTTAGTGTGAAAAGAAAAGATAGGTTTAGCAAATGTTGCTAATGCATATTCGGATAGGGACCACAATTAAGTGTTGAGGTATGAATCAACGATTATATATATGCAAACATAAGGTTTGTGTTGAAGCATACGTAAAGCCTTAGGTTGACACGGTAGTTGAAACTAATTATTGTCAGAAAAACTTGTTTTGAAGGTATGGGTGTACACAATCTGGCTAACATTGAACCTGGTAAAATAAATAGTTCATTTATGTTTGCCTCCATAACACTTCATCTACTGAAGTTAGAGAACATGAAACAAACAAGTGAAGATGACAGGTAAATTTTAATAATTTCCTTTTTAGCTACATTTATGAATTATGAAACTGACTAGGAGCATTGAGAATGATCACGCCAAGAGCCAAAAGTTCTTGTGGGTCTTGGTGTTTAGAACATACCCTCCATTTTGACCTTTCTTCTGTACACCAACACATGTGCATTTGCTATTCTCGATTAGATATTCCGCTGTGTCTACTCCTTTTGACCCTCTTAGAGACCCTCCAGGTCGCCTAGATCTGTCATAGAAAACCATTCTCATATAATTCTATGCTTAAAGAAATTCAGACTTGGAAACTTCAAAATGTTTTTTCTGTTTCTCAAACAAATATAAGTAGAGTGGGTCATTTTCTCTTTAGCTTGGGGGCTCTTGTTTTACGTTTCGTAAATATTTCATGATAAATGATTCTTCTTAATTGGATTATCTCAAGAAAAAGAGAGAGAGCATACCCTAGAAGGGAGGATGATATTGTCCTCCGCTGACCAATGATTATAACATCAACCCCAAGTTTCTCTCCGTGAAGAAGAATAGCTGCAGCTTTGATGCCTTCCATGGTTATACACTCGGTGTGCACAGGCACCTTTGGCTGAGCGACTTCACATATCCGTCTCATCTGTTCAAGAAAATTTCCTTCTCCTTGACCAATTTCTGAGGCCAAAGATGAAGCGGAGTTTGCTGTGCTAGCATTAAAATTAGCAGCTCCTGGTGAAGACCCGCTGGTGTTTGAGGAGGAGCTGGAGCTTGGTAATCTCAAAAAACTCGAGAACGCGTTTTTCCATGAGCCACCATTGTTTTCAACATGGAAGAGAATAAGCTCGTCTTGCTCAAGCACGGCATGTGAAAGAGCGTATTGAAGAGCAGCTGCGGATTCACGGGTTGGGTCAGCGATCACCATGATCCTTCGAGATTGTGGTGTTGAAGATGATCCTCTGCGACTGTCTTCCATGTCCGTTGCCTCTTCTACCTTCTTATTCTTTTTTCCTTTTCTTATAGCATCACCATTTTTTATGCCATTGTCACGATTTTTTCTTGTTGCAAATTGTTTCTTTTTATTTTCTTTTGGTCAAGAGAAATTTAGGGAATTCACGTTTTGTTTATCTCTGAAAAACAGTTAGGAAGGACTAAAGACAACGGTTTTTGTGTGTGTTTCTTTCTCAGGCTTGCTATGTTTAGAAATAGGTAAGAAAAGGAAAGAGAAAGAGAAAGAGAAAAAGAAAAAAGAATAAGAATGAGAAAAGATAATTGTGGTTGTGGTTGTGATAGTTAGTGTTGCTATATTTGTGTACTACGTCACCTTTTCTTTGGTTAATTTTAGGCATTACCAACATCTAACACAAAAACACATCCAAATCTCCCAACTATTTCATTTTCCTTTATTGGTTGTGTCTTGTTTCTATACTAAAAATTCTCATGCACCAAATTTCCAAATTCAATTTTGATGGGAACATTAAAATGGAAGCTAATGCATTTTCGGAAGAACGTGGTTGAAGAGAAAACTTGAAATTCATGGAAAGATCCACCCTCCATTTGATAACATTTATGAAACTAGAAAAGATTATGGCTCTACAGAGCTTTTTTGAAAGACTAATAGCTCATAGAATTTTATTGAATGACTAATAAACTAAAAAGAAGAAGACAATTAACTTAGAAAAAATGACCAGGATAGCACTAAAAATGTAGTTGAAGAGAAAACTTGAAATTCATGGAAAGATCCACCCTCCATTTGATAACATTTATGAAACTAGAAAAGATTATGGCTCTACAGAGCTTTCTTGAAAAACTAATAGCTCATAGAATTTTATTGAATGACTAATAAACTAAAAAGAGGAAGACAATTAACTTAGAGAAAGTGACCAGGATAACACTAAAAAGGTTTTTGTCACAAATATACCCTCTAAAAATAAAAATGATCAAAATAGCACTTAATATTTTATCAAAAGAGATAAATATACACTTATACCCCCAATGGTAAATTAATTTAGACATTAGGGTTTAGAGTTAAGGGGTGAGGTTTAGGATTTAGAGTTTAGGGTTTAGGGTTTGGAGTTTAGGGGTGGGGTTTAGGGTTTAGGGTTTAGAGTTAAGGGGTGGGGTTTAGGATTTAGTGTTTAGGGTTTAGAATTTAGGGTTTACGGTTTAGATTTTAGGTTTTAGAGTTGGGGAGTGGGGTTTTGGGATAAGATTTCAAATTTTGAAAAATAAAAAGAAATTTAAATTTTTCAAAAGATAAAATACTATTTTGATCATTTTAGTTTTTGAAAGCTATTTTTGTGACATAAACTTAAAAATGTGTTATTTTGGAGATTTGTGCATTAACTTATCTGACACAATTGTATTTAATTTAAAATGAGAAAGGGAGATGCTCCAACTGTGCAGCCAAAGTTACAAAGCTAAACACATAACTTCAGTACTTATTTATAGGAAGCTACTTGTAAGGAGAACCCTAAACACATGGGCTTAAGAAATTATAATGGGCTTGATGACTTTGCTTTGGGTTTGTCTCTAATACTACCTCGCAAATTTGGAGTCGGGTGAATGCAAGAGAACAAGTTTGAACCCCAAATGCATATGGCTTGGTGGAATGAGTGGTGGAAGCATGATCATATGGAGCTATAGGTGTAATCTTCAATTCACCATGTATAAGAGATTGTTTGGTCGTGAGTATCGCATGGCTTTACTCATAGATTTCGCTTGAACATGGAGAGCTTAGTCAATCTCACTCATAGGTACATTGTGACCTTTCTTTCTCACAAAGAGTCCGGGTTATTTGTGACCCCTGTAACTCATCAATTTTGTCTGATAACAAAAGGGACTTTCCCACAACAACTTTGATCATACCCACTATTTATCTTCCATCCAATAACCAATTAGAATCTTCATAGACCTTCTCCTCTTCTTTTTGGCATTCTGTCAAACAGTTTGTCTGCCACTCATCATGTTCATAAAACCCAGCAGAAACTTGCATCTAAAATGACCGTTAGCTAAATGACCGTTAGCTAACCCAAACTAGGATAAGTCATCGCAGCTTCTTAATTCCAGAACAATAAAGCGAACCAGCATTGTCCTATCACGCTATGACTACAAGGCATTACTCCATGTTCTGTCCTGTCGTAGAACAAAGAAATTACCTTGGATAAGTACACGCTGGATTTTGTGCCCATGATCTCTGAATTTTTTTTGACTTGATGTTGCTTTCACCACTACACAGTTGAGAGCTCGACAATCAGTCGATATCTGAGAGCTAGAATCCATCGATACGTATGACTTGGTATCGATCGACAGCGAAGCGCGCAGAAAGCCCTTTTGGTCACAGCCGACTTCAAGCCCAAGATTTCACCATTTTACAAGATTGCCCATGACGAGTTTTACTCTAATTATATAAGCTTTGCCGCCATGTTAGAGGCAAGGTGGTGCTTTTCTTGTGTTTCATTGTTTTATTATTTTCAGCAAGGGTTTTTAGGATTCTGATAGATAGGAGAGAAGATCCAAAGTTATAATTTGTGATTGGAACTCCATTGATATTTATCTTATTTATTCTATGCAGTTTTTATATCTAACCATTGTTATGAATTGCTTAGCCATGTCTGAGTAGTTCCATTGTTAGATTTTAAGGTTTAAATAGGTTAGGAGGGATTAGCCCCAACTATAGATCGATGAGTTGTGATAATTATCTTTAGGATTGTTCATTAATGCTTGTGTCTAGATTAGCTACCTAGAACCTGCCCTTGGATTGATTGATAAAAGCGAGAGCTTTATTCTCATCCTAAAAACATTCTCAGAGAACTATGTTTCTTGCTATGAGCAAGGCGAGAGCTGATCTAGTGAGCTTAGTAAGCCTTCATTCAACCTACGCATAAAGCTTAACTAGAGCGCGTCGATCAATATCACACTTGAATAATCGATCGACGGTGCAAAAGGTGTATCGATCGATACGCCCATTGGAATATCGATCGACACTTTCTATTGATCAATATAACGAGAGTTGAGATCATAGATCTAGTTAATAGACAAGTCAATACACGCGAGAGCTGATTGACTTGTTGATCAAGTAGTTGAGCTTTACATTATCATGCACGCAACTTATTAGACATCTGTAGGATTATAATTCCAACTTTCCTGAATAAAAACCCTAAGTCTAGTTATTTCCTTTTTAAGCACCAAAACCCCAAACCTACTATTGAACAAACACTTGTTCAATATAAACTGCAATTTACATTTAAAACTCTAAAAAAACATCTTTGCTTAACAAATCATATTAGAATATTTAGGTTCCCTAGCTCCTTGTGAATTCGATCCCTAAGTACTACAACTCGACCTCTTATTTGAGAGAGTATAAATCACTCCTTAGGGTAATTTGAGTGGTATCAAATTTGGCGCCGTTGCCGGGGAGCTTTGATCGCCTATTTTTCAAATTTTTGTTAAGTTTTCTAACATAAATTTTTTTTTTCTTGGATTTTCAGGTACATGCCCAGCAGCACCAGTAGCAACAAGGAAACTCAACTGATATTCTCACCAGATCCTGCAAGTTTGGAACGCACGATCCGCAAGGAAGCGCGCTCCCTATAGACCGACAACAACACTTCCGTGTCGCTCGATTCTGCTCAACCACCGTCGACCCAGACACGAGTCCCGTCGACCAATTCTCGCTCACCCCTGTCGACCGACAACACAAACCTTCCGTCGACCGACATCCTTCATCCGACATTGATCAACATTCCATCTCGGACATCGATCGCTACTGAGTCGGGAGACATGGTTGCGCCTTTGATACTTGTTCGGGACAACAATGGAGACCTGCATGACCAAGAGGGGCATATGCGGAATGCAGCAGGTCAGAGAATAGATGCTCAGGGGGCTGCAATCCTTGAGCCTGATGCTACTACTACATGTACTACCTTACCTGTAGATGAGGCTGCGCAACCCAAGACGTTGGCTGACTACAACCATCCAGATCGCTACTACACCAACAGATCAGCCATCCTTCCTCCCACCATTGAGAGGGATTTTGAGTTGAAAGCGTAGAACTACACACTTGTGGGACAGCTACCCTACCATGTACTATCCCACGAGCATCCTATGGACCATCTGAAGAGGTTCGAGGATCTGATATCTGCTATCAGAGTCGAGGGAGTCTCTGAGGACTACCTATTATGCAAGCTTTTCATATATTCACTTGCTGGAGAAGCTCTGCATTGGCTCAAGCAGTTACAACCAGGATCTCTTAAATCATGGAGTGACATCAAGAATGCATTCTTATGCAATTTCTTTGATGAGGAGCGCGCTGAAGACTTGAGGAGAAAGATTGCTACATTCACTCAGGAGCCTGCAGAATCATTCAGAGGCTCTTGGATCAGATTCAAGTCTTACCAGAGAGACTGTCCACACCACGGATTCAATGAAATACAACTGCTCAGTACTTTCTACATAGGCATCGCGGTGCAGTACCAGATGTCTCTTGATGCTTCCATCAATGGGAACTTCAACACCAGGAATCTAGAGGAGGCAGTCAAGGTTATTGAAAACCTAGCATCCAGCAACAGCACCAAGAACACTGATTTTGAGAGGAAAAGATCTGCCACCATCCTTGGGAATGATCAGATGGATGAGGTGAAGGCAAAACTAGACAGTGTTCACAAGCTTCTCAGGAAGCAGGTGCTTCTCAAGAAGCATGTTAGCTTTGTTGAAGATACAAAAGCTGTAGAGGGTAGAACAGAGCAAGAAGAAGTAAACTACATTGGTGGAGCTGGATTCCAAGGAAACCAGGGTGGAAACAGAAACTCCTATGCAAATAGGAGTAACTTCAACCAAAACTCGCAGTACCAGAAACCCTACAACAACATCTACAACAACAACATGAATTTTGGATGTTCCTACTACCAGAAGCCACCGGCGCCTACTCAAGAGAGCAAGATTGAAGAGATGCTCGATAGGGTTCTTGAGGCACAGCAGCGAATGACAGTGGACTTCAATGGGAAGATAGATTCTGTCTACCCCAACCTGAACACAAAGTTTGAGACTTTGAGCACTCATGTGAAGAAGATGGAGATAGAGGTTGTGCAGACAGGAGATGCTATTAAGAGGCAGGAAGCTTCAACAAGAGGAGTAGGGGATGATGTGATGAAGCACCACGTGAATGCCATCATTGAGGATGACTTTTGGCAAGTGGTGAAGGAAGAGAAGCTGCAAGAAGGTGATTTCCAGGTAGAGAGTTTGATGATTTTCGGCGGATCACATTGGTGTCGATCGACGCCAGACACCGAACACCAATCGATGTACACCAACACAAATCGATCGTCAGGAACTCCAGAGCATCGATCGACAACGCCTACGGAGTCAACCGCATCTTGCAATGCCGTGAAGATTCTAACTCACGAGGAGTTCGCAGCAAAAGACCCACATCCGCCCAGCCCTGATAAAGTCCGAATCGATTGACATGCCAACATCAATATCGATCGACACTCTGAAGCCTATATCGATCGAAAACCATCACCGCCTATCGATCGACAAGCCCCTATTACCTACCGAGTGCAGATGCCAAAGATAGATGTGGCACGACTTAACACACTCAGGCCAAAACCTAAACCTTCAGAACAACCACCAGAGCATGTCAGGACACCTTCAGATGATGAAGATGATACTATGGAAAAGGACAGGGTTTCTACTGGAAGAACCCTAAAGAGAAGAAAGGAAAAAGTGGCAAAAGATATGAAGAGGGGGGCTAATGAAAAGGAAAAGGAAAATTTCCAAAAGAGAGTTTTCAGAATTCCTCTACATAAGCCATTCAAAGAAGCTTATTACACCCACAGATTGTGGATGTTCTTTAGAGAAACCAGAGAGAAAGAAGAAGACATCAGGAGAATGTTCTGTGAAGCTTGAGAAAAGATGAGGATGAGGATTACATTTAAGAAGAAGAAGAGTGATCCTGAGAAATTTGCAATACCATGCACGGTGAAGGGTATTGAATTCCCACATGTCTTGTGCGACACAGGAGCATCAGTCAAAATCATACCTAGGGTTATGGCAGACCATCTGGGTCTGCAGGTGGAGCCTTCGCAGGAATTGTTCACTTTTGTGGATTGTTCCCAGAAGAACTCAGGAGGAATTGTGAGAGACCTAGAGGTGCAGATTGGTAATGCCCTATTTCCAGTTGATTTCTATGTCTTGGACATCAAGTTAAATTGGAACTCTTCTCTACTACTTGAGAGAGCTTCTTGTCAACAGTGGGAGCAGTGTGCAACTTGCAAACCAACCAGTTGTGTCTAACACTCATCGATCCTAATGCCCACTATGACCATATCCCAGTCAACAAGCCACAGACGATCCCCAGAAGGATCAATGATCCAGGAATCATTGCAGCTTGCCACTGTGGAGCCGAGTACGAATCTGACTACTCGAAATCGATCGACACTCATCCAGTTACATCGATCGATGAACGCCATCCGAAATCAACCCACATAGAAGGAGACGAATCGGTCGATACTTATCCAGATGAGTGGGAGAACGCCTACTACAACCCCACTATTGACGTTAACGGCTACTACAACCCCACTATTGACGCTTACACCAGACGAAATATGCATACAGACGAGTATGATGAAGACTATGAGGAGGAACGAGCCACTGAGTAGAGAGCCATCCTTGATGAAGAAGATAAACACTTCCATCATTCCTCTTGGGAAAGGAATGCACTATCGATCGACTTGAAAAGCTGCGCATCGATCGACACTCAACCTCAACAATGATGTCGAAAGCGTGCATTGACCGACACTGCCTACTACAAATCGGTCGACCCTAACTTCAACCGTGTGCGAGATGGAGACTACTTGATTGGTAGTTGGGCAGATGAACACCACCACGAGAGCTTTGCAGTAGAAACAACAACCTACACACCAGGAGCAGATAAACAACAAGATAGTTTCACATACGAGGAGCTGGTCAACATGCAAAAACGCGATGATACATATCAGATTCAAGCAGAAGCTGCTTGGGAAAGAACTCGTTTCAGCCAATCGATCGACACTCATCATCAACAATCGATCGACACTCTTCCTCAACAATCGATCGACACCAACAATACCACATCGATCGACAACCGTTCAATACCGAAAACCACTGTAAGTGAACAAGATAAATTAAATAACCAGTATTTAACTCCAGACGAATTTGGTATTTTCAGGGACCCTGGCGGTTGCGCAAAAGGCATAGACGGCCGCACACTACACGTATCTAGAGAAGATATCACATATATCCTTCAGACAGCCAATGGATCAGACAATCTGATCATGCATCAACGCAGAAACCCATAACAGAAGACTACAAAGGAGTTCTATGACACAGCTGGTGGCATAGAAAATAGCTTCAAACAACGATCTCGCCATACAACTCATCCCTCGATCAACATAGACATCCCAACGGTCGCCAGACAGCTAGAATTCGGCAGAAGAGCTTATGACCTTTATGGTAACAGGAAATTCTACTGGGAAGAGAAAGACGAGTATGGAGTCTACAGGGATGATCGAGAATTTGCCAGAGATCTAGATGGACACATCATTCCTGTTCACAACAAGGATATCAGAAGACTTCTGGAAAGAGCTTCAAGAGATGAACCAGCCTACATATGTCTTCCTGAACATGCTAACTCATTCACACAGACAAAGTTGGTACCAGAGATCTACACCAAGGACGAGATCAATGAGATGTTCTATGGAGT
>NC_027753.1:15094585-15095266 GCF_000695525.1 Brassica oleracea var. oleracea | reverse complement strand
AGATGAAGCTTGATGGTGTCTACTATCCATTAAATGATAGTATCAGTTGGCTAACTACTTGCATGGAGGACATGAAGCAAGAAATACCCAGAATTCAGAACGCGACCGACGTTGATCGACCTCCATCGATCGACAAACGACGACCACAATCGATCGATAGCAGACAATCACCATCGATCGATAGACACCATCACACATCGATCGACAACCGCTTGACAGCATCGATCGACACCAATCCGCCACGCCCACACACGATGAAGTCTCAACCAGATTTCCACACCAGAGAAGAGATAGATCAGTTGGTAGAAGGGATCTATAGAGCTCTGGAAATTACAGAGGAGAGGCTAGATGGAAGATGTAATGACATCTATTTCCCAATGGATCTTAGCATTAGTGCTTTGACCTCCAAGGTTGAAGCTATACAAGGGGAGTTGGTGGAGATTCAGAGTTACATTGCGCGTCGACCAGAAGCATTGCTATCGATCGACAGACGCAACAACAAATCGATCGATATTCACAATCAAACATCGATCGACAGTGATACAAACCGAGGCCGGCTAGTACCAAAGACGACATCCGACATGTCCAACACACCTTACCATGGAGAGGAGATCTCAAATGACACTTACGCCACACTTACCAGACATCAGTTCAACCTTGAGAGTCTTGGTGAAAGATTGC
>NC_027753.1:15056856-15094577 GCF_000695525.1 Brassica oleracea var. oleracea | reverse complement strand
ACTCATGGCTTGTTTTAAGCTTTTTGTTTCGTTTTTATTTTTTGCACCACTAGCACCAACGCCGAAGAGTCACTCGTGACTGATTTCTACTGGTGACTGAGAGGGGAAATAGAGAGAAGGGTGTTGAGATGAGATCAATATATGGGAAGAGAAAGACATGAGGAGTTGAGTATGATGAAGTACATTGCGTAGTAATACTAGTTACCCAAGTAACTTCCAAGGGTTAAACCAAAGTTACCCTAGTTATCCTAGTATACTAGTTATACTAGTTACCCGGGTAACTTTGGATGAAGAAGAGAAGCCATATTCCCTTTGCTAAGGCATCAGACCATTGCAAGGGAAGAGGAGGCACTGTGACAGGCAAAAAGAGCTTTATGCACAAGGAAGAAGCTCATTGGATGGTTTGAATTAAAGCAAACATTATCTCTTGTAATAGTGCATCTTTATGAAACTCTCATCCTAGTGTTGCCTCCTCATATATATTGAAAACTCTGATCAGTTTAATAATAAAGAAGTTTGGGATTATCTCTCTAGAATCTCTCTCTTGTTCATGATGATTTTTAAATACTCTTAAACATGATTACTACCTAATCTCTCTACAAATCTCCCATTAATTTTCTCTAATCTTCCTTTAACCTCTCAATACCTACTTTATTCTCTAAAATCATAGATATTTGTTTTCCAACAAGTCCCAGTTCTCAACACTACTAGCCAAAACATCTCCAGAGTCAAAGCTAAATGACAATAACAAAAGTTCTCATCAACACTGCTAGCCAAAACACCTCCAAAGTCAAAGCTAAATGACTATAACAAAGCGCTGAGTAAGAGGTAACCCACTGTTAGGTAATATTTATTAAGTTTTTATTGATTTACTATTTATGTTGATTTTTAATTATTGCAGGTCATAAAAATAAAAAATACAAAAAAGATCCAAGTAGACGATTGCTATCAGTATCGACGGACGCGAACCAGTCGACATCGATCAAAATTTCCCTACCTGCGTCGACTGATATCAACATCCTTACATCAGTCGACATTCATTATGGTTTGGTATATCGTTCTTACTTGTTACATTGAGTCCTTATGATTTATTTCTAACCATAACTTCGACTGAATTTACACTGGGGACAGTGTAGTTTAAGTCTGGGGGAGGTTTACTGATATTTATTTACTTATTAGTATTATTAAAATATTTTCAAATTAAGTTATTATTGAGCCAAGAAGGGGATTATGAACTTATAGATTTTGCTAGATATCTAACCACTCTTTAGCACCATTCTAGACTTACTGATTGCAGATAGTACTAAAGATACTAAAGTGGATCAACCTGTCAACTATCCACTCTTGCTAAGATTGTTTTGAAGGAACCAAAGCTGACCTCCAACATTAAACCTGACACAACTGCTTGTCTTGGGGCTTGGTATACATGGGATCAGATTCTTCAAACAAGTCTGGAAGGTAAAGCCTTGTGTATATAGATTTATCACCCTTTCTCTCTCTATTTTCGAAATATAGATTATATATAGAATAGAATAAAATATATATATATATATATATATATATATATATTTTATTCTATTCTATATATAATCTATAGACTTTGACCAAGAGAGAAAATTATTAGAGAGAGAAATAGGAACTAATGTTTACCTGCAGGTTCAGATACTTGTTTGAGAATCCTAGAATCCTGTGATCGATACTCCCAAGGCAAAGCCTTCACTTTTATTTTATGCTAAGAAATGAGGTTGGTAGAGGGGAATGAAAGACAAGATTCGCTAAGTTGTTGGCTAGATGAATTTGGTTGCTAAGTTAGGATATGGTATGATGTGCTTTTGTGATTAGGGCTTCTTAGATGTGGATTGCAATATTGTAGAGTTGATGATTCTAAGTTTTAAATCATGTTAGTCCCTGCTGTTTTAAAACCTCTTTCTGAGAGACTGTCTTTTTGTTTTGCTTGAGGACAAGCAAAAGAGTAAATCTGGGGGAGTTGATGGACTATGGATTTGACCCATTTTCATCCATAGTTTATATGTGTTTTTACTAATAATTATTATATTATAGAGTCTATTTATTATATTTATAAGATCAAGAGTGTTTTGGAGCTAACTAATGATTTTGGAGTATTTTGGAGATATTTGGAGCAAACACCCGAGATGACCATCGAGCTCGACAATCGGTCGATATTGGAGAGCTAGAATCGATCTATACGCATGACTTGGTATCGATCGACAGCGAAGCGGGCAGAAAGCCCGTTTGGTCACAGCCGACTTGAAGCCCAAGATTTCACCATTTTACAAGATTACCCCTGACGAGTTTTACCCTAATTATATAGTTTTGCCGCCATGTTAGAGGCAAGGTGGTTCTTTTCTTGTGTTTCATTGTTTTATTATTTTCAGCAAAAGTTTTTTAGGATTTTGATAGATAGGAGAGAAGATCCAAAGTTATAATTTGTGATTGGAACTCCATTGATATCTATTCACTATTCTAATGAAGTTTTTATACTTAACTGCTGTTATGAATTGCTTAGTCATGTCTGAGTAGTTCCATTGTTAGATTTTAAGGTTTAAATAGGTTAGGAGGGATTAGCCCCAACTATAGATCGATGAGTTGTAATAATTATCTTTAGGATTGTTCATTAATGCTTGTGTCTAGATTAGCTACCTAGAACCTGCCCTTGGATTGATTGATAAAAGCGAGAGCTTTATTCTCATCCTGAAAACATTCTAACAGAACTATGTTTCTTGCTATGAGCAAAGCGAGAGCTGATCTAGTAAGCTTAGTAAGCCTTCATTCAACCTGCACATAAAGCTTAACTAGAGCGCGTCGATCGATATCACACTTGAATAATCGATCGACGGTGCAAAAGGTGTATCGATCGATACACCCATTGGAATATCGATCGACACTTTCTATTGATCAATATAACAAGAGTTGAGATCATAGATCGAGTTAATAGACAAGTCAATACACGCGAGAGCTGATTGACTAGTTGATCAAGTAGTTGAGTGTTACATTATCATGCATGCAACTCATTAGGCATCTGTAGGATTATAATTCTAACTTTCCTGAATAAAAACCCTAAGTCTAGCTATTTCCTTTTTAAGCACCAAAACCCCAAACCTGCTATTGAACAAACACTTGTTCAATATAAACTGCAATTTATATTTAAAACTCTAAAATAACATCTTTGCTTAACAAATCATATTAGAATCCCTAGGTTCCCTAGCTCCCTGTGAATTCGATCCCTAAGTACTACAACTCAACATCTTATTTGAGAGAGTATAAATCACTCCTTAAGGTAATTTGAGTGGTATCACAAAGCCTAAAACATCAAGTAAAGCCCATACCCAACAAGGGATTAGGGTTTTGTTGGAACAGAAGCAATGGCCGCCAATTACATAACTCTCGTTGGAAGGAGCTTTGTACATCGGACCTCCCTGGACAGAGCGGCTTGTTGTGGTGGGTGAAGGGAGACGGTGTGTGAGAGGAAAGTTGTCGGTTTGGACCTTTGACCATTGATGATGGAATAAGACGCAGCAGAGTGACAATGAGGAGAGGCTAGGCGAGCGGACGACGGGTTGAGCTACATGAGAGGAGGAGAGACAGTTCAACACTCTGTACTGGTGATGTTGAGTGGAAGCATGGAGGAGTGGTTCTTCTGAGACCAGCGCCTTCCGAAGGAGAGGGACCATCAGAAAGCTCATAGATCCGTAGAGGAGAGTGAGTCGAAGGTCTGGCTGGTGAAGCGTAGATTGATAGACCATGGATTTTACCCACTTTCAGCCATGGTCTATAAGTGTTTTAATATATATTTACTACTATATAGAGTCTATTTAGAGTATTTACAGATTCAGGTACGTTCTGGAGAAATATGGTGATTTTGGAGTCTTTTGAGGTGCAGAACTACACAGACGCATCAGATTTTTTGGCTATGTATGGAGACCTTCCCACCGTTAGATTGTGCCCATCTTTTGGCACAAGATAGAGACTGAGTTAGCTTTCTAATGCTACCGGTTTGAGGTCAATCAGCATCCTGTAACAGAAGTTATTCTCGTTTTACTGAAGAGTGGTCAGTCTGCCTCGCAAGAGGAAGCTGTCGAGGAGATGAAGGACTGTCGATCGATGAAACAGAATTGGTGTCGATCAACAATGATGCCAGAATATGGGCTGAGCATATTTTATGACCGCTGAAGCCCAGAAGCAACCCCAAATTACCAGAATACCCTTGGACGACCAGAAACCCTATTTATGTTATTTATAAGCCATTGTTGACGGCTACGCTATCTAAGCTTTCTTTAATTCATTGTTCTTAGTTAGGAGAGAAGGGAAGAACTCCTTCAGAGTCCTCTTGGAACTCCATTGTCTTTGGTTTTTATATCTATTGCAATTTCATCTAGTTTATCAATGATTTCTGTGACAAACTTCATGTCTGAATAGATCTACCTGTTAGGTTTAGGGTTCAGATAGGTTATGAGGGATTAGCCCAAAATATAGAACTGCTAAGTTGTGATATTCATCATAGGATTGTTCTTACTGCTTGTGTTCTAGAGTCACGAACTAGAACCCTGATTTTAGAATCATTAGGCACAATGCCATCGCTTGGTCTTTTCTGTGAACTGAATTCTGTTGAGCTAGGATTGCTAGAAACATACGAGAGTTGATTTAGGAACCTTAGTGAACACATATTCAACCCGATCGTAAAGCTTGCTAGAAGCGATATCGATCGATGATCCAATAGATTAATCGATCGATATTGTGAAAGGTGTATCGATCGATATTCCTATAGAACAATCGATCGACACTTTCTACAGATCAACATGCGAGAGCTGAGATCTTAGATTTAGTGATAGATCATCTAGACATGCGAGAGCTGGTAGATTATTGTTATTGTTTGAGTTCTATAATATCTTACAAGCAACAATTAGCCTCTATATCATTATAATCCTGATTACCTGAATAGAAACCCTAGATCTAGCAAACCATCCTTCCATCAAAAAAATCTTTGCCAAGCTGAACAATAGTCTTGTTCAACTTGTTTACCGTTTACTGTTTTGCTATCTATATTTACTACTTTATAAACTATTAGCCTAGCTTAATCGTATAACTATTAGATCTTTTGTGTGCCCTAGCTCCCTGTGGATTTGATCCCTAAGTACTACAACTCGACCTCTTATTTGAGAGAGTATAAATCACTCCTTAGGGTAATTTGAGTGATATCATAGATCCATCGGACTGAGCTTTAACCTTCCCGATTTGGGATGGATAGTCGAAGGTATGCAGGTTGGCGAAGCAAGAACTCGACGTTGGAGGGTCACGACGGTTGTAAGTGGTGATAAGCAGGGCTGAGGACTTGGAGCTTCTCTTCTCAGCAAGAAGCGCTCTCAGCGGATGAACACATGAGTGAGTGGAGCAGAGAGCAGAGATGGCAACATAGCACACTAAGAAACACAAAATGAAGTTGTGGAGTGAGTTGGAAGAGAACAAAAGAGGAATCTGAAGGGTCAGTTCCGGCGGCCAGAGGCACCCCTGAGGTCGAGCAGAGCGAGAATTTGTATTTTCTCGATTATTGTGCATGGGAGCGCCTCAGTGTGTAAGCGTTTGTTATAAGATGCAGAAATATTATGGTTCTATAGAGCCTTTTTGAAAGACTAATAGCTCATAGAGCTTTATTGAGTGACTAGTAAACTAAAGGGAGGAAGAAGATTAAATTGGCTGAACGAATTAAAAGACAATATTGTATTTCATCCAAAATGAGAAAGGAAGAGGCTACAACTGTGCAGCCAAAGTTACAAAGTTAAATGCATAACATCACTACTTATAGGAAGCTACTTGTGAGGAGAACCCTAAACACATGGGCTTAAAACATTATATTGGCCTTGATGACTTTGCTTTGGGCTTGTCTATAATACCATTACTGTACCACTTCAAAAAGTTAAAGCAAACTGAAATACAAACGTGATAAAATAATTATGTTCAGCTGAGAACCACAACTATATAGTGCTTTACATTAGTTTATGTGCCTATCACAGATGAAACGCCATTTCATGGGAAATCTCTCCCTCACGACCAAAGGAAAAACAGATCTGGGAAGCCAAGCGCACACCGCCGGTTACCCCCTTTCCAGTGTTCCTCGTCTCCTTCTTATGTATCTTCTGTTCTCCATTCCTCTCACTTCGTCTCTGATTGGTATGCTCGTTGTTCTAGGTTTGTCTCAGACTCCTGTGAGTTTCCTTAGCGGTGGCTCCGTTTGGATAGCGTCGGTCTCCTCTGAGTGACGGCGATGCTGGTTTTGTGGGGTTAGAGCTGTTGGGTTTTGTTCATGAGTGATGACGGCTAGGGTTTCCGCTGGTCAGATCTTTGTTTCCGGGAGTGAGAGCAGGCGTATCTCACTAATCTACGACATCTAACTCAGGTTTGTAGTTCTCTTCACTCACTTCTTCTCGGATTGAAAGGTCTTGGCTTGGGTTTTTAGACCAAGTTTTAAGAGATATTTTGACGCCGCTGGTTTGATGGCATTGTAATGGTTGTCGTTTTCAGATTTCAGTCGGGTCTTTATCATTTTGCTATATCCGGGTCAGTTCCTTGGAGGTGTTGATGAGTTAGGCCACTGCATGCATCTCTCTATTTAGATCTACCAGTTGGTGTGGTTTTAGCCATTGGTTTAAGGCTCTGGTAGGGAGTAGAGAGAATGGGTCGCGGTCTTATCAACTTTGATCATCATTCCTCAGTGGCAGCGTGTTTCAGCTCTCGTGTCATTGGAGTTTTTGCGGTAGGTTGTTATTCACCTATTTGGGCTTTATGAGATGCTGGATGGAAGCATATCCTCTTTTTGAATTCTCATTGGTGTGGTGAGCGTAGTCATCATCCTCTGAAAAAATAAAAGCTTTAGTAACTAGCCAAGACAGAGGAGATTTCTAGGTAGTAGGTTTGGTCGGTGGGGAAAAAATTGAACAATTGTCTTGATCTGAATCCTGTGGTGGATTTCCTCGGGGGATTATGCTCAGACCGGTCTGACTTTTTATTTTGGGTTTTAATAGAAATGACAATGCCTAACTAGTAGCAGAAATGCAGTCTGGTTAATGCAGATCGCAGAAACTTTGACTCCATTTGACTCAACCAGTAATGACAGAAATGACAAAGCCTAACTAGTAGCAGAAATGACAAAGCCTAACTACTAGTTAAGCTTTCTCTCTCTCCTCTCTCCCAAGCGACCAAGCGAACAAGTAAACAACAAATCTCCGCCACGTTTTGCTCCGGCGTACGGAGGCTTCGGACCCGCGTCCGGTGCACGTTAACTCCAACGCCGGAGGCTTGTCTCTAATCCTTCTTCTACGATTTCCCCTTTGTTCTTCCGTCGCTTCTTCATCCCTTTCGCTTTGCTTGTGTTTTGTGTGTCTGAAGCTTTCCTGGAGGCAACTTCGCTGCAGAGAAGATACGTGCTGGTGCGAGTCTTTTAGGCATGAAGCTACGGCGCGTTGGGGTCTGGCGGTGCAGGCGGAGGAGTCGGCGTTTAGGGTTATGGAGGTGATACCTTTAGCTACTTCCAGATTTGGTCGCCCGTGGAGGCGTACGGCTGGTTACTTTCTCAGATCTGGTTCTCGATCTACTCGATTTGAGATCCATTGGTCTGAGGCGTAGCGGCGGTGATGGAGGTTCCGTGCTCTACCCTCGGCGTCTTGGTTAGGGTAGGTTCTTCTTCGTCTCCGCCATAGGTGTTTTGGAGCTCCGTTTAGCTCGATTGCGGGTTTTATCCAAAGGTGGTGGTGTGTGCCTCTACTTGCAGTGGTGGCTCGTGGAAAAACCTTTAGCGTGATTTTGGTATTGGTCGTCTATGGCCGTACTGATGCGTTGTTGTTACCTCCCTCCTATCTGGCCTCTCTTCCCGGCGTGTGTTCTGGTCCGTCCTTGAACCTGTGTCGACTGGTTTCTATGGATCTCTACTCGTGTTTGTAGTGTTATGATTGCTCTGTAGCTACCGGAAGTATTCTTGACGTTTGTAACCTTTCGTCCTTAGGTGCTCCAAGGCGACGGTTGGTGACGGTCGTGAAGTTCTTGCTTGGTCAATAGGTCTTCATGGTTCCGTCGGTGGCTCCATCCGGTGCTGTGCACATCCCAGTGCCTTGGCCTCCTCTTTGATGCCATGGTAGTGTTAGCGGCTCTTGCTTTCTTTCAGGTCTCCGAGCAGGTTCTGGTTCATGCGCTGCGGCCATCTCGTTCCTGACTTCTTGTTTTTCCGTTCTTGGTATGGAGATCTCTGTATCTCTTGGCCTTGACCGGGTTGGCGCTGATGAAGTTTGTATAGCGGGAATTGGATCCATTTTCAGGTTTGTGCTCTAATTCCCTTCTTCGTTAGCGTTTGCGCGTAAGAAGGTAACGGTTATAAGTTTCGAGGAGATCATCGAGACCTAGCTACTCCAAAAGGCGACACGGAAACTCCTGGCATCCGAGGCAACGAGGAGAACCTCACTTTCTCTTGATTATCGTTGATGGAAGAGAACAGGAATCGATTTCTAATGTTTACTAAAAGCATATTAGCGGAACGTGTCGGGTTTAGTGGGTGGGCGAAGCTAGTTTGTAATTCGTTAGACTAGGAAACTTTTGTTTGAATCGAGTTTGTAACCGAAACTTATTCCCGTTTTTCGGGCTGATTTATAATATATGTTATTTGAAAAAAAAAATGGTAATTAATTTTAACATGTTTACCGAATAAAGAAATTCATTTCATGATGCACCGTAATGTCTTAAAGCCACTCCAGTAGTAAACTTTGACTCAGCCAGTAATGCAGTCTGGTTAATTATAAAAACGTATCGTTCTTTTCCTGTTTGCTTCGCAGCTTCGAGAGCTCATGGTGGTAACTGTCCTTGAGGAATCACACCTAACATATACACACAAGAATTAAAAACCTACAAGTAACGGTGAGATTAATTTTGTCAAAGAAAAAAAACGTTGGTGAGATTAATGAAATAAAATTTTAAAATCATAGTTAAATTAATTTTAAATAAATATATTAATTGTATAATCAGAGAGATTTAATTGGGTTAACACTACAAAAAAAGGAATGGTAGGGAATGAAAAGGAAAAATTATTCCTTTTTTAAGAATTGTTAGGGAATGCATTTGTTCCTCGTTGTTCCTTGGTCACTATTCATACCCTAATATTATTACTAAGTGGACAACATGCCTAAAATGATTTTAAGGGGACTGTAGATAATTTTTTTTAATTTAATATCAGCAAAATTCCGTATTTATTTTATTATCTATTTATTTTAAATTCTTGTTCTATTTTTACTGTTTAGATCGGTTTATGCGGTACCGTTCATTAGGATCCAAGGACACCAAATCAGTTTGATTCAGTTTAGTTACTTTGATGTTCAAAATGTTAATATTTTTAAAAAATCTATAAAAAAAATTTTAGTTTGTAAGGTAAATATGTTGTGAAAGAAAAAAAGGGTATGAAAAACTTAGTAAATCTATCATAATAAGGCACACATGTGCGGGATAAATTTCACTAGGAAAAAAATATATATTATAAAACCAGGGCGGATCTGCGCGTGTATTGGTTTTTATGAAAGATATAATTTTGTGTAAATTTTCATTAGGTTTAGTTGGTTGTGGGGGTGATTATTTTAAGCGATTAGTGTTGTATACACCAAATTACAATTATATAATAAAAGTGACATGAGAGCATTCTCAGTATTGTTGTTGATTTGATTCACAGTTGCAAAATTTTATATTTTTATAATACTCATAACACTTTTCTACAGTTAAACCTTGAGCATTATAAGTTAAATCAAACGAAATCGATCAAAAGATGATGAGATTTTTTTTTTTTGAATGAATGTAAAATATTATTCAATCAAACTGTACTACATCAAGTGCTACTGCTTTATTTTTTGTACAAAAAATCAAAAAAATGGAGACTTGATTCAAACTACCAGTCTCATCTAGACCCAATCCAAACCATCAAACTCTCTTCAAAATGTTTGTGCCCTGTTCCTTTGACTGAAAGGAGCTTGAGCCTGACTGTCTTGTCGATAAACTGGACCAAATGAGCTGCATCATGTGGCTGTTTGCCATGCCTATGCAAGTTTCTCTCTCTCCATATCGCATGAAGAGTTGCTTGGAGAGTGTAGCGGATGAGGAATGTCATTGTTGGATTAAGCCAAGGTTTGGAAATAATTTCAACTAGCTCATTCCAATCTGCAGTGTATCCCTCCTGCATCATTCCTCCTACTAGCTTCTTCCACACCTGTTCTGAGTAGTGGCACTTGAAAAAGAGGTGAGAGCATGATTCCTGAGTGTCGTTACAGAGGACACATGTGGTGTTGAGTCCCGTTATCCAAAGTTGCATTTGATCCAGAGTTTGGAGTCTACCACGCAATGCAAGCCAAAGAAAGAAGGAGTATTTTGGAGTTGATTGGGGAAACCAAACTCCTTTTGCTCCAGGTACAGGTTTGGGAGTTGCCTCGGATCTGTTCCCAGGTTCTCTTTGAGGAGAATTTGGTTACAAATTTGTCATCGGCTTGTCTCCACAAAGATAATGAGATTAAGTTTTCAAATACCATTGTATTTGCTTTTTTACGAGGGTATTTAATATAGTGGAGAATGAGGTTTTAATTTAGAGGAATTATTTGTCAAAGATATTATATAGTTGCATTTGGAAAATGTTAGTAATTGCTATTATTAACAACTATTGTTTTTTTTTGGTATTTATGTTACATTTGAGGGTTTTTATTTTGCTTTATGTTACGGTGCCATTATAATGGGTTATTATCGTTACTGAATGTATTGTTACATAACTAATTACTACGTTGATTAGTTGACTAAAGATTCATAATTATTTTTTTCCTTTTTTGTTTCTTTTGTTTGATGTTTTTGGTTATATATGTTTTTATATTCTGTAATTAATAGTACTCATATGTTCATTAATAAGGCAAAAAGGTATCAAATGTATTATTTTAAATGGACAAACTGAGCATAACGTTTATTCAGATTTAAACACATAATAAATATTCATTTTAATTGATAAATATTAATTCCTTCGTTTGTAGTTTATTAAAAAATACATGAGTTTTTTCATTCTCGGTTCTAACTTAGAAGGCCTTCAAATTCCATTTGCTAAGTAATACCCTGTCTAATTTTAAAATGTTGTTACGTCTACTGCAAGCTTCTGCTCCGTTCAATATGTCATATATTTTTTTTTATGGAGTGTTACTAAGTAGGGGTTATTGGTTGTTGTATTTTAATGGATTTGAAAATCCGAACTAAATCTAGTGTTATTGGTTCTATGATTTTCAAATCTGTATTAAAATCATGTGTTATTGGTTTAATGATTCATAAATTCTGTATCAAATCAAGTGTTATTCAATCGTACAGATTTACTAATATATTTGATTTTATAATGGATTTGAATGAATTTGTTTGGATTTTTTAGTTAAAAATACAAAGATTCAAATCTGAGGGAAAACCTCCGGATTTGCATATTTTACTTGGATTTATAAATACTATATGGATTTCTAAATCAATCAAAATATATAAACCAATAACACCTCCTAAAGTTAGTAAATTGTTTTTCTTGTACTTAAACTATCAAATAATGAAGATGATTGATTAAAATATGAAGAAGGACACATCTAGAACAGGAAAACAGAGTCTTTATTTGTAATATTTGACACGGTCTTCGTACCAGTGTGTATTATTTGGGATTATTAACTTGAATGGTTGTTGCTGACAAAACAAAAAAGAAAACTTGAGTGGTCGCATATGATCAGGGCCGTCTCAAATTAATTTTAGACCTTGTTCAAAAAAAAATATTAATCGTACATTTTATCAAGTAATTTTAAAATTTAATAACTTTGTCTGATTTTTTTAATTATAAGTTCTAAATTTAGCATTATATCTAAAATTTTAAAGTTTCTTACAATAATTTATCTATATATTTTTAAAAAAAAATTAAACTTTTTTTTATATATTTTGGGTCCTATTCGACCGCTCCGCTTGCGCGTGCTGTTAGACGGCCCTGCATATGATGAGCTAGATATTGATTTTTTTTCCTGTTTAAAGTGGTTTATATTTATTTTTAGACTCAGTTAAGTTACCGTTATTAAACAGTAAATGTGGCTTCTATTTTTTGTTGGTTATTGTCGAAGAATATACATGACTGTAATTTATTAGGAAACTCGAAATATAAAACAGAGAGGATGAAGATACATATTCTACTCAAATTATATTCTACTCAAATGAAAAAACAAACTTGGTCATTTCCTCGTTACACTAATTAACATGCGTCACATCGATTGTCAGTGATATGTTAGTAACATGTTATAGTTGCTCTTGTGGTGTTATAGTTTGCCAAGTAACAATTAAGTCTGGTAACTCTAATTCTGTTAATTGATTTTTAATGCGTTTCAAGAAATTGTCCTCCCGACCTTTGTTGAAGCTCTATCCGATATAATCCAACATTAGTTTACTGATCTCTAGTTGTATGAAAATTTTGAAGATAAATTTAGTTTTTAAAATATATAACTATTTTTTGGCAAAATACAGTATATTTTTTTTTTTGAACACTGAATATTATAGATAATAACCCAACCAAACAAACTAGTTGGTGGGGGCAGAGTATAGAGATGATTTCGCAAGGGCATCAGCCGCCGAATTCAAGATTCTGGAAATGAAAACAAAGGAGATACATTCAAAGGAGAGAGATAGATGCTCGATGTCCCGAGTGATTCCGTGGAGATCCGCCGGGTGTTGTTTCGAGGAGATAATAGCAACAAGTGCTTGACAATCTGATTTAATACAGATTCTGGTATAGCCCGCATCGAGGGCGTTGAGGAGTGCTGTTCTGACTGCGAGAGCTTCAGCCATCAGAGGCGATGAAGTGTGGTTGAAGATACTCGTTCCCTGCTTCAGCCACGCATCACGGTGGTCCTTGAGGATCCATCCACAACCTGCTCTGTTTGATCCGGCCTGCCAAGCTGCATCAGTAAAACAAACTACAAATGTGGATGTCAGGGTTGGTGGAAGCACTCGGTTGTGATGTGACGAGGGAGTTGAGTGTGGAGGTGATTGCGCGATGCTCCATTCTCTTGCCATTCTGATAGCTTTTGAGATGATTTCCACAGGTGTGAAGTATCTATTCTCAAACACATAGGAGTTTCTTGCTGTCCAGATTCCCCAAGTGATCCAAGGAAAGAGGTTGGTTTCTACTCCTAATGGTGGGAGGTTGGTGGCCGCTGTTGAGCCGAGGAAAGCTTCAGTATAGGAGTCGTAAAGCCTTGGGTCAAAGGGAGAAGTCCAGATGTGTGAGGACCATATCTGTCGTGTGAAGGCACAGTGAAGAAACACATGATTTGTGGTCTCTGGTTCTCCACAATGACGCCTCGCCTTGCCAAGTTTTCTCCAAGTGCTAGCGCTCCTTGTGTTATCTTCCAGAGAAATAGGTGTAGCTTTGGCGGTATTTTGCTAGCCCAAATGGCTTTGTAAAGGTTCTGATCTTGTAGGGGTCTTGCCTCATCTCTGTTAGCGGTCAGTTCCTTTGATGCAGCAACATAATACCCGGATTTCGCAGTATAAACTCCTGACCTTGATGCTAGCCAAACAAACGAGTCCGGAGCTCCCATGATGCTCGGTTTTATATTAAGAATGTCAGTCAGGTATTGGGGCAGAACTTCCTTGATTCTTTGGATGTTCCAGACTGCACTTCCTCGACACAAGAAATCTGCCACAACTAGGTCTTGATGTTCTTCTTTTGCAGGTCCTATGGGTCTGATCGGATGAAGGGAACTCAGCCAAGGGTCCTTCCAAATTCTGGTACTTTCCCCATTTCCAATGGCTTTGCTCAGGTTAGTTACCAGGAGGTCTCTGCCGGCTAGGATCCTTCGCCACCCGTGAGATGCAGCCTTCGGAGGGTCCACCACTAGAAAGGACTCCTTGCTGCAGTATTTGCCTCTAAGAACTCTGGAAAGTAAACAGTCTGGTTTCGAGATGATCCGCCAAGCCTGTTTTGCAAGTAAGGCCGTGTTAAAGGCTTGAATATCTCTGATGCCAAGACCTCCCAACGCTTTAGGTGCAAAATACAGTTATATCTTCTTTTTTGGCGCTATGAGCATGTGGATCAATGGTGTAATTAATGTGGCGCTATGAGAACATTTGTTCCCGACTGTAAAAGGTCGTATAAATTATTTCACTGCGCATGTTTATTACCATTTATAAAATATTACATTTAATTTGATTGTGTAATGATGATTTTCCATACAGTGTGACCAAGTTCATTATTATGTGGTGCGATATATTATTTAAGTGGACATTTTTAACTAAAATTGGGTTGACTAACATTGTTTGGGCCTAAAAACGTTAGTGGTGCTATTAAGCCGTCTACTTTTTATTGTTGTGTCGTGTTCATATGCTTGCTGTAAGAGTGTCGTTGGAGTAACTTTCCAGTTGGACGACTTAATTACCTTCAAATTTTCTTACTAAAATAAAGAAATTCAATTATACATGTATGTTCCAATGTATATTTCTACAATGAAGTTTCTAGATTTTTAAAGAAAAATACTACTTTTTATCTATATATTTCGGGATGTAACATAATTTTGATAAGCTTGTTAGTATAAGTTAATTTGAACATATATTTGAGATATAATTATTTTAATAAATTTTATTATTTGTTTTTAGTTCTTTTATGATCATTTAGATGTTTTTAGTATATATGAGTTTCTTTCACCAATCTGCTTTGCTACCAATGTACCTTATAGAAGAGAAGTAAACATAAGAAAAAAGCATTGCTCTAACTTGAAACCTAATGAGTAAGAATAAAAACAATTTCTTTAAATGACCTCTCAGATCCAATCACTTCTCCTTTGTCTACCGCCACAGTAGCTTCTCCACAATCCAATCCCTGCAACTTCTTTCCTATACAACTACAACAAAGCACAATTAAAATTTTCAGTAACTCAATTGAGTAGATGCTCAAAGATATGGTTCCAAATCAACAATCTGAAACCTCACAAGCTAAAGTTTCAATCTATTAAAGCACATAAAAATCAAAACTTTACCATATATTCACAATTTTCTTAGCAGGGACAAAGAAAGTTTATATTTTTACTCTAAGCAGTAACTCTACGTTTGCCAAGCTTGGATCTTTCAAGCTCCATCTGCATATCCATGAACATGTTCATCCGTTGCAAGTCAAGCTCCTTTGCAGCTTACATCCTCTGCTTCTCTAACTCAATCATCATCAACTGCTTCGCACCTTCGATCCTCTCGTACACCTCTCCTAACTTCAAAATCGCTCTTGCCAGCTCCCTACATGAATATCCTTCACCTCCACTCGGATCCACATCCTCCACTCTTCGATGCGACAGGGATGACATGAGAAGTCGTGGGTTGCTATGGCTAGGAGTCGAGATCGCTTAGACGAATAAGGTAAGAGAAGAACTTGATATATTAATCAGATTGAGAAGATGATTTTGAGAGGAGGATATCTAGCCTTTTTATAGTCGCAGGTACACCGGCATAAATCGGATCGTTTCAGATAGCATGGAAAACTCAAGAGTCACCGCCGTCGATCGAAGGGGAGAGATGATCTCAATCTCCTCTTTCATTAGAATTAGGGTTATGCAATATCTCATCTTCTCGGGCCGCAAAACCCTATAATTTCGAGAGCCCAAAACGTAAACACATCAAATCAAAGCCCATCAACAACCCATCAAACAGGTTTTAGTGAAACGTTGAATTTTTGTCGTTCGTGACACGTGTGGCACTCACAAAAGCTGACTTTGTGACATGGATCCTATGCGGCATCACCAAAATAGAAAAAACATATTTTTATATATATAGATTGTCATTTATATTAAATATGATATATGTAATAATATAGTAATAGCAATCCCTTGTTATATATGTATATGGATGATGTTAATACATCATGTATGTACTTGTTAAAGTTTAGTTTATAAATTAACATTAGTTATACTTATTAAAAATATATAAATTTAATAATTCCGATTGAGTATGTGAAATTAAATACAATTTAGAATTTAATATAAGATGCAACAAAGATATTAAATATAGAATAGTACGTGAAAATATAAATATTACATATCAGATAGAATGAACATGAGTTCATTCGATATGACATGTTAGCCCACATACATACTGTTAAGCAATTGGAATAAATGTATGTATACTGCAAATAAAAGACCAATATCAAACTCATATAGAAAAGATCAGATCAAATATATTATGATAATATATATATATATATATGAGATAAGTTTTGATGTTTTAATTAAAACATGTAAATGAAATTGTATTCACTCTCTTACGCTTACTTTCATCCTTATCCTCAATTTCACCCATCCTCACTCTCACTCTCACTCTCACTCTCGCCTTCAATTTCACTCACACTCTCACCTTCACCCGACCCTCATCATCATCCTCACTCTCATCCTCACCATCACTCTCACTCTTACTTTCAAAGTTCTCTCTCACGTAGTATTGATCACATAATCTCAAAATTTCTTTTCACGTTGTCAATCTCAAATAAAATATATTACCATGATATATATATATATATATATATATATATATGATAAATTCTGATGTCTTAACTAAAACATGTAAATAGAATTGTATTCACTCTCTTGCACTCCCTTTCATCCTTACACTATACTTCACCCTCACTATGACTCTCGCTTTTGCTATCTTATTCTCGCTCTCACTCTCACACTCACTTTCATTTTGGAGAAAAAGACAGAAGAAACTCGTAGCTGTTCATGGAACCAGCCAGAGTCAACATTCAGAGTCAAACGTCGATCGACAAACATCTCTTATCGTCGATTGACAGTGAAGCGCGAGAGCGGTCCGCTTGTTCATGATCGACTTGAAGTCCAAGATTCCACATATTTACATAATTACCCATGACCGACTTTGACCTAATATTTATGTGCTCTGCCATTATATTGAGCAAAACATGTTTTTTTTTTATTTTCATACCACAAAATTTAGGGTTTTTACTAGTTTGGAGAGAGGATCCAAGACTCCTTCAGAGCTTTGTATTAGAACTCCAGTTTTTCTAATTTATTCTATTTTATGTTCTGCTTTGCTATGTCTGAGTAATTCACCTGTTAGATTTAGGGTTTAATTAGGTGATGCTTGTGTTTTAGAGTAGCTAACTAGAACCCTGATATTAGGATTGTGGACAACTACGACGGTAGATTCTGCACCAGAATAGATTCCCTTGAGCTAGGATTGCTAGAGACAAGCGACATCTGATTTAGTTAATACTAGTGAACCTATCGATCAACTTGCTAACGCTTGCTTAAGGAAGCATCGCTCGACGCTAAGTCAATAGCATCGAACGACGCTCGATCCGTATTAACAAGCAATAACTGAGATATTGGACTTAGTCAATAGAATTGATTCACAGCGGAAGCTGGATACCTTTTGCATTAGACTTCGAGTTCTAGGATTTCCGCTGGATACCTTTTGCATTAGACTTCGAGTTCTAGGATTTTCAACCTAAGTATTATATATCACTATAATCCATATTACCTGAAACCCTAGATCTAGCTATTTCTCTTAATTGTTTACAACCTCAACAAAATCAACTGAACAATTGCTTGTTCACTCTACTTTCATTTATTTAATGTTTTTAAACCTATTTTCCTAGCTTAATTATTACTGCTCTAGATTTATTGTGTGCCCTCGCCCCTTGTGGATTTGATCCCTAAGTACTACAACTGAACCTCTTATTTGAGAGAATAAAAGTCACTACTTAGGATAATTTGAGTGATATCACTCTGTATCGATTATTCTGAGATAATGCATGCTTGAGAGTTTGGATCTCTTCCTTGACAGTGGGAAACGTTGGGTAAACAATCTTGGTGTGTTTTATGTTTATGCTCTTATTCAACTCGTAATACTCGAACCGTATTGTATAACACTAGATAGGGATCGTAATCGAATCATGGATCAAGCTTAATCAATAGTCAAACAGAAACAAAGCACAAACCCCCCTAATTTCATTATAGTTTTTGGTACAGTCTTTTTTCTGTGACTTCTAACATTTAACCATTATAATTCTCATTCTGATCACTTTAGTCTTTAATAGTTCTTAAAGGCATATCAATATAATCCTATGAACTCATCACAAACGGGCCACACTAAACAATAATGGTGGACTTTTTCTACCTCCATGTCATATTCTACGGTGATCAATTAGTATGATATTGTCCACTATAGATCTAATTGGTAAAGTACGCATGGATTTAGTTTTGAGCTTATTTCCAAAAGGCTTCGTACTATTCAGAGTTGGACACTATTTATATACTAAATATTATTTGTCTAAACTTTGAATGTAAAACTTGGATCAACATTACAATTTTCCTCTCAACCCGTGGATTTTTCAACCTTCTAACAAAACCAGACAGCTATCTTATACCACCGTGTTTTACCAACGGAACACGCTGCTTAGCTCCACCTTTTCTGTTGAGAAGAATTTCTACACAAGACTACCAAAGTTACCTTGAGACTACCTTCTACATCAAAACCTCCAAAATTCTTATAGAAGCGGAGTATTATTTTCTATAGACTTTGATATCACTTTTTATGCTTTTTCTAACCTCACGTTCAACTATATGGTAATCACTAAACATGATCTTATCTACTTTGGGTCCAATTGGCAAATCTCGCATAAATTTGGTTTTGAGGTTTTCCAAAAAAAATTCATACTAATTAGAATCATATGTTTCTATATAGTAGATATTATTTGTCAAAACTTTTAATGTGGGACGTAGATTGAAATTTCAAAAACAGACCCACCAATCGGTTAACTAGCACCACGCGGTAACTAAATCACTTGGTCAAAACGCTAGAATATGGTGAGCCGATATAGCTGAAAATTTCAAGGAACCGAATATGGCCTTCACAATGTAGGCCAACATAGTTTATAGTTCTAAAACGGTCTAGCTCGAGTTGAGAGTAAAGTCAAATAACCTGATTGTACGATTCCATATTCATTATGGTTTTATAAAAAAAAGGTATGAACTCATATTTATATTTTATACTTTATTAAAATATATATACACAATATATATATATATATATATATACAGTTGCCGTACGTCAACTAGTAGTGTCATTTTCAAGTTGACTTCTATTGCCGGTTTCTCGCTCGGCTACCATATTGGCTATAGTTGACCTTGGCAAAACCCTGTATAATTTGCTTCTGGTATTGGTTTCATTTGTACCAAATTGTGGCTTTTCCGTCTTTAATAAATGAACTATGGCTTGGTTTAAAAAAACAAATAAAATATGGCTTTATAATCAGTTAGTAAACTATACAATTTGATCGAATCATCATCAATTAAAAGAATACTCAATCTTTATTATGTGGTAATCCATGATGTCACGCAAATTATGAAATAATTTTCCGTGGTCTAGTGTCTCATCATGACAGTAAGGACAATAATTTTTACGTCAAAAATAAAGTACAATATTTTTAAAGTCAAATGATCAGTTTATTATTTTAAAGTTGAATAAATTGAAATAAATCCAGGCTATAAATTTTTGTTCGCCAGTTTCTTTAAACATAAACTTAGAGTTTTTTGTTCAAGAAAAGATGAAGAAAAAAATTAGAGCTTTAAATTAAGGTGGTAAATATTTTTCATAATAATATACTTTTAATAAACTCATAGTTTAAATATATGGATTAACTATCAAAGCATGCCCACAGTATAACAATTTGTTCACTTATACATTAAATATATCATCATGCGAAAGTAATATTTAAACTTTGAAAACTATGGAAGGAATCAACCCCCGACGAATCTCACCATTGCATTCAGAACTCGAGGCTTTATCTTGGACAATAGAGTGTATGCTCCAGGCAACGACATGTCAATTTTTTGGGACCGATTGCAAGGACTTAATCTCCATGATCAAAGACCTCGGAACATGGGTAAACTTTTCTACTGAGTTGGAAGAGTTTATAAAGTTAAAAATAAGATTCACGGAGTTCTCGATAGTTTTTCTACCTCGTCCAGAAAATGTATCGTCTGATTCATTAGCTAAGATATTGTATCTTTCTATAGAAAATTGTATTACATTGGTTGTTCTGTTCCAGTCTGGTTTCCAAGACCACCTTAAACTTGAGTAATAGAATAACCGTTTCAAAAAAAAACTTTGAAAAATATCAAATAAACATATTTGGTTTAAATTTTACAGAAACTAATTTTTATGATGTGGATGCCAAGAATTCAACAAACATTTTAAAAGCTAAAGCAAAACATTATTTTTTTATAAATTTTAATTATCTTTAAAAAAGTAACTAAAACTTAATTTAGAAAATAATATTTTATCAATAAATAAATTTTCCATAAAAAAATTAATAGTATGATTACACAACTGAACTAAATTATACACAACACATCAAAGATTAATCGAGAGTTACACGAGAGAAAAAGCTAGAATTAAAATACTATAACGAGGATATAACTCTTGTATATAGGATTGATAAGAAGAAATTTTATAACATAAAAAGTTAAAATCAAAAATATCATTTTATAAATTCTATTTATTCAGTCAACTAATTAATTAAATGCAACAAATTTAATAAATATGAGTAAGCACTAAGATCAAATCTTTACAGAGGATATTACTCTTACTTACATATCTATATAAAATAAAATTTGAATTCATTACATATTATTTTTAATTAAAAATAATTGGTTTATCATTTACAGTTAATTTATTTTTATTTTTTATTTTTTAACGCTGATTTATTATGATATTACAGTTATGAAAAATATTACATAGACGATCCGACAACCAACAATACTACCTACCTTATAAGGATCTACCCCTAACTGCATCACTTGAGCCGTCCTACGAAGATCACGTCTGACCGAGTTTACTTGCACCATGTTGAAGATCCCTTGTAAGCTTTTCCTCCGTAGCATGCATAATTGTTTAATAAATTGTTTTCTTCGGGAATTGAAACATGGACCTGCTGGTGTAAAAGTATTAATGAACCCTTAGTTAAACCGTTGGACTAAGGGGGCTTCCACATAATTTATCATTAACAGTTAATTTATTGAAATAATCAAAATTTATAACACGTCAATATTTTTCTTTTAAATTTCTATTTATTTTTGCTTGTTATAAAATTATATATTTATACATAAGATTATATAAGCTAATTACAGTTGTGTTTATTGTTTATGTTTATAAAATATGAAAACACTAAGAAATGTTATATAAAGTTGTATACTTATACAGAAATAAATTATTTTTAATATTTTAAAATATTTAAATGTTAATTTCATTCCATAATAATTTTATATAATTTATTGATAAGTGCTCAAATTACCCTAGATCTACTGTTACTCTCTCAAGTAAGAGGTTCAACTATAGTAGTTAGGGATCGAATCCACAGAGACTCTAAGATTACACAATAGATTTATCGTTTTGGAAGTAAAGCTAAACATAAATGATATTAAGCAATAAATAAATGAAGTTTGTTTGTAAATTATCAAGATGAGGACAATAGCTAGCTTCAGGTAAATTCTCATCTATGACATGCATGCAAACTCATAAGGTTATTTGGGATTATTAATATTAATGTTCTCAAACTCAAACTTAAATTATAATCTATCAAATTTCGTATGTGGAGATTATCTAATGCCTAGACCTATGATTTCAACTTCCGTTTGTTAATCTTAAAAAAGTGTCGATCGATATACTTTATAAGTATCGACCGATGCACCTTTCAAAATGCCGATCAATACTCATGTCAGAGTGTCAATCGATGTTTCTTATAGCAAGCATTAGTAAATGGGTTTGATGTGTTCTCTAATTGCCTAGACCAACTTCCGTGTGCGCCTAGTTAATTAGATCATACTAGTTTTAATTCATGCAACAGACCAAGCTTCTACTTTGGCCAATCAATCCTAAGATCTAAGTTCAGGGTGATCAATCCTAGACTTAGCAGTAAGAACAACTAGATGAACAACTAATTAAATCATTCTAACAACAGTTCATATTAGCAAACCATATATAAACCTTTGAGGAACCCTAAATTTAACAACGAGACTACTCAGACATATTCATAGGGAATAGTATGAAGGTTTGAATGATACTACAATAGAATAAAATGAAAAATAAATAGAGAAGAGTAAAGAAACAAAAGGGAGTTCGAGATCTTCTCTGAGATGCTGTTCAGATCTCTCTCTCTCTCTCTCTCTCTCTCTCTCTCTCTCTCCTCTAGGTATCAAAATGTGCCTCCCAGAAAACAAGGCATAAAAAGAAGTATCTCTCTAAAACAATAGAAAACCCTAATAAATAGCCTAATAGGTGGCCAGAGACTTATGACGCAAATCTTAGAACTTCTGGGCAAAACTTGTAATTTCCTTAAATCATAATTAAACTCGCAGGTGGATAAAATGTCGATAAACGAAGCGTCGATCGATGTTTGTTGCAATCATCGACTCCAACTGCATATTTTCATAAGAGCTTTCCTCAAAACTCCAAAATGATCCAAAAGCTCCAATTGTGTCCAATGATTACCTAAACCTGTAAAGACTCTAAAACAGACTCCAAATGCATATAAAAAACTCTAAAAATATATATAATAATCATGGGTAAAAATAGGTAAAATCCATGACATATCAACTCTCCCAGACTTATTCTTTTGCTTGTCCTCAAGTAAAACCTAGGACAATCATATGAAAGATGTTTGAAAACAGCAGAGACTCAAAAAATTTCAAATCACTACTCTCACTTTCTGAAAATATGAATAGGTGGAAGTGAGTCAATACCAACCTTCGAATTGTTTCAATGTACTACACTCTAGCTTAGTCACCATACCATACAACTCACACCTCCACTGATAGCGCCTGACATACCCCTCTATTGACCTCATTTCTGCATAAATAAAGATTTGTAGGCTACATCTTGAGCGTATCAATCAAAGGACGCATGAAATCAACTCCAGCAAGTATTCGGATCTATAGGTAACCCTTTCTTGTTCTTTCCCTCTCTCTTCTCTCTTCTCTGAATCCAATTTTTTACCTTTTTACTGGGAAAAGTGTAGGCAAATAGTGGGGTCATCGGAAATGTACCTACTACTCGCTTCCAACGATGTGTGATCATCCCTTTGAATTTGAATATTGGGGTCATAGGTAATTTACCTACCCCTCTGCATCTCAGGGAATCATTTCAATCTTTTGTAATATATATGCCAAAGAGAGGTGAAAGGGGAACCAGGGGCACTAAGTCTAATACCTTCCAGACTCGCAGGAGGATTTCAGATCCAATGTATACCAAGCTGCAAAACAAGCGAGTAAAGTAGATTAAGGTTGGAAGTCAACTTTGTTTTCTGCAGATATTCTCAGTCAGTGTGGATGTAAGTAACACGTGATACACTACGGTGTTTTCATCTGATACATCCTATAGTCAATAAATCTAAATGGTGCTAGAGAGTGGTTAAAGTAGCAATCAAATTGTAATAAATCATTATCCCTTTTTTGACTCAATAAAACTTTAATCAAAACTTTTTAAAGGAAACTCAAAACAAAACAAAATATTAGTAACCAGCTCCCCAGACTTAAGCAGTCTAAGATTGGTTAAGAAATAAATTATAAGTACTAAATAATTGCTAGACAATGAGATAAAATTTCGTACCTTTCTGTCTCGAGCGTCGATTGCCACCGTGAACCTGGTGTTAGTCGACAATGCTGAGACAGAATTTTTTTGCGCCTAAGGTAACGTGTCATGTGGCCTAACTCATCGGATTTGAGTCATCAGGGTTAACTCTATTAGACAATCCAAACACACGTCAAAACCAGGAAAATATATAGTCTCAAGTCTAGTGATATCACTCAAATTATCCCAAGGAGTGACTTTACTCTCTCAAATAAAAGGTTCAGTCGTAATACTTAGGGATCGAATCAACAAGGAGCTAAGGTACACAATAGATCCTAACAAGTTTATGATTAAGCTAGGCAAGCAATTAAACAGGAAAATTCAGAGGTGAACAAGGCAGTTGTTCAGTTGATTGATTGATTTGGGGTTGTAAACAATTATGAGAAATAGCTAGATTTAGGGTTTTACATAATTGGGATTATGAGAAATAACTAGATTCAGTTCATTTGTTTTTTTTTTGAAAAGGGATCCTTGAGCAAAGTTCATTGTCGTATTGTGTGGTTGGTTCCCTTGATTGTTGTGTGTTTGATGTTCTTCCTGGTTTTGGGTGTTATGGCTCAAAGTCTGAAGATTGGAATTTAGAGCTAATTCCGATTAACAAGGAGAGAATTGTAACACCCCAAAATCTAAACTTAAAAATTATATGGGTTTATGGCCCGTTAGGATTAAACCTAGGGTTTCCTTCCCTTCTCTTATAAATAGGAAGCCTCCCTCTCTCATTTCTCCCATTCAGAAACTAGAGCGAAGCCCTACAGAGATCTAGAGAGACCATGAAACCGTAGTCGTCAAGGTTCTCTCTTCCCTCTTCTCTTTGTGCTGATATCTCTCTCTCCTTCTCTCTCATAGTCGCCTCTATTTCTCTCTCCTCATCGTGTGCCACTCCAAGTCCAAGCCGACAGTCATAGTCTTTGAGATCCCCTCCATCCGAGCGTGTGCTTTCTTGTTCCTTGTTTGTGTTCTCTTGTTCATATTCTTCAAATATGTTCAGATCTACATCCATGTGAGGTGATTCAAATCCAGATTATTTTCATGATTTTGTATACTGGTTAATGCTGGAATTAGGATTTTGTTAGCCTTGTTTGTTGTTAGGTTGGTGATCATAATGGATGAGGAGTGAGAGAGGCATATTATGCCTAGCAAAAGTAAGCGGGTGGGATCTGAAAGAATTCAAGACCTAAAATCAAAATCCAAGGTAATTTCTTCAAGATATTTCATTCATTATCAGGCTATTTCAATATATCGTTCAATTCTATCTTATGTAAGCCTTGCGTTCACTTATAAAAAAAAGAGGTAATCTTACTAGTTTATAAGATTTAAGCCATGTTCTAAAAATTGGCAGCCTAGCCGCCTAGGCGGCCGCCTGGGCGCTACGCGTCACTCTTCCTCCCCGATTTATGCCAAATCGGTTTAAAAAATTGGATATCTGATTTTCTCCGCCTAATCTATTTTTTAAATAATATTTTTATTTATTTATTTGATATAAAATTTTATAAATATCATTTATATTCATAATTTTGATGAAAATTACACTATATTAAATTTATATATTCTATTTGTGTGTTTTATACAATCTTAAACATGAAAATATATTAATGTTATACACAATTAAAAATTAACATGTTTTATAACATAGTAAACAATCTAAAAATTATGCCCCGCATAATTTCTGATTAATCCCCAATTTTTTCTTTAGGCGCTAGGCCCAACCCGACCGCCCGACTAGCGCCTAGCGCGTTCCCGAGCATGGGATTTAAGCAATCTCAGATTAACTGCTATATCGAGTCTATGTTGTTAGATGCATGAATCATGTTGCATAAGAACGCTCATACTGTTAAATGGACTTAATGGACTGAGTTGTGTTGATGTGAATTGGGTGATTGATATGAATGACTGATTGATTGAATGATTGATCACTATGACTTTTTGTGATGACTGATGAATGTTATGTATGAGTTAGGTTGCTAGAAGAATTGAACGAGTAGGTTAATAGAAAATTTGGTATATGAACTGGATTAGATGAATATTAAGTATGTGTGTACTGATTGCAAGTTGAGTTGTGTGGCACCAAGAATGGGTGGCGTCTGAATAAGAATGGAATAAGTTGATTGCAAGTTCAGTTGTGTGTTTAACGAATGGAATGAAATGAACTTAAATAAATGATGTATGTGGCACCGAGAACGGATGGTGTTTATAAAGGAAATGCTGACCGCAGCGGAAACGAGACAGGTTAGCGGCGCATGATAAGATTGAGTTATGCCGAATCTAGGCATAAGTAACTACATGTACTGCAAGGTGGAGTGTGTCGTGAAAGACAATGGATCACAGGGTGGGTAGTCATATAGGAGCTGCAGGATTGCCCGGGAAGGGCTCCCTGCAGAAACGCCGCAATGAGCCTTGTGTGTGAGCGCTAGATCATATAGGTCTAGGTTGATTGGTGTGTTAATCTTATGTGTGGTGATGATTGAATCCATTACATTGCTTGATCTGTTCTTATCACTGATTGTTTGATAGTCAGTTGTTAGTCGATTCTCTTCTTACATTAAATATAGAGGTTCATGCGGGAAGACTGGTTTAGAACCGGTTCACTAAGTAACTCATTTACTCATGTGTTTTCTCTTTCCATTTTCCTGTGCGTAAGACTGTAAATAGAAATGACGGATATGGTTGGATGGTGTGTTTGTTTAGAATTAAACACGTCAGGACATTTTGAAACAATTGTTAGGATACAATGAAAATGTTGGGTTGTCTACACATGTGTCTCCAACTCTGCATTCGGAAACTCTGGATATGTGTTGAGAGAGACGGTTGTTACAGTAATATTTTTTGGCACGCTCAGCTAACTCTCCTCGACATAATGTATATTACACATGTTTTTATTGTTTCTTGAACATATTATTTTATAAGTGTATTTTGGATTCAAAAGATATAGTATTTAATTAAGAAAACTATATTAAGTGTAGATGCTTTTATGGCTTTCGTGAATGACCCATCATCAATTGTTGTTTTCCCCCATGTCTCTTGTGAACTAAAAAACTCAAAAGAATCAAAGGAATATACCAGCGAGTCCCAGTATGCACAATCATCTCCTTTTTCACGGTTAAAGGTAAAAAAGTCGAAACCAAAAAAGATGCAGATTCCTTTGGTCAACATTTGCTGACGAAATTATTAAATGTTTGAATCAATCAAATTTATTTCTTTTTCGACATTGTATCGTAGTCTCATTTCAATTTTATTTTTATAACTTTATGTTATAATATATTTATAACTTTATGTTATAATATATATATGAACTGTTAATATCAGCTTCTAAATATTTGCATAGTCAAAGGTGAAATGATATATAAACAACAAAAATTCCAAATCTAAGACAGATTCTAGATGTTATAATACAGAAAACCAATCAGTATTTAAAGAATTAGTAGAATAATCTTATTATATAATATATGCTATGCTATAGATTCGTGATCTCAACTAGGCCTGGACATTTCGGGTATTGGTTCGGTTCGCCTCGGATATTTCGGGTTTCGGATAGTTCGGATAGGGGCTAGAGGATCCATTTAGTACTTGACCTATTTTCGGTTCGGTTCAGTTCGGATAGTTTCGGGTTCGGTTCGGTCCGGATAGTAAACGTAGGAACCGGAAAATATCCGGAAAAAGTTCGGTTCTCATTTGGATCCGGTTCGGGTTCGGATAGTTCGGGTAGTTCGGATAATTTGAATAAAATATGGGTTATTTAGGGTAAAATATCAAATAATTAGGATGATTTAGATTACTTTGGATATTTCGGATAAAACTATCCGGATAGTTTCGAATACTTTCGGGTAGTTTGGATACTTTATAATATTTTAGTTATCCTCAACTATTTTCAGATATTTTTAATAGAATTTTAAATTAAAAATATATATTTAGTGATGTTATATGTATATATAATTAATATTTTTATATATTCGGGTACCCGTTCGGTTCTCGGTTCGGTTCTGGTTCGGTTAGTTCGGATATAAAAATATAGGAACCGTCGGGTATTTGAGGGTATTAGTCAGGTTCCGGTTTTGGGTATTTCGGTTCGGTTCCGGTTCGGTTCCGGTTCGGTTCCGGTTCGGTTCTTCGATTCCAGTTATTTTGTCCAGGCCTAATCTCAACAATAATTGTACAATATTATATTTCTGTATTATATAATATATAAATAACTATTAGGTGAGTGAATAAATAGTTAACTGCTGACAAATAAAATAGGAAACTTCTTATATTGGTACTAGAAACAAGCTTTTCGCTTTGAAAATTCAAACACTCGATTAATTCTTCTTTTACTGGAAATGGAACTGTATTGATGAAAAAGAAATTTCTCAGAAGCCTTCAGAAAATAATCTGGTAAAATGAGACTTTTTATGTTCATAAGAAATGTGAATCTATTTTGACCCTAAAATTTTATTTCAAAACAAAAGTAAAATGATAAATCTCAACAATAACGATTTTCAGGTACGGAGAGATTATCGTGTGATATATTTGGATGTGATAAAATATTTTTTCTGAACACACAAATCTTATCTACACCGATTTAGTAGATGAAAATTATTGACACCTTTAAAAAATCACATGTACTAGCAAACAAAATTTAAAGACTTTGCAACTTGCATAAAATTTCTTGAGGCTGTAGTTATACAAGTCAACCCTAAAGCTTCCTCAGCTTTATTATAAACAGAGCACAAAACACTTTCGTCCTCTTCCTATCTTTGTTTCCCACTTCTCTCACCAATCTCTTCCAACATGTCGGGATCTTTATCTTGCTCTGCTGCCGACCTCGCAGTCTTGTTAGGCCCTAATGCCACGGCTGCAGCTGACTACATCTGCGGCCAACTTAGCACCGTTAACAACAAATTTACCGACGTTGCTTTCGCCGTAGACAACACATACCTTCTCTTCTCCGCGTACCTCGTCTTCTCTATGCAACTCGGCTTCGCTATGCTCTGCGCTGGCTCTGTAAGAGCCAAAAACACGATGAACATCATGCTTACCAACGTCCTTGACGCTGCAGCTGGAGGTCTCTTCTATTATCTATTCGGTTACGCCTTTGCCTTTGGATCTCCCTCAAACGGCTTCATCGGAAAACACAACTTTGGTCTCAAAGACTTTCCTTCAGCCTCCGCCGACTACTCTAACTTTCTATACCAATGGGCTTTTGCTATCGCTGCTGCCGGAATCACCAGCGGCTCCATCGCTGAACGGACTCAGTTTGTTGCATACCTGATCTATTCATCCTTCTTAACAGGATTTGTTTATCCAGTTGTTTCTCACTGGTTCTGGTCTGTTGATGGGTGGGCTAGTCCTTTTAGGACCGACGGAGATTTACTTTTCAGCACAGGAGCAATCGATTTCGCTGGCTCGGGTGTTGTTCACATGGTTGGAGGCATCGCTGGTCTATGGGGTGCGTTGATCGAAGGTCCACGACTTGGTCGGTTTGATAACGGTGGACGAGCTATAGCCCTACGTGGCCACTCGGCGTCACTAGTTGTCCTTGGAACATTCCTCCTTTGGTTTGGATGGTATGGATTCAACCCTGGTTCCTTCAACAAGATCCTCGTCACTTATGAATCAGGCACGATCAACGGGCAGTGGAGCGCTGTCGGACGGACGGCTGTCACAACCACTTTAGCTGGCTGCACTGCGGCGCTCACAACCCTCTTCGGGAAACGTCTTCTCTCGGGACACTGGAACGTTACTGACGTATGCAACGGCCTCCTTGGAGGGTTTGCAGCTATAACCGGTGGCTGCTCGGTCGTAGAGCCATGGGCGGCGATCATCTGCGGGTTCATAGCGGCCCTGGTACTCCTTGGGTGCAACAAGCTCGCGGAGAAACTCAAATACGATGACCCGCTCGAGGCAGCCCAGTTACACGGTGGGTGCGGAGCCTGGGGGCTAATATTTACTGCACTTTTTGCTAGAGAAAAATACTTGAACCAGATCTACGGCGAGAAGCCCGGAAGGCCCCACGGTTTGTTCATGGGCGGTGGAGGAAAACTGCTTGGAGCTCAGCTTATTCAAATACTTGTTATCACAGCTTGGGTAAGTGCGACCATGGGAACGCTTTTCTTCATCCTCAAGAAAATGAAACTGTTGCGTATATCTGCGGAGGATGAGATGGCCGGTATGGATATGACCAGGCATGGTGGCTTTGCTTACATGTACTATGATGATGATGAGTCTCACAAAGCCATTCAGCTAAGGAAAGTCGAGCATAGATCTCCTTCACCTTCGGGTGTTACTACCACTTCTGTTTGATTTCGATTTTTATTTTGTAAGAGTATTTATCATGCTCTGGGATACTCTAATATATGTTTGATATTTTTGCATTGCAATAATGTTTTACATTGTACAGTTTTTCTGGGTTGTGGTGTTATTGTCGATGTGTTTATTTATGTTCTGTTAATTATGTTTTCCTTCTTAAGTTGCATTCCATTTACTAGAAGCATTCCATGTGTAAGCTTCAGTTACTCTATTTCTCCTCTTTTCCATTTAAAATAACTAATGCAAATAAACTAATTAAATATATCAATAAAATTCAATGGCTTACATCACTTATTGGACTTTATGCTGGCAACTTGCCGCAGAACTTGAGGTGGTGTTTTCAAAGTATAACCGATCACGTCTCTCCCAAATCACCTGTGTTTTCTAACTCAACATTGTTTATTGTATTAAAGATTAGTATGATTAATTACGTCAATATAATTATTTAACGCAACAACTTTTGAGATTCGTACATTGTTTCCGCGGCCGCACATCAAGATTCAGAATATTCTATCCCACTAATAAATTAACAATCATGATTCGCACAAAGGGTATCACTAATAACTCGGCGCTTGTACTGGTTTTGTCTTTGTATAATCAAATGGTTACTACATACGTATATATAAAAACTAAGGTCGGTCCGCCCTACGAACGGGATATACATTAAGATTATTATTTTTTATATAATTTGTGATTTGTATTTTAGGTTTACATTTACAAGAGATGTATATGAGATATAATATTTTTTTAATTTAAAATTAACCAAAAAAACTAATTTTTACTATTAGCATAATCTCTCTCTCTCTCCACGCTACGGGCATGTTAGTAACCAAAAATACATAAATATATTAGTTAAAGAATATTTCAAAAGGTTTAGCTTACTTAAAATTTAAGGTGATGTTAACTTTTATTGTGTATGTTTTGTTATTCTTTTTATAGATCAAGATCATCTTAATATTAAAATGTTCATGATTACATAATAGTTTTACATATTTTCTTTGTTTATTCTACTGTAATTATGATAATTTTGATAATAAGTAAAATAATTTTTAATACAAAAATCAATATGCATGAACCAAGTAAATTTTCGTAACGGCGCTAGGTTAAAGAAGTCTATTCGGCTTGACATTGATCGGAATCGTTCGTCACTGGTGAAACCGTTGGATTTCTATTGACAGTTGACTGAACGCGAATTGTTGCTCGACGGCCACTTTCCCTAAGTTTCGTATACATTTTTTCTAGAGAAATTGTATTTGGACTGTAGTAAACACATAAAAATCATTAAACTCAAGAATTAATGAAACAATGACTTTTGATTGACCGTGACATGTGTCGTCACCACAGACTCCGAATTAGTGACATGGAATCTGATGTGGATGGCTTAGAAGTGAAAAAACCCCTTCTTTATATATATAGATATAGGGGTAACTTTGGTCTTTTCAAAAGGACGGAAGAATACGAGATCAATTTTTGTGTGTCCAACCTAGGCCTGCGCGTTCAGTCACCCCGTCGGACACAAGCATAATTTGTTTTTATATTCACTTTTTCCTGCTAATATATATATTGTGTTGTACTTTTGTAAATATTACAACTAGATTTTCATCCGCATAACCGTGCGAATATATATTTTCATGTTTATATATAGATATTTGTTGCACCATTAATATATATTTTTAATGTTACTCACATATTTAAATGTTTGTATAATTATTTCAAATACAATAATTTTTTAGTTTTTATGTTGTAAATTCAACTCATCACATATATATGTTGCTCTTATTATATATTTGTCCTATTGAATTTGCATTTGATTATTAAACCAATTTTTTATGCATTAAACAATATATTTGAAAATTATTTTGTATATAATTTATTATGATTGTAACCTTTAATTTAAAGCCAAGATTTTCTTTAGCAGTTTTTTTTATGTTTATTCATTTTATATAACAAATTACTATATATATATATATATATAAAAGTGTAGATAAGTTAACGTTTTATACATACATTATATAATTTACTAATGTTAACCCGTTCTACCAACATATTATATTTTTAGTATAAATATTTTATATTTATTAAAATAAAATATATTAACTTATCAATTTTAATTTCTAACTATATTTATGATAATTTAAATTAAAAGTAACTAATCTTCAAAAGTAAATTTAAAAATATTCTAAGAAGATTTTTTAAAGATTTTGTTAGAACATTTAAAATATATTCATTTGTATTTCAAATAAAAAAATGAGCCCCTAAAATATAAAGATATTAAAAGATATAATAATGAACTTATGAAAATTTTGATATTTTGAATGGTCCAAACTAAAAAATTACACATAAAAGAAGTGACTTATGTTTTAATAGTATAGATATACGATTCAATTTTGTAAACGTAATATAGTATGTTACAACCTTTTCCTAATATGCTTTATACTAAACATTTGTTTCATGATTGTCTACTGTTTAAACCGTCTTGAACCCTAAAAATAAATATATTAAAGAAGTCAATTTTTTCTTATTATTATATTTCTGCTTGAACGATCAATTTGTATCGATATTAAAAATTCTTTATATATTATTCCAGAAACATTACAATTTTTTTCTAATATGCTTTACACTAAACATGTGTTCCACGAATTCATATGATCTTACATATTGTCTACTGTTTAAACAGCCTTGAATACTGCAAATAAATATATTAAAGAAGTCAAAGTTTTTTCTATTATTATATTTGTGTTTGAAACGATCTATTTGTATTGATATTAAAAATTCCTCGTATAATTACAATATTTGAGGTATACATGTGTCATCACCACAATAGTTTTTTAAAATTTTAAAAACGACTATAAATTATTAAAACTGTTAAAAATCTCACATTAAAATTTTGTGTTCCATGGTTTAAAAAAGACTATAAATTACTAAAACATTTCAAAACATATTTACTAAGCTTTATATAATTATTTAAATTTTTTAAAATATAAATCACAGGACGCAAGCATAATTTTTTTTATATTCTATTTTTTTCTTATAATATATACATATATATATATATATATATATATTTGTATTGTACTTTTGTAAATATTACAATATACGATTCAATTTTATAAACAAAATGTAATATGTTACGCCCTCCGGGAAAATGACATATTCCCCTATGAACTAATTGTTCCCGGCTTTTTCACACACGAACTTTTAATCCATGCAAAAAACCACATGAACAACACGAAAATAACTTATTCCCCTATGAACTAGTTTTTTCTGGCTTTTTCACACACGAACTTTTAAATCATGCCAAAAAGAACATGAACAACTATATTTTTAGAACTACATACACAAACTATCTATTTTAACTAATTCCCCTAAAACTGTAACGGTGTAATTTAAACGTAAACTTGGTTTAAGACATGTGGAAAGCCGGTTTAATTAGGGTTGATAAAAAAAATACTATGTCGTTTTATTCTTTTTTTTTTGTCAATTGCTCTTTTTTTAGAAATCGTTTTACTCTTCATCATCAGTTGGGAATACTGCACCGATTTTATAGTTCCTTGTGGCAATATATGGAGATTGTAAGCTAGTAGTTGCTGCTTTTCTTTCTTTATACAACATGTAAAACGTTTTATTCCTCTGCAGAATAATAAATTTTATCTCCAATTGATGACGAAGAGTAAAACTATTTCTGAAAAAGAAGAACAGTTGACAAAAAAAAAAGAGAAGAAGGATAAAACTACATAGTATTTATTAATCCAAATTAAACCGGCTCTCCACCTGTCACAAACCTAGTTAACATTTAAATAACATCATTTACGGTTTTAGGGGAATTAGTTTAAAAATCGATAGTTTGTGTATGTTATTTAAAAAATAGAGTTGTTCAAGTGCTTTTTGGCATGGTTTAAAAGTCCGTGTGTGAAAAACCAGGAAAAACCAGTTCATAGGGGAATAAACCACTTTTCCGTTGTTCATGTGGTTTTTGTCTTTATAGAGGAATATATCATTTTCCCTACAACCTCCTCCTAATATGCTTTGCACTAAATATTTGTTTTACGAATTCATATGATCTTCCATATTGTTTACTAATTAAATGGCAATGAACACTACAAATAGTTATATTAAAGAAATCAATTTTTACTATTATTATATTTCTGTTTGAAATTATCTATTTTGTATCGATATAAAAAATTCCTTGTATAGTATTTGAGAAGTATTACAATATTTGAGGTTGTCATGTGTTATTGCCACAATAAGTCTTAGAATCTTTAGAGAAACATATTAGTTCATCTAAATATATAATAATTTTTATTAAACTAACCTTAAATTAATTATTAATGTTCTTTATTCTTTCCTTAAATAAAAATTATGAAATCTTCTAATGTGGCTAAAGTATATATGAAAATTAATGCTTCTGTATAATAAATATTTGATAAAAATTTGTGTATCATTTATCATTTTTGTTTAATGTAATAAATAATTACATTAAGGGCCCCTTACATTAACCATATAAGAAAATTTTTGATTTTCCATATATGCTATATTTTGAATTTTTAAAAATGACTATTAATTACTAAAACTGTTAAAAGTTTCACATTAAAATTTTTGTGATCCATAGTTTAAATTTTTTGTTATGATAAAATACAAATTATTACAAAATCATAAAACTAGAAAGTCTCACTTAATAAATATTAAGATTAAAAGATATATGTAATATCCCGTCTTACAAGTTGGTAATTTGTTTCTCATTAATAAATGTCTTTGTCTATAAAAAAAAAAAATATATATATATATATATATATATTCGGGATTGATCACGGGCCAAAAATATGCCGGAAGGGTCGAAATCGCGTAAATCGACCGAGAAGCTCGAGGTTTCTCAACGCAAGGGATCAGAACGTGGTGTCAATCACTTAACAAGGTATCTGTCTATGAAGCATGACGTGTCTCCGCAGGAAGGAGTGTTTCAAGCAGCTTGACAAATAGAAGCACAAGGTGTCGCAGTATCTGCGAACAGCGCATGCGAGCTGACATCCAGTGGTCTGTGTGTCACGACGCATAATCCCATACATGCTGAGAGCCATGTGGACGTGGTGGTGTATCTTGGCATGTAAATGAGGCCTGCAACAAGGCAAGTGGACGCCCGTGTGTTGCAACACATGCGACCGGAAGCATGCGGGACGACACACATGCGATTGGGTGGCTCATTCTTATTGGCCGGCATCTTCTATATATACCCAGCTACCCTGGTTCATTTTCACTCACTCAGACACACCAACGACACTCCAAAACGTGGCTTAGAGAGAGAGAGAGAGAGGGAAAGAAGTGAGGTGCTTTAGAAGTATAGACATTTCCGACGACCGATAAACTGCCGGGAAGTTCCGAAAGACTGTCCTGAAGAGAAAGAAGGTTCTTTCCGAGTTCTGATCATTCCAGACCAGTCCATTCAAGACATTGACGTTGGGTTTTGGGATTAATATCATGTTACCAAGACGAAGATTTGGAGGAGATAAAAAGAGTTTGGTCAACATCCGGAATCAAAGAGTCAAGCCACATCGCTTAATCACTGTGAGTCACGGTTAATTGTTTGTTAACAATTTTTTAATGCAGGTTCCTGACATCGGAGACGGCTTCCGAGATAGGAAAGCTGGACCGGTCTAGGTGTTAGTTTGTGGATCTGAGGCTTGAGACGATGTCTGGGCTAAGTGGATAGCAAGATTAGTCTAAGCACCCTGGTTATTGTGATTGTGTGATTATTATATGTTGTTATGGTGTGTACCTCGTGTTGGTACTGTTGTGTAAGAACCTCATGACGGTTCTAGTAGTATTGTGCAGGTCATTGCTTTCTCAAATGGTCCTGTCGTGGTCTGGAAAGTGGTGGGCTCAGTTTAACTTGGCTTGATCACCAAGGCCGAGTGTCACACGTGGATGTGACAGCCCCCGGGGAGACTGATAGAGGACCGGGGGTACGGCGATTCCGATTGAGGACCGTGACCGGGCGATTCCCGAGCGCCTACGCCTTTGTGGTGTAATAGTGAAGAGATTGCCGGTGTCCCTTATGTGGAGGAAGAATGATTCTGTTGGGCCTAGGAGTATATATATATGGTTGATTGATGTGACACTCATAAAGAGTGTTTTGATTTACTATGGTTTAATGGTTTATTGCCTAAATCGGTCATACTTTATCTTAAATATTGATTCTTGAACTACCCGTCTTGCTTGTGTTTGGGGTTTGGTTTAGAATGACGGGTAGTTGTATATGCTAGATAGGGAACCCTGGCTCACTGAGTGAAACTAGTTCACTCGCTCTTCACATCCTTTTGCAGGTGACCAGTAGAAAGGACCATAGCGCTCGCGGAACTGTAGGAGCTGGTGTATATTGGACATCTTTTGCTAAAGACTCGTCTTCAAGATATATGAATGTGTGTTTTACTTTCTGCTGCGTCCATGGACCCTATCTATAATATTTTGGGCTTGTGAACTTCATGTTTTATATATATGAAATAAAGTATGTTTTATATTCGTGACGTGTTGAATCTGATCTCAGGTTAGTCCAACCTAACACAACTCTATGATTCGGTACGGGTTGCAAAGCCTCAGGCCAAAGATTAGAGGAAACAAGTTTTGAATGGATATTCCTGGTTACAGAATTATGTTTTGCGACTTGGAAAGTCTATTCTCAACCCGTTGTGACACTTCTAGACTTGGGAGAAGAAGGTTGTTCGGGCATGTTCTTGTTTGATTGTTGCCCGAATGGTTGACCGATGTCTAAAAATGGTTTGGGGTGTTACAATATATATAAATTAATATCGTTTAAATTAATATATAAACCATATAAAATGCAGAAATATTTTAATTTTGAAATTTGCTTTGAAGAAAAAAAAAATTTTGAGAAAAATTTGATAAAAATATTGACATTTTAATATTTAAGTTTTAAAATTTTGCACTGAATTAGTTAAAAATTAGAAATTTCAAAGCTATTAAATATCCTACAATGAAAATTTTGTTATCAGTGATTTAATGTTTTTGTTATAAAGATACAAATGATCAGAAACACATGAGTATAAAGCATCATTTAATGGAACATTTGCTAAAACCAACCCAAATATTCAAGTCAAATGTAAAAGTGTACCCCACTTTCAGTCAAATGCAAAACCAACCTAAAGGAGTAGGGAAAGTACTATTTAACCTTTATGACCAAACAAAAAACAAAAATGTATTTTACGTTTCTATCCTTTGGAAGTCTATACATAATAAAAGAAGTCTACATATATATAGACTTCCTACGAAGTCTACTTTATAGACTTGTTTTGTAGTCTACACTCTAATTTGATCTAATAATTTAATTTTGAAAATGTATAAAAATAATTATTGTGATATATTTAACTAATCATCAATATAATGGATAATATGAAGTAAATAAATTAAAATTTCATATAATCGAACAATTTTGAAGAATATATACTAATTTGGTTATCATGTGTTAGACTATGTTCATAGTTTAGAAACAAAAGGTTCTAACATGTTATGTCTTTCAGTAGTTGATTTCATAGGGTTAGATTTTAGATTTTGTTTTATTAACTTAAATCTGCATATTAATGTTTAGTAGTTTATATTTTGTATAAATGAGACTTTTTGATTATCAAGCAAAACATTTAGGGTTTGAGATTTGTGGTTTAGGGTTTCGTAGACCTACAATAAAGTTTATTTATCTGAAGACGTCTTTTTCAGTCTATATTTTT
>NC_027753.1:15055244-15056402 GCF_000695525.1 Brassica oleracea var. oleracea | reverse complement strand
TTTACTAAACCACAAAGTTTAAGCATACAAAAATATGACTTTAATTTTTTTTCTATGTTCTTTAATAATTTTATCTTATTTTGCAGGTATTTTCTTCCATAGTTGTTCTCTTCTCCTCCTAGAAATGTAAGGTTTACATCTATACCTTTAAAATATGTGTTCTAGTATTTATATTCAAATAAAGTTACATATTAAAATTCATATTAATATGTCTTTAATTTATAACTATTTTGTCTATTAAATCATATTTTTAAAAGTTTTTTAGATTTAAACTTATTTCATATTTTTAATGTATTTATTTTTCAGATCTATTTTTTTTTATAGAGTAGACTTCATTTGAAATCTACTTAAAACTTACGGTTGGTAGACTTCAAATGAAGTCTACTAGCCTTGACTTTTAAGCATATTTCATTAGAAGTTTACTCAAATATGATTTTAATTTTTATCTTATTTTCATAATTTTATTTTATTTTGCAGGTATTCTCTTCCAATGTTTTCAAATCATCTTCCAAAAAATGTAAGCTTTCCATATATTCATTATAAGATATTTTGTGTCTATAATGAACTAAATTTATAGATTCATACATTATGTTTTTGCTTTGTTATAAGGATGACAAAAAACCATTTTTGAAATATTTTTCAGAACAAAGTATTTTCAAATTTTCTAAATGCACACTTTTAGATATGAAAATTTTCCATTAGTGTAGACTTTAACTAAAGTCTACTAAACAATAACTTTACGTAGACTTAATAAAAAGTCTACTAAAATATGATTTCATTTTTTATCTTATGTTTTTCTCATAACTCTATCTTATTTTGCAGATACTTTTTCCAAGACTTTATTTGAAGCATCAAGATTATGAAAACTCAAACATACTCAAGAATACTTTTTAATATAGCCATCGCGACACAGATCTGAAAAAGAACGAAAACCATGTAAATACTTACCTTTTTCATGTGTAAAGCTCGTTTCCAACCTTTTCAACCGTCCAAACTCCAAATATGAGCAAAAAGAAGCATCTTTAACGATTCACTAATGAAAAAACTCGAAAATATGAAGTTTGTGATTATGAAAATGATAGTTATGAGAGTTTTTTAGATGGAAATGTAGAGGAGATGAGAGGAAATGAAGTTTTTTGGGTTAGAATGAGAAAAAAA
>NC_027753.1:15051893-15055146 GCF_000695525.1 Brassica oleracea var. oleracea | reverse complement strand
ATGTATTTGATTTTTTGTTAATTTCGAAATTAATAAAAAAATAAATAAAAATGGCAATTTTGTGAATAATTCAAAAACATAGGGATAGTATGCAAATTTTATTGATGAATAGTAATGACAAAAAAAAAGTTGGTTTTGGGTTTGACTAGAAATTGTGGGTTGGTATCATTTAATAGATATCACTATTCAAAATATACTATATATCTATATTAATATCATTTAAAATTTAATTATCTTCATATAAAATAGAAAAAATGATTGTTTGGATTAATAAAATTTATTTATGTGATGGCACCAGTTTAACTATATACGTAATAGTTACTGTCTTTTTAAATTTTTTAATATATATTTTTTGGCATCAATATATATTTATTACTTAATAATATGTAAAAAAACATATAATACGTAAAACTAATATATATATATATATAATGTTCATCACTACCAAGCCGCGAATCTTAACATTCTCTTGATTATAGTAGAATAATTTACACGTTCACGCGCTATTTTCCTAATTCTTTTCTACTATGGTTATCTTCTAAATTCAACCTTTTCCTTTTTAGTTTGTACTAAGAACCGAAAAACCTATTTTCTATGAAAGTAATATCGTTTGAATGACAAAGTGATAGTGTTTGTACAGACTTATATATTTTCCAATTATACCTTTCATATTTTTAAAATTACAGATTTTTCATTTTTTTCTTCTTATTTTTGGTTGTAAAAACGAAATGTATAGAGCACAATTATCTTGGCTTGATTTTGGATGATTTAGAAATAAGATATTAAATTTTCTCAAACATAACAACCACAAAAAATCTACAATCTTAATTCTACAACAATAAAAAAACATAAAATCACAATTCCTTCTTTTCATGGTTATAACGTTTGATTTGTGTCCCAAAACAGTAAATGAAAAAACTTACAGTTTGAACATTCAGAATAATCAAAGAAGAGATGGCAGCATGACAATGGCTTATTCATGTGGTTTGCTCTAAGTAAGGGCACAACTGGTTTTACCGATACTATATGCAAATGATGTGTTTGCAGTTATAACAAAAATATTTGCTATAACTTTTTGACATTGAAAAATAAAAAATATATATATATATATAAACCCAAAAATAAATTTTCAAAATAATATTACAGTTTTAGAAATAAATTTTTATATTAATCAAAATAATATGATTTTTAATATTTTATAGTTATATAGAGTGTTAATATTTTCATTTATTATTAAATGCTAATTTATAGACAGCCAGTCATAATTGTTTTGCAAATGTACTAATTTCTAACTAATATACTACTTATACAATCGTTTACTGACACTTAAAACTATAACTATCTGCATTTGTAAATTTTTACAACCGCAACCAGGGGCGGATGTACAGCCAAGGTGGGTGGGGCATCTGCCCCGTACTATGTTAGAAAGTTTACAACTAGTTGATGTTTTACTAATTTTTTTTTTTGTAAAAGGAAATGGTTAAATCCGGGTCTATTAAAGACACAGACCTAACTTCCGGGTGGGAGGTGCAACCCACGGATGGATCTTCTCCCGGGTATTCAAATGGGCCGTAAGCATGGGCCCATATCCGTGTGGCCACATGTGGAACTAATAATTTCGCACTAGAGGAGAGTCGATCCCTGGCCTGGACCAACAGGGCTGCTCCTCCTCTAGTGGAAACCACTAGGCCACCACGATGTGGTTATGTTTTACTAATTTATTTGTTGAGTTTCCTATAGATCGTGCCCCATGCAACGTAGAAATCAATTGTTATTGTTTTACTGATTTATTTGTTGAGTTACTGATATATATATATATCTATACTTACTAATAATTCTTATGGTAATGTCCTTGATGTTCTCTGCACCTTCCTTTTTCGTTTTAACTATTCGCTTTATTTTTATTTTCAATGTTTATTTTTTTTCAAATTATATCATTTCCCTTTTTTACTTTTCTATGTAACGTTGAGTATTTAGTTTTTCTTTTTGACCGATTATAATTTATATGTTATGTGTCTGTCTTTTATTAAAACTAATTTTATTCAATTACTTTTTATTTTTTTGTAGAACATAAGGCCGCAAACAAATTTAAAATTAGAATTAACAAATAATGAGCTAAAAATCAAAATAATAATTTAAAATATTTCAATTCTTGAATGACAACAATATTTGAACAATATTAGCAGTAGACTAACAAAAAAGTTCAAAAAAAAAAAAATCAAATAATACCTAAGTTATGGTTCCTAAATCTATACTTTTTGTGCTTGGGCTCAAAACATGCATTGTTCCATAATAGAATTCTAAAACATATATTTTTCTTTCAAAAAAAATTCTAAAACATATTACAACTATTAGTTTAAAAAAATTTTCATCAGAAATTTTATTTGTGCCGCATACAATTTTTTTCCTGGGTCCATCCCTGACCGCAATCGGTCAGACCTAAGTGTATTTCTACGCCCTTCCCCTTCCATGTGTATACGCGAATAATTAATTGATTATTTTTTTGGTAGAAATATGGGAGAATGACTCCCAATTTATTTAAAAAAGAAACCCAAACTTCAGCTTACAAGACGAGTTTGTCGTGACCACAACGGTCCAGCAACATCCTCATGAACTAAAACAGCGACCTCAATCGGTGCCACACCAAAACTATGAAAACCAAACGGAAAGAAAATGCAAGGTTAGCCAAACCATCAGCTAAGCGGTTTGCTTCCCTATACACATGAACGAATCAGACCAGCCAGTCCCTTGTCAAGAAGCCATGGCACAAGCGTACCAGGAAACACATCGGATGAGTATCCCCAATCCCTATCGTAAGAAACTCCATCACCATCATAGAATCGACCTCTTCCAGCCTTCTCACCCCTTTCTCCCAAGCAACCACTAAACCATAGTACACACCCCATAACTCCGCTAATGGTGCCGTACAACTACCTATATTAATCGCAAAACCACCACACCACTCGCCTTCTCCGTTTCGCAGTGCTCCCCCTGCAGCCGCCTGCCCCGGGTTCCCATGTGATGCCCCGTTCGTGTTCAGTTTCATCCACCCCACACAAGGTGGCTTCCATCCCACCATTATCTCAACCATGTGTCTATCCTTTATGTGAGCATTCTCTGCTCTATTCGCTGCTCTATTCGCTGCTATAACTCCCTTAGCCAAGCCACATAAGAACTTGACTCTATCTCTCCACAGTCGGGGATCACCAAATACATTTCCACATCTCCACTTCCATCCCCACCACAGAGTCAA
>NC_027753.1:15043468-15051768 GCF_000695525.1 Brassica oleracea var. oleracea | reverse complement strand
CACATATACCTTTTATCGCAGGACAATCACGTAACACATGTATTATAGTCTCAATTCCTCCTCTGCAGACCTGTCATAAGTCAGTCCTACTCAGGTGCCTTCTATGTCTCTCTGCATTCGTCATGATTGCTTGGTTTGCCACTAGCCAGAGGAACATTCGAACTCTCTCAGGTGCTACAACGCGCCACATAGATCGAAAGAAACTCCCCATCTGCGGTCTTGGATTCTCATCTCTTGTAAGCAAGGCGTATGCAGACTTCACCGTAAACTGCCCATTCGGAGTCTGCCCCCATGCCAAACGGTCCTTTGCTCCAGTAACAGTATCCACTACTACTGCCATAAGCTTTAGTCTTCTCTCAGCTGTTACAAACGGGGTAATTCTATCAAAATCCCAACCTCCACCTTCCCCCCACATATCTCTAACTGTTATATCTTCATATCCTTCTGGAATCCCTGCAATCACTTCAGTCATGAGTGGTTGGCCTGCTATCCAACTATACGTCCAGAACCTGATATTTCTCCCATTACCAGTGACCCAGCTATGGCCCACAAGAACCACTTCTCTTATCCCCATTACCACACTTTTCCATGTTGACGAGCTAGAGCTACTCCCTACCATCCAATATGTGTCATGTATGTCCCCCACACCGTACTTACTTCGTAAAACTTTGGCTCATAAGCTCTCAGTAACATGTAACAGACGCCATCCCACTTTAGCTAACAAGGCTTTGTTCATATCTCTCGACACCCTGATCCCCAAACCTCCGGCCGCCTTCGGTTTGCATATTTTATCCCAAGAGACTAAGTGTTGTCCACTTCCCCACACAAAGCTCCTCGCTAGGCTATCAAGCTTCTCCAGTATACCCACTGGCATGCTAATCGTACTCATCGTATGCACCAGGATTGATGACAGAACCGACTTCGTCAATGTTACCCTTCCTGCGAGGCTCAATGTTTGTTTCTTCCATCCTGCTAGCCGTGAAGCTACTTTCTCCAGTACCTCTCCAAAAGTATCTTTATTAATTCTTTTTTGTAGTATCGACATCCCCAAGTATTTTCCCAGCTCCTTTGTTGATGCAATACCACTTTCTCTGCTTATTCTCTCTTCTCTTCCTCTAGAGACATTATTAGAAAAGAAAATCTTCGATTTCTGGAGGCTTACTTTCTGACCAGAGGCTTTACAAAACTTCTCCAACACTTTCCTGATCACTCGAATCTGCGTCACCGATGCCTCTGCAAGTAGGATTAGATCATCTGCGAAGCAATTGTGAGATAGTTGTGGACCACCTCTCGACAATCTTATCGGTTTCCATCTTTTATCCTCCACTGCTTTCTCCATCAGTTGACATAATCTCTCCATGCATAAGACAAACAAATACGGGGACAGTGGATCACCTCGTCACAGTCCTCTTGATGGCTTAAACGGCTCAGATTTTTTCCCATTCCACAAAATACACATTGATGGACCAGACACACATTCCATAATCTTCTTGACCCAATTCTCAGACAAACCAGCAGCCCTTAGTGTATCTTCTAGAAAATCCCAACGTAGCTTATCATATGCTTTCTCCAAATCTAGTTTCAGCAGCATCCAATCCTTGCGGCCTTACTTCTTTATCATCGAATGAACAGCTTCCTGAACCACGACAATGTTATCCGCATTCAATCTACCCGGGATGAAACTAGACTGAGCAGGACCAATTAGTTTAGGCATAATACTCTTCAGTCTCCCTACCATGACCTTCGTGATAGTTTTAAACAACACATTGCAGAGACTTATCGGTCGAAACTGACCAATAAAATTAATTGATTATTGGGTTGTAGTGTTTTACAAACTAAAGAATCTATTAATAATCTCTAATTTAATTTTGTCACCACATGCAATGTTTTTGTTAACATTATTTATCAAACACCACAACTTTGGAGACGCGTGCCTTTCCGCACCAAAAGATTCTCGAGATATTTTATTAGTAGTAATTTAAAAAAGAAAAAGAAAAAAAAAAGGCAGAATCCAGTATTCAATACAAAGAGAAGATCACACGCTACTATTTTTGGAGTCCGTGAAACTGTTGTCGGTATCACAAGGGGCTAATGTGGGTATTTCCAGATCGAAAGACGAAAGGCGTGAATCCGGACGAATTTGTCGGAAACACCAATTTTTATATAATAATAAAATATATTTATATTATCTTCTTCCCAAAAAGGGATTTGGTGTGTTACATAAATCCGGTTAACTGGCCGAAACGTTACAGCATGATTAATCGAGAGTTTTTAGAGTGGGTTCTTAGCGGAATATAAAAACCCGTCTCTTAATTTTTAATTAAAAAAGCTAAGAACCGGTTCTTAAATAAGATATTTAAGAACCGGTTCTTAGCTTTTTTAGTTAAAAGTTAAAAAACGGGTTCTTATATTCCGCTAAAAACCCTACTCTAAGAATCTTCCATTAATATTGCTCTTAGCCTCATATTACATGTAAATCAACGAACAGAACAACAAAACAAAACACAGATTAGGAAAATAGGTTATATTTCAAAAGCTTATGGGCCCACGTTAGTTTTGAAATAGACTCGGTCCATCTACTCGCATAGGTTTTGAGCAACACTAATGGTGGAGTGTCGATCAACTCTTCTTCATATCTTCGACAACTTCCTCTCAGGAATCAAACAAACCACTAATCAGTAAAAATATGGATTCACACAATAAACTTGAGTTTCAAAAAAAGCTAGGCAAAAAAAATATAAAAACAGTAAACAAAGAAGTAATTAGAAGATATGTTTGTAAACAATAAGGATAAAATGATAGATCTAGAGATTTATCAGTCAAGAGGTTCAAAAACTACAATCAAGGATGTTAAGGGTTTTATAGGTTCAATTCTAGAACTCGAATTCAATAAGAAAGTAATCCAGCTCTCGCATGCAATTACTAATCAGATATCTAAATCATGTGATTCCAACTCTCGTATGTGAATTCATGAAGAGTGTCGATCGATACTACATAATGTCGATCGATACTTCTTTAGACAAGCATTAACGCTCAATCGATAATGTTCAACTAAATTCTAGAACAACTCTCATATGCGCCTAGGTATCTAATCCACTCAAGGTTCGGGCTCCGTTAATCAATTGCACTCTCGTGCCTCTCAATTGTCCTATGATTCGAGGTTCAGATAATCAGTTACACTCTCATGCTATTCCAACTACTCTAGATCCTAGTATTACAAGCTATCCTGGTGTAGAAATCAGTAAACAACCCTAGCAATCTTAATTGATTATCAGTTTGACTTTAAGCTCATGAAATTCCTAAATCTAACAAGATGGTTATTCAGATATGTAAGCAATTACACAAATCATAGTCTAAGTAGATAATAGAACATGAAATCAATGACCAAACCAATAGAGTTCCAGATCAACTCTGAAGGATTTCTAATCTATCTCTCCAACCCTAAAACTAAGAATAAAGAAAGTGTAGCCGCAACAATGGCTTAGAAAACTATAAAAACTAGGTATCAAGTCGGCCATAGACAATTCTGTAAATTGTGGTTACTTGTGGGCCCATGTCGGTCTTGAAATAGACTCAGCCCATCTACTCGCATTGGTTTTGAGCGACACTAAGGGTGGAGTGTCGATCAAATCTTCTTCATATCTTCGATAGCTTCCTCTCGCGAGTCAAACAAGCCACTCTTCAGTAAAACAATCAAATTTTTTTTATCTAGGATCCTGATTGACCTCAAACAGGTGGAATTGGAAAGCTAACTCAAAGCCATGTCTTGTGCCAAAATATGAGCTCAATCGAACCGTACGAAGGTCTCTATACATAGATAAACTTATGACGCGTCTGTACAGTTCTGCACCTCAAATAGCTCTAGAATCTTCAAAGTAGCCCAAAACGTACTTGAACCTAAAGTACTCTAAAATACTCCAAACACATATAATAAACTCTAAAAAGGACTTATACCATGGACTAAATGGGGTAAAATCTATGGTATGTCATTAACCATCCTCGACTCAACGTTTGACTTAAACTTTTACGAGAAAATAACGTCTTGCATGTTTTCTCCGCAAAATCTCAACAGAAAATCCGATTTCGACGAAACAAAAGTCTTTTCAGATGAGATTAAATCGAGAACATGACGAATAGTGGACATGTAAATGATGAGGCTTCATGGGTGATGACAAATGAATAGGGAGCTTCATTGGTGATGAGAGCTGAGGAGAAGCTTGTTGGGCGATGAGAGCTGAGGAAAATCTTGACGAGAGATTTCAAGGTTGATGCCAAGCTTGACAGACGATGTGAAGTAAATAAGAGGAGAGAAGTGGACCCCACGGGCGAAGAAGAGTGCTTGGTGGGCGATGAGAAGCTTGATGCCTTGCTTGAAGCGTTTCTCATGAGTGATGAAGCCTTTCTATTGTTCCTATCTCTTCTCCGTTGATCGCCTAGTTTCAGAACAACTACACAAGTTTTTTCCGCAATAATTTTCCGAAAGTTGTTTTACGGAATATTATCTCGTCGATTTTCTTACGAGATTTTTTTCCGGGGAAACCTTCCAAAAATTTTTATGGTAGATTATTTCATAAAACTCGTCATTTCTCGCAAAAAATATTTCAAAAGAACGTTTTCCGAAAATATCATGTTTGGATGGAAATTCTTTTATTCCTTGTCCGTGATGAAATATGCAAAGTTTGTTCTTGCATCCTTACGCAATTAGGCTTGGCTTATGCGGTGTAGTTTCTTTGACATTTCCAGCTCATATTTTATTAAGCCACAATTTCTCGGAGGATATTAGCTGTTTATTTTGCCATGACCGATTTTTACGCTAACAAAGTCAACTATAAAATAATCTGTCTTTTTTTTTGCAATTTTCATTTACCCTTTCTACCTCTGAAGTTTAAGTTGTTCACGAAAATGTCATTACCTTTTTTTTCTTCTAAAATGATTGTTTTACTCTATCATCCTCATTTTTCTCTTTTACTTACAACATTGCTTCGAACATCAATATACCAACCACCATGAACAACCAATTTCAAGCTCTAAATACACATAAAATTGACGTCTAAATCTTCATATCCTCATTTCTTACACACACAAACCATTTCTCTTTCACTTTCTCTATCATTTAATTCAATAATCCTAACTTTTTTTAAATGTATAATCTTATTATAGTTACTCAAGTTTATGTTTCTTGGTCAAGAAAGAGTGAGTAACTTTCATTAAGAAATTATTTGTGCTTGGATAATCTTAACATGAATCTTACTGGATCTAATAATTATATTTGATTTTTTCCAGATCTGTTTCGCGAATAAGACTTCGCTAGATTTTTCTAATTTTTTTTTTACTTCTGGATAGAAATCTTCTGGATATGAAGATTTTTCAGATCTGAGTCGTACTTCGTTAACAGACTTCTCTAAAAGATTTCTCTAGAAGTCGAGAAGGTTCTCGAGAAATCTTTTTGGAAGTCTTCAGAGATGAATAGTAAAATTTGGGTTTAGAAAGCTTCTTGGGAATTTTTCTAGTGCATTTTATGTTAGAAGTCTTCTTAACCGAAAATATTTAACCTAATTGGAATATTTATCTTCTTCCATAAAGAAAATTTATATATTCTCTCTCTTTATCTCAAATGGGTACAACATAAATGCAATCTTTCTCATTTTAAAACTCTACAATCTCTCTCTAATATCTTTGAACTTGAAAACATCAAACTTTTTATAAATTTTTCATTTTTTTCTCATGTCTTTCTCACTAATTTATCTTATTTTTGGAGATTATTCATTTCATGGTTCTCATGTCTCACTCCTTCAAATGTATCGACAAATTTTGGATATGTATTTTTGTGTGTTTATATGTTAGATATGAAAATCTGTAGATTCAACCTAACATGATTGTTTTATTTATTATTTAAGCATAGACCTCGGGAAAATCTATAGATTGAAAAATCTATAAATCATGGTTCTCATGTCTCACTCTTTTGAAGTCATTTTAACGTTTTTGGATATATATATTTTTTAGATATGAGTTGGACTTTATAGCAGACCTCCCCCGCTTAATGGATAACCATTTGTTATCATTGGGGTCAGCAGACTTCTTGGCAGACTTCACGAGCAGGCTTCTCAAATATACTTCTCGGAAGGTTTCTCGGAACACGTCACGTGAATTAAGCGGGATATTAAAATTTAAGAGGGAAACTTAAATTTTAAGTAAACTTTGACCTTGAATTAGAAGACTTCTCTAGAGGTCTTCTGATTCGCAGTCAAATTCACTAAAAAATTCAGTTATCTCTTATGGTTAGGAGACACATGTTTTATTTTTTATATAATACAAATAATACATCCATTTTGTCTCTAGTCTATTAAAAAAAACTTTTTAAAATGCTCAATTCATTCAGTAAAGTTCTTGTAATCATAAATTATTGTCTTCATTGTAAATATTTTATTAAATTATGGTTGTGCAAAGTAAAAAGGAGGCTTATAAAAATCTAACATTTGACCCAAGCTCAACATAACAAACATAACAATAAGTTCAAAACACAATAATATAAGTTCCAAAATATGACAGACATAACAATTAGTTCATAAAACTAGATATATATAGATATAAGAATTTGAAGTTACTTAAATCTCATGAAAATTAAAAATTATATCTTATGATCTAAGAAGACATTAAACCGCATGACTTGATATTTTTGAAGTAACTTAATACTTTTGAAATTTAAAAACATATCGGGAAGTTAATTAACCCTTTTGAAAATATAAGTTTTACGAAAACTAACGTAGAAAACTTTTCCAGACTTCTTAAGAAGTCTTCTCTCATTAGTTAGAAAGTCATTGTAGATTTGAAAGACTTCTCTAGAAGTCCTTTAAGAAAAATTCAAATATTTGAAAGACTTTGGTCAATTGTAAAACTAAACAAATATTTGAAAAAGTCTTCTATAGAAGTCTTCTATGTCAATGTTTATTAAAATTTCATTTTCTCTAAAATTTAAATGTTTTTAATTGTTTTCTTGTTAATTCATGTGCATTAGTCAATATTATATTAGGGCTCTTGAATGAAATTTATAATTTAGTTGGTGATAATTATGAGGTTACAAATATTCATGTTTCTTAATGTTTTACCTAATGAGAGAAGACTTCTTAAAACGTCTGCTGGGAGAAGACTTTTGGAGAATTCTTCTTCGTTAGTTTTTGTGAAACTTATATTTTCAAGGGTGTCAAATAAATTCAAGATATATATTTTTTTTTTAACTTTCAAAAGTGTTAACTTCGAAAATATCAAGTCATGTGGTTTATTGTATCTTTTTAGATCATAAATATTCTTTTCAACTTTCATGAAATTTAAGTAACTTCAAAGTCTTATATCTATCAAGATCTAGTGATATGTTGTTTATGTTTTAGAACTTAAATTTTTGTGTTATGAACTTATTGTTATGTCTGTTATGTTGAACTTGTGTCAACTGTTATATTATTATAAGCCTCCCCTTTAAAATGCACAATCATAATCCTAACAAAAGATTTACAATGAAGACAATAGTTTTTTATTACAAGAATTTGAATGAATGAATTAAACGTTAAAATAATTTAATAGATTTGAGACAAAGTGAAAAATATTATTTACAATATTATATAAACTATCAAAACAAGAGTATCCTAACCATAAGAGAACTAAATTTTTCAGTGAAATTTGACTGTGAATTAGAAGAATTCCCTAGAATGAAGAAAAATTGATATATCAAACCATTTGTTTTATGCATAGAATGATAATTAATATTACTTAATCCACTCAAACGTATTTTTCCACCTTTCAAAATGGTAAAGCAAACAAAAATAGGGAAAATTTGGTGTATATTCATAAGGTGGCAAAGAATGAAAAATAGCCATTCTACAGTGTCCACACATAGATATGACAAGTTGCGACCAAGGCCGGTGTTCGTTTGCATGTCGCAGGTCGTTCGTTTACATGTCGCGCGACCTGCGACATGCGACATGCGACTTGCGACATGCGACTTGCGACTGATCGCAGGTCGCATGTTGTTGTTCGTTTCGCTGTCGCGTAACATGCGACCTGCGATTGGTCGCAAGTCGCAAGTCGCAGGTTGTTGTTCGTTTTGATGTCGCGCGACTGATCGCGCGACCAGTCGCGGGTTCCCAATTAAGTCGCCCGAAAAAACAGCGACTAAAAATTAAGAAAATTTTGATCGTGCGACTGGTCGCAGGTCGCAGATCGTAGGTCGCGTGACACGTAAACGAATAAAATGATATCTTCCCTATTCGGGCACATCCCAGCGTCACAAACTTTGTTTTCACACCGGA
>NC_027753.1:15027051-15043240 GCF_000695525.1 Brassica oleracea var. oleracea | reverse complement strand
CGACCTGCGACATGCGAGATGCGACTTGCGACATGCGACTTGCGACTGATCGCAGGTCGCATGTTGTTGTTCGTTTCGCTGTCGCGTAACATGCGACCTGCGATTGGTCGCAAGTCGCAAGTCGCAGGTTGTTGTTCGTTTTGATGTCGCGCGACTGATCGCGCGACCAGTCGCGGGTTCCCAATTAAGTCGCCCGAAAAAACAGCGACTAAAAATTAAGAAAATTTTGATCGTGCGACTGGTCGCAGGTCGCAGATCGTAGGTCGCGTGACACGTAAACGAACATAGTTTTAGTCGCAGGTCGCAGGTTTAGTCGCAGGTCGCAAGTCGCAAGTCGCGCGACACGTAAACGAACGTAATCTTAGTCGCAGGTCGCAGGTCGCGCGACACGTAAACGAACATGGCCCAAATATGCATGTATTAGCCCCGCGAGCGCATGTACGTGTAGAGGCCAAGTGCAGATAAAAGCTATGTGTTTAATTCATTTCTACCAAACGTACTCTATAGACATAGACTATCATTTCTGTATCTAGAAGCTAAGTTCCCGACCATACAGTTGACAAAAAAAAAGTTCCCGACCATACTGTTTGTGTGGCTCATATTAATCTAAGCTTATAAATATATACTATATGTAATATAGTATGGGAAGACAAAGAACAAAAGTACAATGACATGAGTATGGTTCATGCAATGCAGGATGGCCGCACAATCAAACAAACATATGGAGACTAAGTTCGAGCTGTAAAAACTTGAATATGTGTTGGGAGAAAGGTAACCGGATCCAATATGGAACCCCACATAAATCAGGTGCAAATAAGGTTAACAATAGTAAGTGAATCGAATGTTTACAAGTAGTGTAAAAAGATAATTGTATTACCGTACACGGCTAACATAACACATGATAAAAATTGTGAATTTATGGAATTCAAACAATCAGACTGTAATATGGTCATATAGTTAATCAACCAATGTGCATCTTTTCGCAGAGGTTGTGCGCAAAATGACAAAATAATAGGCATGAGTAATTAGGAAGAAAGTGTTGGTATCCCTGAAGAAGGTAACATATATGTATGCATGATCTTGTATGGAAAACGGCTGGCATGTGACTATAATATATTCAATATATATGGTAACATCAGATTTGAGTGTTTTTGTCCTAACAAGCTGACCGATACTATACTACATTAGTAATGTAATAGTCTCAGTATTTAAGTTAAGTCGTACTAATATATAAAGCCATCAAGCTTTGGTTATAGCGAAGGATAAATAAATATGATGCCTTAAACTGAAAATAAGATACAATCCGAAATAATACAAGAGATGTGCATGCCACAAAAGTCCAAAGTGGGAGCTTAGGGAAAAGGATAGGGAATGCGATAAGTTCCAAGTCTCAACGGAAGAAAGTTAAAGAGAGGAGAAAGCAGCAATGGGTTATTACAAGAGTCGGTCTGGGTTAAATGTGGAGAAGGCTTCAATTGCATATGTACTAGCTGCAGTTTCAAGTGCCTCTTCCTTCAGCACAAACTGATTCATGCACTCTGTGGCATTGAGTTACATGAAAATAAGCATTGCAACACACGATAAACCTGCTAAATTGAATCATTGTACGTTAAACATTCAAACCAATTTGATGACTATTTCAACAATTATATATGGCATATAATATGGTCATATATATCATGACATGTCCAATTCAATATATATTTCTATACTATGCATATATATGACATGTTCAATTCAATATATATTATATACTATGCATATATATCATATAGCATTGTAAGCAACTAACTGTATTAATGTACATGGCTAACAGAACATGAGATAAAAATTGTAAATTTATGAGGTCCAAATAATCAGACTGTACTGTTATGGGAAAACATTTTTTTTTCGTTTTATGCCAACCCGAAGTCAATGACTATACTATATGGCATATAATATGGTCATATAGATAACCAACCAAGGTGCATCATTTCGTAGAGCTTGTGCACAAAATGCCAAAATAAGAGGCATGAGTAATTCGAAAGAAAGTGTTGGTATCCCCGAGGAAGGGAACATATATGTACGCATGACTTTGTATGGAAAACGGCTGGCATGTGACTATAATATATTTAATATATATGGTAACATCAGATTTGAGTGTTTTTATCCAAACAAACTGGCCGATAATATACTACATTAGTAATGTAATAGTCTCAGTATTTAAGTTAAGTCGTACTAACATATAAAACCATCAAGCTTTGGTAATAGCGAAGGATAAATAAATATGGTGCGTTAAACTGAAAATAAGATACAATCCGAAATAATAAAAGAGTTGCGCAGGGCATAGAAGTCCAAAATGGGAGCTTAGGGAAAAGGATAAGTTCCAAGTCTCAACGGAAGAAAGTTAAACAAAGGGGAAAGCAGCAATGGGTTATTACAAGAGTCGGTCTGGGTTAAATATGGAGAAGGCTTCAATTGCATATATCCTAGCTGTAGTTTCAAGTGCCTCTTCTGTCAGCGCACACTGATTCATGCACTGTGTGGCATTGAGTTATATGAAAATAAGCATTGCAAAACACGATAAACCTTTGAAACTGAATCATTGTACATTAAAAATTCAAACATATATGATGACTATTTCAACTATTCTATATGGCATATAATATGGTCATATATCTCATGACATGTTCGATTCAATATATATTTCTATACTATGCATATATATGAAATTTTCAATTCAATATATATTTATATACTATGCACATACATCATATAGTATAGTAAACAATGCTAACACACACCTAGCTTGTAGACTATAATCCAACCAGTTTTCAGACGTTATACTGAAGTCACCCACACAAATCAACACATAAGCACAAGAATGCACATCTAAATGTACAAAGTGCGAATACAAAAGAAACATGTAAATAGTGGAAGCACACCATGGTGATTATACTATGTATTTTTTCTCATCTAGTATGACATCTCTTTACATCAGTATGCATGGTAGAACCATTTTCATACATTATACGGAAGCCACACACACAAAGCAACACATGCAGGTAAGTCTAAATGTTTATAGTGCACATGCAAATAATACATGTGAACTAGTTCAAGCACACCCGTCTGACTATAATGTTTAGTGTTCTCATACAGTATAGCCATCTATTTACAACATTATTCAGCGTCTCCCTCACAACCAACCCCAGAAACGTATTTAGAACAACAAACGAAGCAATAAAAAGACAAGTACATGAACAGTTCCGATTTTCAGTAATAAACTATATACCTCATGTCTGAAGGTACACGCTTAACTTTTCGCGGAAAGTACATGCCTCGTTGTTTCGCCATTATCCCCTTCCAACCATATCTGAAAATAAACGGCGGTTTCGATTCAGATAAAACATAGATAGATCGGGCTGCTTAGACAGTGATGTTAAGTACACTACAACTAAAAATCGAAACCGGACTAACCTTGATTGCCGCTGTTTTCTTTTCGATCGCCCGCACTGCCGTTCGCTCTTCGATCGCCCGTGCCACCGTCACTTTCAAACTGCTGCCGTAACCCTAACTTTGTATATCACACAATAAACAGACGGCTACCGCCGGGAGGGTGAGAGTTACACCTTTTATATTCTCCATATCAGACTCGCAATTTCTCTCTCAAAATCTAACTTCTTTTTCGCATGTGGGGAGAGAGTTCAAAATTAAAAACGACTTCTCAGTTTACAGGGGAATGAGAAGACACAACTTTTACTGTTTGTACACGTGCATGTAGGGGTATTTTGTCAATTGTTGTTATATAAAATATAATATCATAGCCAATTTATGTTATAGTTAGATCCTTAGTTTCTTTTTTTTTTCATATGGTCATGTCACCTAATTCCTAATAAAAATATAATTGATACTTAATAGTGTACCTTGTGTAAATGTTTTTATTTACTATTTAAATGTTTAGAGCTTTACAGTGTTATATTATATAACTTATATATCAGAATGAAATGCTATTTCATAATTAGTCCAAGACACGTATAAGAGCAATCATGGTTAACCCAGTTAAATCCTAAGCTTTTTTAATCATGTGCTGTAAGAGCATCATTAACCTAGAGATCCATTTAGGGTCTCTTAATTTTTTTTTAATAGTAATTGTGAGCTAAGAGACTCCGCTAAGAGACGACAACATTTATATGTCCAATGCAAGTTTCTTAATTAAGGTTTCTTAAAAAAAAATTAAACATTCTCAACACTTATCTGTCCATAATGATGAAACAAGCAGCTTCAGACCTATTTACTCAAACCTAACAACTTGATTGATACAAACTATAAACTTAGTATGACATCAGGAAAAATGGGTTAACCTGACACCAACATACCGTTCCTGATTAGCCTTAATTTGAGGCTGCAAAGACTTCACAGCCATTGCAGATTCGACCTGTAAAGAAACAAACCACAATTTCAACAATAAAACCAACAGTAATTGAATCTTGCCGTTAGTAAAACAAAAGTGAAAATAACCTGCTTTTTGGTCAGTGGGAAGGTAGCAGCCTTAACAAGAACGGTGAGTAGAACGATAACGAAACCATCATGTGCTATTTTAAAACAATCAGAAAAGTGATAGGGTGGTTTCTATGTGTTTCGGTCCATCAGCTGTGGCTGCCTCATTCTGTGGATTTATCCTGCATTTTTACAATGTTAACAAAGAGAATTACGCACTAAAATGGTTTAGAATCTTATATATATTATATACCTTAATGCAGCTTGATAGTGCGATAAAGAATCTTGTAGCATATTCGTTGCAGCAAACACTTGAGCTAGCTTGGCATGGAGAGATTCATCAGCCCAGTCTTTTAGATATCGTTCAAGTAGTGATACAGCATCTCCATTCCTCCCTTCCATTAGATGTAGGTCAGCTAGAGCTATGGCTGCTCCAAGGTATACAACGCTTCTTTGGTTTTGCCAAATGCCAAATAAGAATGTACTAAGCCTGAAATGACCTCAATATTTCAAGCTTGTTAAAGATTAATACCACCAAAACAATACAACAATGGAAGTGAATATCAGTTTTTTGTCACCTGTTAACCAGACCTTGATATGAACGAAGATCATACCTCAAATTCTGGGCAGCCCTGAAGGCAATCGCTGCAGCTTCTGGTCGTTTTGCTAGTCAAAGGAAGTTTTCCTGTAACATAGAATAAGATAGTGGATATACACACACAAAACGTTTTTACAAAATAATTAAAAAAAAAAATCTTCTTTAAACAAATGTACCTTCACTATGTAGGCGGGTATGTGCCTCTCATCTACTCTGATACTCTGATTGCATAGTGAAACTCATCAGATATCACACAAAGATTTTAGCACACAATTTAAGTTGCAGCAAGCTAACCTTCTCAGCATAAGACAGTGCCGTCCTTCAACCAGGAAGTCGATCTGATCTCCGATTACGACAACACTCGGAGAACGGGAATTGAAGAAACCTAAGGCTATGGACTCGTATCAACGGGAATTGAGAGGCATCGCCGGTTGTTTGAAGATGCCGATGAGACTGTGGATTGGAGAGAAAGGAGAGGAGATCGAAGGATTGGCGAGAGAGGAGAGGAGATTGAAGGATAAGAGACGTCTCTTCTGAGACTTGATTAAGAAACGTCTCTTCTGAAAATAGCTAATTTTCTTTTTTTTTTTAATCATAATTACATTAAAAACGCCGCTAAGAGACTGCGTTAAAGATGCTCTAAGACTCTTCATCGAAAAGTCTTATTAATATTATATTGATTTGGGTCTTTCAGGCTGGTTTTATTTCACGTGATCAAACAGTTGAACATTTTTAGTTTTTTTTACAACATACGGCTATTTTATAAAAAGATCTTACAGTTTTAACTAAAGAATCTGAAATTCTATTTTGCGTACTAGGGATACGAGAGATACTGAAGTCCGAAAAACAAATTTGCAACGTCTTTATCGCCTCCAATTCAGTTGCAAAACTTGGTCATGCTTGAAACTCTTTTATCATTGCGATCAGATCCTTGCAATCCGTCCCAAAACAAAGATATGGCGAATGGTGAAGCATACTTTTAATTTCCCATCGCAGTGCTTCCACTTAAGAGTGTAAAGCAGTCTCTCACCTTCTTAAATTTTGCGTCCCCATAAGTTAAATCTTGCTGAAGCCATCCATCCAAACCTAACCGCAACCACTAATTGAGCTGTGAAAGTCCATGAACCATCCACCATGCAGATATTGTCCAAGCTTATGACTTGTGATTCATCTACACTATGCTCCTATGATATGGGGTTTGCCATCTCATTTGCGTTAAACCAGATTTGTCATTCACTTTCCGCATATCTGACTAGCTCCAAAAGATCTTTATCTATCTCTCTAAAATGTTTATTATTAGAGATTTTTAAATATACCAGATTATCTAGGGATAATAGTTCATGTCTAGTTCTGGTTCAACAATGTGATTCTTCCTCTAGAAAATGTAGTCTATATTTGTATAAATACTCGATAGCATAAAGATTCTTGGATTAGATGGTGTTACTGATATGGACTATGTTTGCAGAGCTGGAAGACATTTGAATATGACATTCATTTTTGGTTCACCACATCTCATATTATTGAGTATATATTTGTATTTGATATGTTTGGATTTGATATTTTATTTAATTTTGACTTCAAATAAACGGTCTAAGATGACAACCTTGACTGTTATACATGTATGGAGTATAGTTTCCAAGTCTTTGACGTGTGTAAAGCACATATGGACTTTTTCAAACAATAAGTGAAATACGGTTTTGAGATTCAAAAGTCCATCATGTGCAAATCTGTGTAAGACAGAAGAGTATTTTTATTCGTAAGAAATCTGAGAATTTATATAATTTAATTAACTAAATTTTAAGAAGATTAAACCATTTATAAAAGATATATAGTTTTTGAGTTTCTTATGATCTTTTTGTTAATTACTCAATAAAAACGGTCTACTTTCTTTTTCAGTTAATATCGAGAATTCTGTATAATGCCAGTTATATAAACGCTCGGGCAACTTTATATACAAAGAAATCATTGTACAAAAGTTGAGATTACATTTGTTGTAGAAAAAGCGTGTACACACATTATTTGCTCCATTTATGAGTTCAAAAGTTGGGGAACAAAAAATACTACATAGTCAATAATATTGGTGGCTAGTCATTAATAAATATAGGCTATCGTACAGCTAAAAGCAGACCTTTTATCAAAAAAACTAAGAAGCTAAAAGCAAACCTCAGAAGAATTTCCTATGAAATTGAATTTTCTTTGTTGGTTTGACTTTTTCTAATATCAATAATTTAAGTGGTTCTTGCTTAGAAAAGCTGTATCGTTTCAAACTTCTTGCTTAGAAAAGCTGTATCGTTTCAAACTTTCAATATTCCAATCTTTTAATACAGTATGAAATAAATTCCTGTTGACTTCAACTAGAATAATACGGTGTAACAATGGATTCTAAGTAAGTATTTGGTTGAAGAAATTTGGCGATGATAGCCTTTTATTTTCTGTAAACGGGAGTCCTCTAAATGTGACAAAGTCATGAAATTAATAAAAGTGTACGGAGAAACATCAGGTCAGTATATAAATTTTGAGTTATTCTTCGCTTCACTCCCTAGGCTGAACCTCTAGATTCAAACCAATAGGATTTCATTATTTCAAATTTGATATCTTTTAAAAAAAGAAATAAAATATTGTCAAGATATATTATGTTTTAAAAAAAAAAAAAAAAAAAAATAGTAGTTACTGAAAAAAAATTAAAAAAAATATTTTTAACGTCGTTAACAAAACACTAAACCCTAAATCTTAATCCCTAAATCCTTATCTCTAAACCCTAAATCCTAAAACCTTAGGTAAACCCTAAACCTTTGGATAGATCCTAAACTCTAAATAAAAAACACTAAACACTAAAACTCTAAACCCTGAACCCTAAACCCTAAACTCTAAATCTTAAATCTTAAACCCTGAACCTTTGAGTTTTTTACTGTTTAGTGATTTTAAATTAGAATTTAAGATTTATCCAAGGGTTTAGGGTTTACCCAAAGGTTTATGGTTTAGGGTTTAGGGTTTAGGGATTAGGATTTAGGGTTTAGTGTTTTGCTGACGACATTAATTTTTTTGTTTTTGTAATTACTACTATTTTTTTATTTATTTCTTTTTACCTTTTAATATTTAAAACATAATGTAATTTGACAATATTTTATTTCATTTTTTTAAAGATATCGAATATAAAATAACACAATCTTATTGGTTGGTGAACCCTACTGGGTGAATCCAAGAATAAGTCATAAATTTTGACTTATTCTTGGATTCACCCTAGAGGGTGAACCTCTAGTTTCACCAACCAATAGGATTATATTGTTTCATATTCGATATATTTTATGAAAGGAAGCAAAATTTGTCAAATTATATTATGCTTTTAAAATAAAAAGATAAAAATAAATAAATAAAAAATAGTAGTAATTACAAAAAAAAATAGTATTTAACCAGCAAAACACTAAACCCTAAATCCTAATCCTTAAACCCTAAATCCTAAACCCTAAACCCTTGGGTAAACCCTAAACCCTTGGATAAATCCTAAACTCTAAATCAAAAACACTAAACACTCAAGGGTTTAGGGTTTTAGTGTTTTTGATTTAGAGTTTATGATTTATCCAAGGGTTTAGGGTTTACCCAAGGGTTTAGGGTTTAGGATTTAGGGTTTAGGGATTAGGATTTAGGGTTTATGGATTAGGATTTAGGGTTTAGGGTTTAGTGTTTTGCTGACCACATTAAAAATATTTTTTTTTATTTTTTCTGTAACAACTATTTTTAAAAAAAATATATAATATAACTTGACAATATTTTGTTTCTTTTTCTAAAAGATATCGAATTTGAAATAATGAAATTATTTTGGTGTGTCCAGATCTAGGGGGAAGGGACGAAATCAAAGCCACGCGCCTCCATCTCGAAGTTCACCACCGACAAATCCAGGTTAAAAACGATTGTTGGCTCGGAACATCATAACCCTAAACGCCGACATTTCCTGGTGGACCCTCTTCACAAGACTCGCCAACGTTCCAGAGATCCGCCTTCCTCCGACCTAGCACAGCTCTGCCGCGGATAGCTCTGCACCAGGAGCCTCCACTGAACGCCATAAATGGCCACACATCCTGCCGGGAAGAAACGAGATCCACTGAGAGGACAAAAGGAAAACTAGATAAAGGGATGCAGAAGAGACCTCCGTCTCCGAGAAAGGGCACCAGAAGTCGGAGGCTCCATCAAGCTAGGGTTTTGCTTCTTCTTTTTGAGCTAGGGCTTCGAAGAGAACTTTGAGTAAAAGACCAATTTTTTTTTTTGTTTTTCGTTTTATTTAGTTTTATAAATTATTTATTTATTGTTTTTTTTCATCAATTATTGGTTATAAATTAGAAGGACTTAGTTGGGATAATATAAAAAAAAAGATTAATGGGGCAATTTGATATGAGTTTTATGGCAAAGAGACAATAGAACTATTTTTTTGTTCTATTTTAGCAAAATCCCCAAGATTTAATAGTGTTCGGAGATATGAAAACAAGAGAGAATTCTCTCTAGAAGAATAGAAAGACGGTCACTTTCATGAAAAACTTTAAAATTCAACTAAATTGAACTAAAACTAAAAATTTTAAAACTTTGTAAAACTTCTAATCCAATAAGCTCCTGATGACAAGTAACATAGTCACTGGATGATTAATTTGATAGGTGATCTACTAAACAAAAAAGTTGGTTTGGTAAAATTGATTTAAAATCTACTAGATCTATTGTCTCTTATTGAGGTCTAAGATCCGCATCCATCTACGTGTCCATTTCCTCTCCTATCCAGTTTATTCAACTTCAGCCCATCTCATAAGCAAAGCAAGGAAAAGCAGGTATTATTACCCTACATCTCACCCCACAGTAGTAATATACACTCTCAATCCAGTACACGCAGCAAACTTCTTTTCCCCATTTAATCCTTTTATCGAATTACAGGACGCCATGTCATCATCACCCAAGACCGAATGTGTTTCTCAGATCGGTGATCTCTCACACACACCTTTTAGTTTATTTCTCGTCCAAAGAAACAAACCCTAACTCTGTCATGGGAGGAGAGCTTCAAGAAGACTGGGAAGTGGTGATCGAGAGCTCTGGAACTACTCAGGAGGAGGAGGAGGAGAATCCGAAGAGCTTGGAGGAGATTGAAGATGGCACGCAAGGTATGGTTACCTTCGATTACTTCTCTATCGAGAACTCAAACTGTGTGGGTCGCGTTGATGCGATTGATGAAGATGGGTCTGTCCGATCGGGTAGTCCAGGCTGGATCGAACCGAGCTCCGACGCTCCTTATGGCCCTAGGCTTTTTAGCGAGTTGTGGTCCGATTCTAGCAGCGATCGGCTCGATGATCAGAAATTAGTCGGTGACGATGATGTGAAGGGTTTGGAGAAATCAGAGGAATACAGCAAAAGTATAGCGAAAGTGAAGCACTTGGAGAAAATTCGGTTAGACTCCGATGAAGGATTTGATACGGAGAGAGAGGAGGAATCTCCAGTTTCAGTACAAGGAAAGTCTGTTTCTATTGATTCACCTGGTGGTGGAGGAGAAGAAAGGGTATTTGTGTGGTGGAAGATTCCGATTGACGTTTTGAAGTATTGTGTTTTCAGAGTTAATCCTATTTGGTCCTTCTCCATGGCAGCAGCAGTGGTGGGTTTTGTTATGTTAGGGCGCAGATTGTATCATATGAAGAAGAGGAAGAGCTCTACCTTGCAGCTTAAGGTCCTCCTTGATGATAAGGTAACTCTTTCCGTTTATTTTGATTGTCTACTTCTTGAGGCCGGTTCATATGTTTTTTTCTGTTCCTGTTTGTTTACTTAAATTTAATTGTTGATTCGACGGGGAAATCAGATTACCAGCTACAACTGTTTGTTTTGTTTAGTTACTCCAAGTTTGCTCTTTGTTAAAACCAGCTAGTGGCCATTGTCATAGTATTCACCAACAGCTATTTTTTCCCTGACTCTACTACAAAATGTTGATGAAGAAAGTGTTTTTGTAACCCTTGGTTAACTCTTAATAAATTCTATTGGAATGGATAATCAAATGTGTAGTTGGCGAGAGAGTAATGAGATAATCTTTCTAAAGCCACCTGATTGATCCATTTCTCTGTGCTTCTTTTCTGTGGTTACTGGTTCTTTTGAAAGTTCCTTGGACTAGTTCTTACTTTGTTGTCGTTCAGAGATTATCTTCTTTTGATTCATCTTTTTTCTTGTTTTTTTTTTGTCGGAGATGGAAGTTATCCTATTGTTTCGGATTTTACATATTATATACGTGATAAAAGGTGTGTTAAACCAGCAATGGTAGGCTTAACCGGTATTGAGGTATTACAAACCATCAATAAGAACCTAAATTTGAGTCCTGCTGCTTACGGTTGCAAATAATATGGCGGATTATATGTGTCATATGTCTTTTGCTGCTGACTTTCATGTTCTTTCTTGAGCTTACTACTCATCTTTTCACTTATCAAATAAAGAACAGAAGTCATGAGTATTTCAGAACACAATTTGGAATATTTTATCCACACCATCTGATTCTTCTTCTTTTGTTTTTCTTTTCAATGAATTTGTTTCTCAGAAGGTGGCGAATCATGCTGCTCGGTTGAATGAAGCAGCAATCTCATTTGTGAAACGTGTGCCCATAATCAGGCCAGCACTCCCATCATCGGTGGTGGGTATGAACCAGTGGTCTATGATGAGTTTAAGGTGAAATATAATGCATATATATGCAAGATAAATGATTGATATGGTTGGCATGTGTCATATGATTGTGTTATATGACAAGTCTCAAAATGGTACAAAACATACAAAATATGCTTCTAAGTTTGTACCGTGTGTGTGTATATAAATATTGCTACCTGTTTGATGTACAAATTGGATGGAATGGTTTGATGGTTACGAAAATGTGATGAACGGTAAGATATAACTACAAAAAATCTTCTAAAAGGCATTGTGTATGTGAAAATATATCACGCTTATTACAAAAATATCATTTATAGTTTCTCTTGAGTCCGAATTTTATTCGCTATCAAAAAACGAGACTTCGTCTCTACATATTTTTTGGGTGCTCATGTTAAAATTGTCTTTAAATATTTAACAAGCACAGCAGAATTACGTGAACCTGTGAGGAAACTACTTTGACGATAGTAAGATATAGTATAAGTAGAAACTAAATGAAATGAGCATTTTTTTCAAGTTGAAAACCTCTTCGCTGTAAAAAGGAAAAAATTAATAGAACAGAAACTCTAGATACAAAAAGCTATATCCAACACAAAAACAACAACAAGCGCAACACCAAAGCTTTAAAATAGGCAGTCACAAGACGACTTCAGTTCACTCAGATTCCGGTAACCAGAGATTAATTCCCATCGTACAAGTCCAGGATGAACAAGTCAACAACACCTTTGCTAAATTTGCCAAATTTCAGCTCAATCAGACAAGATCCAACCATCGGATTTACCAAACACTCTAATCAACACTGTTGAAAAACTGGGACGACCAGCTTCACTAAAACCCAGAAAACAGAATATCCAAACATTAGAAATCCAAATCCCTTAGTTGAACTTTTAACCCACTGACTGAAGAAGCTTCCCAAAAAACATCAGCCTGATCATGATCTGTTTGACTCTCCAAACCTGCCTTGAAAAACCCATATGAAATTTGCCTTCTTCTTTCATTTTCTTTTTTTTGTCTAGATTCTTCTTAAGCACTCTTCTTTCTTGTGTCAAATCTTTTCTACTAACCACACAAATTAGGTTAAGAGATTTTATATAATGTCTCACTAGCCCCCTAAGGTCCAATACTAATCTGATTGAGTAATACCAATGGCCCAACTCCAAGTTTGGTTATCACCAACCAAACCCAAAGGGTTTCCTCCATCTAAAAGGAACCAAACAAACTCTCCCTCCGACTAGGTGGAGGAAACATTCACAATATTCCAATGTTCTCTTCCCGGAGTGGAGAGAAACATGCTAACAACTCCAATGGCGTAGGCTAAATCTGGTCTTGTACAGACAATGGCATACATCAAACTATCTACTGCAGAAGAATATGGAACCTTCGCTATATCTTCCTTCTCCGCATATGTCTTCGGGCTCTGTTGACTGCTTAGTCTTAAGTATGGAGCAAGAGGAGTACTCAACACTTTAGATTTGTTCATGTGAAACCGTTTAAGTACATTTTCAATGTACGTTGAGAGAAGTGAATCAGCTTCTTACCTCTGTCTCGAACAATTCTCATACCGAGAATTTGTTTCACTGGACCCATATCTTTCATTGCAAAGGACTCACTTAGCTGACCTTTCAGCTCCTTAATTTTGTCCTTGTTCTTGTCCGCAATCAACATATCATTGACATATATCAACAAGATGATAAAATCATCCTCACCAACACCTTCAAAAGTACACAATGGTCTGAATCAGTCTCTCTATAACCATGCTCCCCCATAACAAACTTGAACTTCATATACACTGCCTCGGTGCTTGCTTCAATCCATAAAGAATTTTTTTCAAGCGGTAAACCAAATTTTCTTAGCCATTTTTCACGTAGCCTTCTGGTTGTTATGTAGATCTCTTCCTACGAATCACCATGAAGGAAAGAAACCTTCACATCCATTTGCTCAACCTCTAGATCAAGGCTCGCTGCCAATTCAAGCACAACCCGAATGGATGACATCTTCACAACAGAAGAAAAGATTTCATCATAATCAATCCCTTTCTTTTGGTTGTATCCTTTCACAACCAATCTAGCTTGAATTGACGCGGAAAATTGGTATCCTCATGCTTAATTCTTGGTTAATTTAAGCAATTCCATCAACTTGAATGTGTGATTCTCCTCAAAAGAATCCATTTCCTCATCCATGGCACCAAACCACACATCCTTGTGTTCATCCTCCAAAGCTTCATCATAGCTTCCAGGCTCTCTCCTATCAGTAAGTAATACATACTCACTATGATCATACCTGTCCACGGTTTAAGACCTCTATTGGATCTTCTAACAACTGTAGGTTGGTTATCAGCAGCTGATGTCTCACCATGATCTTCACCATGATCACCACTACCATCTTCATGTGCGGGAGCATCTGCACTGGTTGTATCATCATGAACCTCAACCTCGACCTCACTGTGAACCGATGTAGAAGGAGTAGCCTCTGAATCGATCATCTCTCAAAACCTGAGTTGGATTTCCGGACTTGTCAATGTCCTTTATCATTTGATCTCCCATGAAAACAACATCTATGCTCCTTATGAGCTTCTTCTCAACATGATTCATAAAATATTTACTCGAACTCATCCTGACCATAACCGATGAACACGTACTGCTGTGATTTCATCTCAAGCTTCGATCTCTCATCTTTGGGAATATGAACAAATTCCTTACCCCAAAGATCTTCAAATAGCCGTAAGAAACATCTTTACTGGTCCAAACCCTCTTTGTATTTGTTTTCTCCTTGGGAAAGCGTTGAAGAGATGTCTTGTTAGATCTTCTTTTGTGGGGTCTTCTTCTGATATGATAAAGGTTGAAGAAAGAACATATGAATACGGCTTAAACTTATACAACTTGATCATGTATATGTTAATTTATTCAATTATAAAGTGTAACAAATAAGTTGACCAACTATTTTTTTTTATTTTCATGACGTCTCGGATCTCGATTAGTGTCTAAGGCGTAAAAATTAAGAAACAACAAAATGTTTCAGCCTTACCTGGTCTCTCTTTTGGTTGGTGATTCTGCGTCAATGTTTGCTTCGGTCCTCTTGTATATCGTTCCATCAAAAGATAATGGTTTACAATTTTTTTGTAACATGCCGAGAGTGACATATGAAAAAGCTTAAGAGGATTAATTTGATTATCTATATCATCAAAGTTGATTTACCTTTTCCGTCATACATACTCTTAGAACTTCAGAGTTAAGCGTCGTAAAATAACTAGCTTTTGCATATGGTTAAACATTCGGTTTAGTTTATTTTTCTAATTTTTTTTTAATTTTAGTTTCAATCGTTGGAAAATTACGTAGCCAAAAACATAATTCAAAGACATTTTTTATGAATAAAATAATAACTTAAATCAAAAAAATAAAATGTATTACATTTATTGTCACTTAATTTTTCACTCCATATAATTAATTTACTAAATAAAAAAAACTCTTTCTATTTCACTTTATTTAGCCATACACATTAAAAGAGTTTTTTTTTAGTTTATAAAATCAGTTAGGCATGAACATTGGTTATCCATTTAGGTACGGGTTATTCTTTTTGGGTTACGTTTTTTTTTGAAGTTGGGCCCGTTTAAATATTATAAATTTATGTGTGAGTTTTGAATTAGGTCTTTCTGGGTCTGGATGAGTTCGGTTCTGATGTATAAAAATCTAAAAATATAAATAACAAATGTATCTGAAACGGGTTCGGATATCTGTACCAAAAATAACCTTATTACTCGATTCAGTACAAGTCTTTCGAAAACAATTAGTTATATTACGACACTTCTAAAATATATAACATTAATTATCAAAAACAAATATCAATGTATAAAAATGTAAGAACTAATATCCGTACGGGTGCGCGGATTATTTTATAGTATATTATATGTTTTGAATTGTATTCTACTCTTAACCTATAAAACCTCCCTCTTAGATAGAACACGTATGTTAGTTTTGATTTAGCATTTATGCATGATTAAAGATTCTAAACGAGTTATAATTACTATTCCAACTGTATGTCGATTTTCAACCAAGTTTAAAACGCATATTTTTTTTTGTAACCGGCATGTATTGTTTTTCAGTCAATCTATTTCAAAAATTTAAGGAAACAATTGTACCTGAATATTGGGGAATTTCATGTTTACCACTTTCATGATAATATTTTTTTATTTTTACCACCACTAAAGTGACATTTTTAAAAATACGTTTTTCATTAAGTGGTTAAAAATTTTTATACCCATGTTCTCTCTATATATAATAAATAACAAAACTTAGGTTCACCCTAGGGGGTGAATCTTTAAATTCACATCTTCTTTTAGGACCAATTAAAGTGTCAAGTCACTACAAGAAAACAGCGGTATTCTGACGGACATTCCGACTGAAAATGAAATCCTCGGAATATCCCGAGGAATTTCCGAGGAAATTTCGAGGAAACACAAAATTGGGTTTC
>NC_027753.1:15026760-15026951 GCF_000695525.1 Brassica oleracea var. oleracea | reverse complement strand
CCGCTGTAGAAGGCGCTTGAAGTCCTGAACTCGTAGCGACCTCATGACGCCGCTACGCCTGGCCGCTAGGATACTTAGACGACTCATCTTCATTCTTTGGACTCAAAATCCCTCCAATGGTCCTCTAACTCATCCATGGTGCTCTCCAACACCTGATATGTACAAATGCAATGATATGCAACCTAAATGTG
>NC_027753.1:15008795-15025761 GCF_000695525.1 Brassica oleracea var. oleracea | reverse complement strand
AAAAAAATTAATATTTTTTACATTCCGAGGAAATTAATTATATTTTTTACTCGATCGATCGATGCATTTTTGGACATAAATCCATCGATCGATCTGTTTACAAAAAAACGTTCGGAATATACCGAGGGAACTGTTCCTCGGAATATACCGAGGAACTGTTCCCTCGGTATATACCGAGGGACATTTCCCTCGGAATATTCCGAGGAATATGTCCGTCGGTATATTCCTATCGATCGATGTATTTATGTCCAAAAACGCATCGATCGATGAACGTCCGAGGAAATATCCCGACGAAGTTCTCCCTCGGTATATTCCGAGGACATTTCTGACAAACTAGTGATCCTCGGAATTTCCTCGGAAGTTTGTTTCCTCGGAATTCCGTCGGGAAATTCCGAGGGATTTCCGAGGAAAGAAGAAATTCCGAGGAATTATTTCCGACGACTTGTTTCGTTGGTATGTCGTCGGAATAACGATATTCCGACGAAATTCCGACGCTTTTTTCCCTCAAAATCCTTGCTGTTCTCTTGTAGTGAGTAGATAATTAATTAAAAAATATTAAATTTATTTAAAAATAAATAGAAGAAGAAAAATGTTAATTTTAACAACGCTGACGCCACCAACTAAACTGTAAACCTGTAATCTTAAATTCTCAACTCTAAACCGTAAATCTTAAACCTAAACCCTATACCTTAAACCCAAATCCTAGACCTTAAACCCAAACCGTACTCTATAAACTCAAATCTTAGACCCTAAACCCAAACCGTAAATTTTAAATCCAAACCCTATACGCTAAACCAAATCCTAGACCCTAAACCCAAACCGTATACCCTAAACACAAATCTTATACTTAAAACCCAAACCGTAAACCCTAAACCCAAACCCGAAACCTAGACACTATAAGGTTTGAGTTTAGGGTTTAGGATTTATGTTTAGGGTATATGGTTTGGGTTTAGGGTTTATGGTTTGGGTTTAGGGTATACAATTTGTGTTTAGGGTCTAGGATTTAGGTTTAGGGTATATGGTTTGGGTTTAGGGTTTATGGTTTGGGTTTAGGGTATACAGTTTGGGTTTAAGGTATATAATTTGGGTTTAGGGTCTAGGATTTGGGTTTAGGGTTTAGGATTTAGGGTTTGAGTTTAGGATTTAAAGTTTAGGGTTTAGAATTTAAAATTTAGGGTTTACGATTTAGCTAGTGGTGTCATGGTCGTTAAAATTGACGTTATTCTTTTTTTAATTATTTTCAAATAAGTTTAATATTTTTTAATTAATTATCTACGTGGCACTTTGATGGTCTTGGAAATAGAGGTGAATATAAAGGTTTATCCTAGGGGCTGAACCTAAGTTTTGTTATATAATAAATCATTAATTAAATAAATAAAATTTTGATAAAAGTTATTTATGTTTTCGAATTATATTTTTTCAAATTCATTTTTTTTTGTAAACTTTTTTTTGAATCTTTCTTTTTGAATTTTTTTTAATTTCTTTTTGAAAATCGAAAATTATGTTTGAAACTAGTTTTAAAATAAATTAATATTTTTTAAATATTTTTTTATATATTTATTAGAATCCTAAACTCTATTCTACATTTCAACTCTAAAACCTAAGTTTAAATTAATTAATTTTATGTGTATATAAGTGTCTTTTACCTTTTATTAAAAGTGAGAGTAAAAATGGTCAGTGTAAACATAAAAAATAGTATTACGAATGTGGTATTTGTTAGAATTTTTCCTGAATATTTTACAAAAAGAAAAAACAATGGTAACTGAAAATATTCATAATTATCTTCATAGATTCCTATGAATTTATTCTTTATGTTGAAATTCAACGTTTCTATAATCTCCTGCTTTCTTTTTTATCTTTTTCTTCCTTTATCTCATCGTCATCAAATTCAATAGGCATATCTATGTAATATACGGTGTTTGACGGAGATTACTTGGAACAGAAAGATGATGAAAGAGGAATTCGCTAATAAATCAAAGAAGATGACTGAAGACTATGAATAGAAAGAAAGAAGGAAACAAGACGGAAGTGAGAAGACTAAGGAAATCGTATGAGAGTTTTCAAAGGAGAGGGAAAGGGGAATTACGGTTATAAAGTTATATAATCGGATTTTCAATTTTTATGTTTTATGATTTTTTATATTAATTCCTATACATGATCTAGGTTTATTAATAATAAGTTATATCTATATTATTAAAGCTGAAATATCTTTTGGAATTGTTTGAAAACATGGATAACAATATAAACGAGAATAGTATGGAAACATTGATAGCAATACAAAACAGAAAAAGAAGTATAATGTATTTTTAGTAATTTTATTAATATAATTACATTAATTGTCTTTCCATCTTTCACTTAGTTTAACAATTTCATTAATTCTAGTACCTTAATAATACATCAAATCATTAATTATATCACCGTAATAATAATAGTGCAGATTTTTATTTATTAATTTTTAACATTAACTTTGTGTCAATTATAAAATTAAAAAGGTAAAATAATTGAGTTTTGCATATGGTTAAACGTTCGATTTAGTTTGTTTTACAAATTTTTTATTTATTTTAGTTTCAATAGGTGGAAAATTACATAACCAAAAACATAATTTAAAGACATGTTTTTATGAATAAAATAATATCTTCAATCAAAATAATAAAAATATATTTCATTTACTTAATTTTTCACTCAGTATAATTATTTTACTAAATATTTTTTTTCTATTTCACTTAATTTAACAAAACATATAGAAATAATCATTTTTATTAGTTTATAAAATCAGTTACGCATGAATATTGGCTATACATTTATGCACGGATTGAGTATAGGAACCTAATAAATGTATCTGAAATGAGTTTGGATATTTGTAACGAAAATAATCATATTACCCGAGTTCTAGGTATTTTGAATACAATTAGTTATATTACGACACATCTAAAATATCTAAAAATAATTATGAAAAACAAATATCAATGTATAAAAATATAATAGCCAATACTCGCGCATGTGCGTGGATTAATCTCTAGTTAATAATTAAAATATGTAATATTTCAATTAGATTAGATGGTTGATATTGAATTATGAAAATCAAAAGTATATATATATATATATATATATATATATTTGGACAAATTATAGAGTCAAAGTTATATTTGGACAAACTATAGAGTCGAAATTTTACATACATAGTCCGCTTTGATTACCCTAGATTGACCAAAATCCATTGTCCCTAAGGGATGATACGTTTTGGTCAACATTTTAAGCAGAATAAGTAAGTTTAAACCTATCCATTTTATTTTGTTTATGAATTCATATCACCAATCAACTATATAAAGACATTAGATATCAACAAAATCCAAGAAAACTATAGTTTGTAAACAAAAGAAATGGAGAAGATGAAATCTTTAGTTGTTTTTAGCACCATCACGATCATTTTGTTGTTGGCCATTGCAAGTTAATCAAGCATTTCCACAATTAATATTTTTAATTTTTCCAGTTATTATTTTAATTCTGTTGAAGCTTAATTTTTAACTTCTTGCAATAGTTTAAATATACATACTTAATTTTGGATTTAAAAATTAAATGATTATTTAAAATATTTTGCAGAACAAGTAAACGCAGTCGTCGTTGATGATGCTGACTGTTATGGATTTTGCTCACCCAAATGCAAATACACTTGCAAATCGAAAGGTTACACAGGTTGGGTTTTGTCCAGCTTTTAGAAGCAAGTCGGCATGTTTCTGTACACTAAAAAAGAAAATCTTTGGACAATCTGTTCAAGGGAACAACTAGACCTTTTATTTAATAACCATTGATATGTATTATTACTAATTAGAAATCTAAAATAAAATTGAAAGGTTTAAAGTTACAAATCTAAGATTTGTCTTTTCAGTATGCTGTTTTTGTGAGTGATTTTCAATTGTATTATGATTAATTCAAACGGTTTGTGAGGTAGTAAGATTTTGATTAAATTTCCCTCAAAGGCTAGTAATCTACACCCTTCTTATTGGATCAGAAAACATATACCTAAATATTGAAAAAAAATCAAATAACATACATTTTGTTTAATTTTTTGGCACAATCATACAATAGTCACCACATCAATTATTTATTTTTTTTGTCAACACCACATCAATTATTTCATAATTTAATTTTACTGATGTAGATGTCATGTATACATATTCTTTTATTAAAAATAAAAAATAAAATTATTTTAAAAGAAAATAATAATTTTTTATGTAAGAAAATTTTATTTCTTTTAAATTAGTTTTAACAATGGATGGAGGACTTCTCACCAAGGGGTTTACCTCAATTTTAGACACAAGATAGATAATTGAGTTAGCGTTCTAATGCCACCAGTTTTAAGTCGATTAAACAGTTATATCGAACGTTATGCTCGTTTTACTGAAGAATTGTCCGTCTGACCCGTGAGAAAAAGTTGGCGAACTTGTAGCATGGTGTCAACCGACACCACCTTGGTGTCGAGCGATACTCCTCCTTGTCTGCTCTCGACAAGTGTTTATAAACTTCCAATAAATGCAAAGTGGTCTAAAAAATTCTTATTTACAAAAGAATTCATAACGTGTTTTAACTCCTATATTATGCTTTCTAAGCCATTGTTGTCGGCTATGCTTTCTTTGAAGTTTTACTTTGAGATCGAGAGAAAAAGAAGAACTTATTCGAGAGTCTTTTTGGAACTCATGTGGATTTATCTATAATATCTACAGTCTATGATTATATATTCCATGATATTTTTTTAGTAGATCACTTGTTAGATTTAGGGATTTCATGAGTTTAATGTCAAACTCATGATGATTGATTGCTAGGGTTGTTCATTGATTCAGTCACCATAATTTTTCTTTATGTTTTTATTAGAATAGCTAACTAGAAACCTGATCTTAGGATGGTTGTGAGACACGAGAGTGTAATCGACTGCCTGAACCAAATCCTGATGAGCTAAGTTGTCAGTTGCAATGAGAGTTGATCTAGGATTTATAGAACACATCGAGTTGGATTTTATTCTTTGTATGAAGTACTTGGATCCGCCACGAGAGTTGGCTTTCGAAGATTTAGACATCTGGTAGTTTATTGCAACGAGAGTTGAATAACATACTATTGAATTCGAGTTCTAGGATTGCTCATTATAAAAACCATTCGCATCTATTGATTTATATTTTGAATCTATTGTTTGATAAATCCTTAAACCTAACGTTTTACCTATCTATGTACTTTTCCCCAACTTTATTGTTTTCTACCTTCTTGCTTAGCTTAGCTTGAAACTACGATGATAATTTTATTTGAAAGAGTTAGTTGAAGTTAATATGAGCAACCTAAAATGTTGACCAAAAATATGTTGAATCCTACTATATATTAATTGAGAAGTCACTTTAGTGATTTTTGCTTATGTATCACTCATATGAGAGCCTTTGCGAACTGGAGCAGTGGATACCCCATCGTATATTTGGACGAGTATTATAGCGGCGAGGAAGCTACTACTATTGGGTATCAGGAGCAAGGTGCATTCCGGATATGAAATTAATGTGTGGGAGGACCCTTGGATTCCTTCGATCCTAGCTCGGCCAGCTCGAGCAGAAGTCCCAGTTGTACATCCCAAGATGACCGTCAGCAGTCTTATTGATTTCGAGTTGAAGGAGTGGGATGCACGATTACTGGAACAATATGTGGATCAAGGAGACATTTCGATTATTCAGAGTCTGGCCATAAGCCCCACTCACCGACGGGATACTTTCTGTTGGAGCTAAACCAAAAATGGGCAATATACGGTTAAGTCTGGATATTGGGTTGCTATGAATCTGATGAGAACAGATGAGGCTTTAGAAGTTCTACAACCCAGTATAACTAAACTCCAAGCCTTTGCTTGGACAGTGAATGCGCCACAAAAAATTTGTCATCTTATATGGCAATTAATTTCTGGACAGGTAGCGGTAACAAAGAATCTGAACCGACGCAATATGCGATGTGATAACTACTGCCCAAGATGTGGAGAGCCAGAGGAAGCTGTTACTCATGCGATCTTTGAATGCCCACCAACCTTACAAGCATGGGAACTATCATCTACACCATCGAGTTCTCAAAGCTTTCCGGTATTAAGCGTTTATGCTAACATGGATTACCTGTTCTGGAGGAAAAATAATATAATGAAGCCGGAAGATGACAGGGATCCTTATCCTTGGATAATTTGGTACATCTGGAAAGCCAGGAATGGTAAGTTGTTCAGATGCATAGATAGAGACCCATTGGAACTAGTCAGGTATGCAGAGAGTGAGTGCCAAGCTTGACATAATGCCAAGGAATCTATATCTGCTCCTCTACAGGGACAGCCCCAAGAAGAAACACAGGCCTTACGCTTGGGTAATATCTGCATGGTGGATGGTTCGTGGACCTCCACAGCTCAGTTTAGTGGAATGGGATGGGTCTGAAAAGATAGCACGGGGAAAATTCAACTTATGGGATCAAGGAACTTAACGCGGCGCGAAACACCGTTACACTCAGAACTAGAAGCGTTAAGATGGACAATGGAGAGTATGATACAACACTCAACCTGTCAGAGCTTTGAGACGGATTGCAAGGACCTGATTACAATGATGCGAGAACCAGAAGCATGGCCCAACTTTTCAACTGAGCTGGAAATCATTCAAACTCTTCGGTTGTGTTTTCCGGACTTCAAGATCAGCTATGTACCAAGGACGCAAAATGAGATTGCAGATTCGTTAGCTAGGAATGCACGTTCTTTTCATAGATCTCTATGTTTTAATGGTTGTTCTATTTAAGTCTGGTTACCCAGACCACCTCAAGTTTGAGTAGTAAAATAGCCGTTTGCTGGCAAAAAAGAAAAAAGAGCTCTCCAATTAATTGCTTTAATTTGATTGGTTGACGATTTTTTTTATTTTTTATTTATTTAATTCAGTTCTAAAAAAAATTAAATCAAGAATCAACTTACGTCAAAAACCAAACAAATAATACTTACCAATAATAACTATCACAAATATGTATTTAAGGAAATTGTGTCATCAATGCTAGATTTCATTTATTTTTATGGGTCCAATTATATCTAACTAATATTGTAAGTTTTTAAGAAAGTTGGATAAAAAATTCCAAATAATATTGCGTATAATAACTAATTTTAGAATACATGTAAATTATAATCTATATTAAAATATATTTTATTCGTATAAGAGAGATTTAAAAACTTCTTTGCATGTTATATAGATAATAAAAGAAAAATACAATTAGTTGTTAGTATTTTATACTTATGTATTATATAGATAATAATATACAAAATTATATATAATATAATTTAGAGTAAAAGTTAAAGTAACTCTTGATAAGAAACATATTTAAGTTTTCTATTAACAAATATATAAAAGCATTAATTGCTGAAAAAGTTGATAGATTATTTCATACATTTTAATATCAATTGGTAAAGAAAAAAATAATTAAAAACTTTTCCTTTTATGTTATATATATAATTAAAAAATAAATCCGATTCGGGATTTGCTCCTATCCGATCCGAAAAAATGGATATCCGGGGGGTCCGGATCCGGATCAGGATCTTGATTTTACGGATTCGGCGGATCCGTATAATGAAATTTTAGGTTCAGATATCCGGATCCGGATCCGAACTTACTATTTATTTAAAATATTTAAAATTTAATTATATTTATATATGTATACTATATATAATTTTTATATAAAATAATGATTTTTTTTTTAATTTTATTCAATTTCAATAATTTTTCATTTAAAAAAATTAATAGGCTAAATAAATTAATAAATCATATTAATTAGCTAGTTTTTAATTTAATTTTTAATTTTTTTAAAAAGGATCCGGATCCGGTAACCGCGGGTATTCGGATTTTAGTCCGGATATCCTAACCCCGGATATCCGGAGAGCCCGAATCCGGATCCGGATAGCAATTTTACGGATCCAGCCAATCCGGATCCGGATATCTCAAAATACCCCGGATATCCGATCCGTCCCAGGGCTAATTTATATCAAATCTAGCATGTTTGATGTTAAATAATCCATATGGCCAACTCACTACAAGAAAACGTTTCCGTAACGACGAAAAATTACGAGGAAAATTTGTCCTCGTAAACTTACAAGTAGTTTACGTGGATTTTGCGACGAAACTGAAATTCTCCGTAACGTGGATGTAAAATTACAAGGAAAATGTTTCGTCGTAAATACCTTGTAAATTTACGACGAAAGTACATCGCAAAAAATATCCGTCGTAAATGTACGAGGATACTACGACGACACATGTTACCGTTATTTATTGGTGAAAACGTGTATTCAGTGCGCTTTGAATTGCCTAATTTTGTTGTAAACTCGTTGTAAAACTGATGTAAGAGAGATGTAAAACCCTAGTAAAATTTTCCTAGTAAAATCATTGTTATACTTCACCTACCAAACTCGAATTTTTTTCTATATATATGTCATTTCTCACAACTCACTCTCTCACAACACACAAACGAAAACAAGAAAAAAAAATTCTGAGGAAAAAAAATTCCCAAAAAAAATTCTGAAAGAAAAAAAGTTCCCCAAAAAATTTCTAAAAAAATGGCGGATGGCGGTAATATTTACAAGTTATGGAGTTGGATGTATTCTTATAAAGATTCGGAAGGGAGAGTGACGAATTCATTTATGAGCGGGCTAGAGACATTCATGTACCAGACGGGCTCTACACCGATCACGCAAGAAAGCGGTAAAATGTCCTGTCTTTGTCGGAAATGTAAGAATTCAAAATTTGCACGTAGTGAAACCGTATGGAAGCATTTAGAAAACAGAGGATTTACACCACAATATTATATTTGGTATCAACACGGAGAGGGTTATGGTGGAAATGAAGTTAGTAGTAGTAATAATAATTTTGAGGAAGCTGGTAATAATGAAGAACCGAATCATTTGCATAATGAATATAATTACCATCAAGATGAGCAGATGACAGATCATGATAGGGTTCAAGACATGATTACTGATGCAGTTTTAGAAACAACTACAACAATAGTTGATGGAACTGGAAATGTAGAAGAACCTAATTTGGATGCAAAAAAGTTTTATGAAATGCTAGATGTTGCAAATCAACCAATCTACACTGGTTGTAGAGAAGCTCTCTCTAAATTGTCTCTAGCAGCTAGGATGATGAATATTAAAACGAATCATAATTTACTTGATAATTGCATGGATGCAAGGGCAGAGTTGTTTAAAGAATATTTGCAAGAAAACAACGTGTCTGCTGAATCTTATTATAAGATTCAGAAATTGGTTTATAGTCTTGGGTTGCCTTCGGAGATGATAGATGTTTGCATCGACAACTGCATGATCTACTGGAAAGATGATGAGGACCTTGAAGAGTGTCGATTCTGCAAGAAACCACGATTCAAACCGCAAGGACGTGGGAGGAATAGGGTATCGTACTAAAGGATGTGGTACCTACCAATTACAGACAGGTTAAAAAGGTTATATCAATCTGAGAGAACTGGTGCATCGATGAGGTGGCATGCCGAACATGTCCAGAGGGATGGCGAGGTCGCTCATCCATAAGATGCAAGAGCGTGGAAACATTTCAACAAAGTACACCCAGATTTCAGTAGAAATATTCGAAATGTCTATCTTGGGTTATGCACCAATGGATTTAGTCCATTCGGAATGTTTGAGAGAATATTCTTTGTGGCCAGTCAATCTTACGCCGTACAATCTGCCGCCCGAAATGTGCATAGAACAAGAATTTCTATTCTTAACCATATTAATCCCTGGGCCGAAGCATCCAAAAGGGTTGCTAGATGTTTTTCTTAAACCATTATACAAGATCCAAAGGAGTTGTGGTCAGAAGGGGTGAGGGCGTATGATTTTTCGTTGAAAAACAATTTTACAATGCGAGCAGCTCTGTTGTGGACGATAAGTGACTTACCTGCTTATGGGATGTTGTCTGGTTGGAAAACACATGGAAGATTATCTTGTCCATATTGTCTTGGATCGACGGATGCTTTTCAATTGAAGAATGGTAGGAAGAGTTGTTGGTTTGATTGTCATCGTCGATTTCTTCCCATTTCTCATCTGTACAGAAGAAATAAGACATTGTTTATGTACAAAAGAGTTGTCAGAGATAAACCTCCTCCATATCTCACCGGCCAATAGATCGAAGTGGACATTGATTATTACGGAGCTCAAGAAACAGTAAAGCTTGGAGGAAACTAGCATGTTCCTGGAAATATGCCTGATGGGTATGGCGTGGCGCACAATTGGCATAAGAAGAGTATATTTTGGGAGCTGCCTTACTGGAAGGATCTTCTTTTACGTCACAACCTGGATGTGATGCATATAGAGAAGAAATTTTTTGACAACATCATGGATACAATACTGAACGTCCCTCATAACAAGAAGTCAATGATGGACTTACCGGATTTTTGCTCAAGAAGTGAGTTACATATCAAGAGCAATGGAAACATTCATGTTCCTATCTTTTGGTTGTCATCAGAAGCCAAAACAACTTTGTTTGACTGGGTTGCATCTGAAGTTAAGTTTCCCGATGGTTATGTTTCTAATATGTCAAGATGTGTTGCACGAAGTCAAAAGTTCTCAGGAATGAAGAGTCATGATTGTCATGTGTTTATGCAATGAGTACTTCCATGTGCTTTTGCCGAGCTCCTTCCAACAAATGTACATGAAGCAATTCCAGGTAAATATTAATTTATAATATATGTACATATGTTATGAAATGTTATTAATTGGGTTACTTTTGCAATATACAGCCATCAGAGCATTCTTCAGAGATCTTAGCACACATACGTTTAAGGAAGAAGTCATCAAACAACTTTCTGAGAACATTACTATCATATTGTGCAATCTGGAGAAGATATTTCCACCATCATTTTTTGATGTCATGGAGCATCTAGTTGTCCACCTCCCGTATGAAGTATTGCTTCGTGGACCTGTTCAGAACGGATGGATGTATCCGTATGAGCATTCCATGAAACATTTGAAGGGAAAAGCAAGAAATCTTGCAAAGGTCTAAGGTTCAATAACTGCTGGGAGTTTGACAGCAGAAACATCTAACTTTACATCATACTACTTTGCTCCAATTTTTCGTACAGGAAAAAGAGTTCCTAGAAGATATGATGATGGAGGAGTACCGACATCATATGCAGTTGATGGTGTTCCTGACATTTTGTGTCAAATTGGACGGTTTGGTGGTAAACTGAAAGAAGTATGGTGGTCATGTGAAGAAGATAAGCATAGTGCCCACACTTATATTTTGCTCAACTGCGAGGATGCAGTAATCCGTTCCTCACCTCCTCCTCCTCCAGCCGCTGCACCTCAGCCTGTCCCAGCAGGTGAAGTTCATCCAGATTTGTGTGTGCCTCCATCTGCCCCATATACGAGATATACAGTGGAGGATTTGCTTGCCCAGCCTGGACGAGAGGGCTTGGATGTTCTGGATCCCGATAGACCGCCGGGAACTTATTGGTAACTTATTATTTTTAGTACATTAAAATTTAATTTTTTTTTAACAATTAGGCTCTCTTTTCAAGTTTGGGGCCAACAACCGTGTTGGCCGGAGCGTGTCGGAGACGATCAAGAGCTACTACGATGGAGCCTACCTGAATTGGGGCAAGACTCCAGACCACATTAAGAAGACTTGGTTTAAATGTTTTGCGATAAAATATTTATATCTAATTAAATATTTATTTTAATTTTTTCAAATTTTTTTTGTTTCAGCAAAGCTGGCACTGGTCCTTGGGAATCACCGAGAGGGTGAAGAGGGAATTTGTTGCAAAGGCAAAGACTCGCCTTTGTAAAATGCAACACTGTCTCCGATTGGAAGGACAAGTGGGAGATCTACGGTTATGACGGAAAGCCCACCGAGCTCACGAAGGATGTATGGGATGATCTCATCGCCTTTTGGAAGCTATCCTCTTCGATTCGTAAGGCCAACTCGTGCTCCGCTTCCCGAAGAACGAAGGACAAAGATGGTCATTTGCCCATGGTTCACAGAACCGGACAAAAGCCTCACGGCGGAATCCGTCTAGAAGCTGTAAGTTTGTTTCTAATATTTATTTTGATTTTTTTAATTAATTTTAATTTTAATATTTCATTTTGTTGTTTGCAGTATGAGAAGACGTGAGTCTTACCATCTCTGTCTGATCTATTCAAGATGACTCATGCCACATCAGACGAGATTTTTGTGGATCCGGCATCCGAGAAACTTTTCAACGCAGTCGCTTCTCGGGTTGAAGAGCAGGAGACACAATTAACCCAGCAGTCTCCCGATGGATTACCCGTCAAACTGACCACCGAAGAGGTCGACAGGATCTTCGAAGACGTAAAACTTTATAAATTTATTTAAATAAATTTAACTATTTAATAAAATTTAACAATATTAATATCTTTTTATAGGTGACTCCGAGAAAGAAGGGACGGACAGTGGGCATATGTTCTGTTAACGAAGTTGCTAAGCCAACTACGTCATACGCTTCGAGACGGGATGCAGAGAACTCTCAGATGAGAGCTCGGATGGATAGCCAACATGATCGTTTAGACTCTCTTGAAGATCTGCTGGATGTGATGGCGGTGGGAAACCCGACTATGCAGAGAGCATTAAATGAGAGATGAGCAGCTCTCGAGATGGCAATACGGAATCCCGAAGATGCCGATCCAGACCGTTCTCAACCGAGCACCGCCACCGACTACTTCGATAATATGTAGTAGTTTTTTTATTTGTCTCGTTTTGTATTATGAATTTAAATATTATGTTATGACTTTTAAATAGTTTTTGAAAATATGTTTTGATTTTCATATTTCATTTTATATTTAAAATTTTTAAAATTTTGAATATTAAATAATATTTTAATTTTAATTTAATTTTAATTTAATATTAACTGGTAAGAAACGATGTAAATTCGTTGTCAACTTTATATGGAATTTACAACAAAATCATCGTAACATCCTCGTAACGTTTACGTGGAGTTTACATGGGCAGCATAGTAAAATCCTCGTAAAAGTTACATGGAGTTTACATCGAAATAATACGAGTACTTTACAACGAAATGTTAAATCTCGTTTACGACGTGTTTACGATGAAACCTCCATTATGACGGACGTTTAACAACGAAACGGTTTTCGATGTTAATTCGTCGTAACACCCCTTTTACGACGAATTAACAAGGAATATTGCCCTCGTAAAAAATATGTTTTCTTGTAGTGACTACTCTAAACATATTAGCCAATGAATTATTTTGTGATTTCAGTAATAATTATCATGTTCATATCATCTTTTAGAAAAATATTATTTGTGTTATAGTATATATGTTATTTTTAGTAAATATTATTGGAAATGTAATGTAATATTAATTGAATGACATTTGGAAATCAAAACTACATAACATATAATAAGACTGTGAACAACTTAAATGGGAGCATACATTAACTATTGTTTTACTATAGTTGTTGATAAAATCTAATAAAACATAACAAAGTCATACTATTTATATTTTTTAAGAAATAAAAAAAATATAAATCTGTTTATTTAGAAATATATAACAAATAAAATTCACATTCAATTTTGTAAAATAAAATATATATTATTTCTTGTCAAAACATAACAAACATTATATAAATATTGAAGTTAAAAACTATTTATATTCGCGAATTCACAAACAACCACCTAGTACATACGTAAACTGTTAAATCGGCATCTAGTGAATTTGGTAGAAAAATGATTTTAGTGATTTGGCATTGACTATTTTGTAAGGAAATAAATCCTTTGGTACATGATCCCTTGCCTCATCTGATGTCAGCAGTCGAGATTTGAAATTTATTTATTTTATCTATATTTTGAAAACATTAAATTATTTTGACAAAAATGTAATCTAATAATAATAAATATTTAATTTTCAACTATTAATTATAATTGTGAACTGATTTGGCTTTGGAGTTTTAATTTTTAACTATTAATTATAATTGTGAGCTAAATATTTAATTTTTAACTATTAATTAAAAATGTAATCTAAAAATTATTTTAATTTTTATACTTAATGATGATTTAAAAAAAATTAACAGTAAAACATTTCAGAAATGAAAATATAATAAACTTAGTTTTTCTATTTATATCTCATTGTAATACTTAGTTAGTAAAATTAAATAAAAACAACTATACAATATATAATAAAAACCTCAGTTTATGATAACCTGATTATTTTACTCTAAAAACATTTTTAAAAAAACTTTTATCATTAAACATAAATAAATTGAAATTTTTTATTTTTTATCATATTTTAATACATAATTTGTATTTAATTCTTCTCTGCAGTTTTGTATATAATCTTCTTCCCTGATTCAAAATGTTTCTCGATGAAGCCAGAACCACCCATCCTCTCAAAGTTGTTGGGATAAGCATGACAGTGCAGTCCCTAGATGAGCCACTTCTCTGATAGAGTATCAGATAGGAATGCCTTTGACAATGAACCATAATTCCTTCTCCTTTTTTTGTTGTAGCTGTACGAAGAACGAGCATCCAGATTCCCTTCCACTCGTATTTTGGGTTATTTCAAATGAAATATTTTTTTGAACTGTGGGTGGTTGAAGAACCAATCCCTCTTTGTCTGGGTCAGCTTATGCGTTAGAAAATCTATCGTCTCGGCGATGTAACACTTTGATGAAATCTTTATTACTTTCACATACGTAGTTGGAGGAAAGTACATCTTCACCGGTTGCACGACTTCAATTATTTCCTTCAAAAACTACTATCAATAGCAAAAGTGGATCAATTAAATAAAATTTAAAACAAATTCGTAAAATTTACTAAATTGTTCAAAGTTATACAATCAAACAGTCTAAGTTTTACTCACTTTTACCAAGTTACACATTTCTACATTCACAGTTTCACTATGTTCTACCAAGTTATACAAACAGAAACACTATAACCAGTGGCGGAGCCACCCTTGTGGGAAGGGGGTCAAATGACCCATGTGGTTTTTACAAAAAAAAAATATTTACATGTATTTCTTATAAAAAAACTTTGAAAATACTGTAGTATTCACCATTCTGACCCCTATAATAATGTTAAATTATAAGGTTGACCCCTATAAAAGATTGGGCTGGCTCCGCCACTGACCATAACTATTAATGAGTTCTTCACACTTTTACCAGTTCACCTTATCCTTACATATTCAGGAGTAGCCTCTGCTTCTTCTAAATCCTTAGAGTGTTCGTCTTCTTCTTCTTCCTCGTGTTCATCCTTTTGTTCTTCTTCTTGCAAAGTCCCTTCTTGTTCTTCTTCTTCTTGTTTATCCTCTTGTTTTTCTACTTCTTTTTGTAATCTTCCTTGTCCTTCTTCAATTGTTGGATTCGCATCAGTTTCAGCAATCTCCATGGATGTTACGACATGTGGGTTAGGGTCTACTTCTACAAGAACCAAGTTGGATCCAAAGTCCAGATCTTCTGCAACCCTCGGACGGTCGGATGCCTTCTTTGAACGGGTTATCCAACCCCAAATTTTGTTCGGTGGCGCCATGTTTGAAATCGACAGTTTTGTTCTTGTTTGCTCCGTTGACAACAGTCGAACGATATGATTTGAATGTGAATCAAAAAAACCTAATTTGCATGAACGTGTCCGAATCTTTGAATGTACTTAGTAGATTTAATGATGAATAATTTCGGATTTAACGGGTGGGCTATACCAGGTTGGATAGTCCGGGTGGGCTATACCAGGTTGGATAGTCCGACGGACGTTCCGACTGACAACAAAGTCGTCGGACACATTTGACGATTTTCCGACGGCATTCCGACGAAAACAAAAAATACTACTTCGTCGGAAGTTCGTCGGAATATACCGACGACTTTCCGACCAAAGAGTGTATGTCGGTATATACCGACGCAATTCCGACGACATTCCGATTAAATATATCCCTTACGTTCGTCGGAAATTCGTCGGTATATACCGACGACTTTCCGACGACATTGCGATCAATAATATAACCGTCGCTGTCGTCGGAAGTTCGTCGGTATATACCGACGAATTTCTGACAAACCTTTTGACCGTTGCCGACAAATACATATGACCATTTTATAGCCGTTGAGATAGGAAAATACCGACGGAATTCCGACGGATATGACCGTTAGGGTCGTCGGAATGTCGTCGGACTGCCGTAAGCAATTTCCTATAAATACAACCTCTCCTCATTCAACTCATTCACTCCTCATTCTCTCTTCACTCTCTCTAATCACAACAATTCCAAGAAAATCATGTCTTCAGGAGTTTATTATCGTTCTTGGATGGATAAACCTCATATGGATCCCAACACCAATTTACTTACGGAAGAATACATTCAAGGGATTGGAGAATTCTTGAAGCTTGTTGAACAGCAACCGGATGCAAAAAACGGTATGTTAAGATGCCCCTGCTCTACTTGCAATAATAATAGGATTATAAGAGAATTTAATGTTTGGACTCATTTGTATATGAGAGGATTTTCACGTAATTATAAAGTTTGGTATCTTCATGGGGAAACTGGTTATGAATATGGTAGTACTAGCGAACCTCAGCCTGTTAGCGAACCTCAGCCTGATATTAGGTTAGAAGAACCTAGAACGTATATAGATTATGGTGTAGGTACTCTGCAGAAGGTACATGATCATTATAGAGGGGAAGAACCAAATCCCGAATCTAGGAGATTTTTTGACATGTTGGATGCCGAAAAACAACCTTTGTATAAAGGTTGTAGAGATGGTCATTAACCCTTATCATCTGCAACTAGAATGATGGGTATTAAGACAGATTATAATTTGGCTGAAGAATGTGTGGATGCGATTACTGATTTTGTCAAAGGTATTCTACCTGAGGATAATCTTGCACCGGGTTCTTATTACGAGGTTCAGAAACTTGTTGCGGGTCTTCAACTACCGTACGAAGTGATAGATGTATGTATTGACAACTGCATGATCTACTGG
>NC_027753.1:15006382-15007544 GCF_000695525.1 Brassica oleracea var. oleracea | reverse complement strand
TAGCACTTAGAGCAATTTTAGGCAATTTTCCGTTTTTGTTATTCGAGTTGCGACTAAATTAGGTTTTTTGCCATCTTAGGGTTTTAGAACTAGGAATCTCGCCGACAGCTCTCGTAGCCCAGGCACTTACCTAGTTGTAAACGCTCAAACGCAGATTCGGAATAAGAACTATCTTGCTCTTTTTTTTGATTTCTTATTTTATTACTGTTCTCATTTCGTGTTTTGATTGTTTGGCGTGTGGTATTAGCAGATATCCGGGACCTCTGGGAAATTAGGGTTTTCCTAGTTTCCTTATTTAAACGGAAATCGACAGTGCGAATTTCGGTTCCCACAGTTTGGCGCTAGAAGGAGGGAAGGTACAGATTACTCTAACTCATAGCCGCAAAACGCCTGATCAAAACAATGTCTGGAAATACGAAAGAGAAAATCGCAGTTCGCAACAACGCTGGTGAGAAAACTCCAGCCGCCACTTGGCCTATGGCCAACGCCTACGCAAACGCCACAGTTCTTGAGAAAATCGAAAACCTTGCTGCGACTTTTCGTCACAGGAAGTGCAATGAAACGAGCTCGCGATTTCTCTTTTTAAACATAAAGGGAAACGATAAATCTTATCAAACCCCGGAAGTTTGGCTCATTACCGAACAAAATAAATCTCAATGCGTAAGGGTTTTACCAAAACACGGTTTCCGAAAACATTTCGGAAGGGTAAACTTGTTCTCCCAAAAACCGCAGAAAACCCCTACGTTAATCGCGGAAAAAAGGAAGCGCAACAAATCGATTACACAGCTCGGTCGCTACGTAGCGACCAAGCTCAAGCCAAGCGTAGCGACCGAGCACGCACACAGCTCGGTCGCTACGTAGCGACCGAGAACGTACACGGCTCGGTCGCTACATAGCGACCGAGCTCAAGCCAACTCTCCACTCGCTACGTAGCAACCTGTCAGGCCTAAAAAGGGTCCTTCTTTGCGTTCACTTTTGAATCCTCATCGTAACGCTTTTCGTTTCGTCTCAATCGGAGTTTCCGTTGAGATTTAACGACGAAAACAAGTAGGACTCTGCTTGGCTTGCTTCCACTCGCTACGTAGCAACCTATCAGACCTCTAGCTCGCTACATAGCGACCTGTCAGGCCTCAAAAATCTCATCCTTTGGGTTCTCTTTTGA
>NC_027753.1:15005810-15006147 GCF_000695525.1 Brassica oleracea var. oleracea | reverse complement strand
ACAAAACTGCATCTTCGAGAGAACTAAGGTATTTGCGACTTGAAAATTTTGAAATCAGACTTTGGAGTTTTCGTAGGAAATTACTTAGAAATAAAAACACCTTTGAGACTGCCATAGAACTTTAGGGAACGTAAAACCTAGGTGGATAGTCTAGCGAACTAAGTCTTAGGTGATTTTTCCTGTCTCGATATATTGTCCCATAACTGTTCGTCCAGATCTTGCAAACCGATCTAAACTCTCCGAAAATCGAGAAACGGTCGCCACGCATACCAAGCTCGCTTCTTAAGGAGAGAAAACACTAGAGCCATGAACGTCGTCTTAAAACCAATTCGTTTCT
>NC_027753.1:15004060-15005742 GCF_000695525.1 Brassica oleracea var. oleracea | reverse complement strand
GAAAAAACTAGAGACATGAACGTCGTCTTAAAACCAATTCGTTTCTGGCAATTCTCTCGGAACTGACATTTTCCAAGTCTTCAACCTGGAAACAACCGAATCACAGTCCAAGCGTCGTCTTCAAACCGACTCAGACTGTCGATCATTCTATTCCTCGAGAAAAAAGGGACGGGACGGAGTAGGTGCGTATACTATACTCGTATACTCCCATACTTCAAAAACATATTCAAACAATGCGATGTCTCGTCAAGATCAAGAAAACGCTTTCGACAAGAAAACGCTTTCGACAAAGCGAACTCTCGTAGAAATATGCGGAAAAATATTCATACAATGCGGGTTCTCGTCAAGATCATCCTAAAAGCAAACAACAATCTGAGATTCGTCTAAACGCTAGGAACTGATCCAAACCATCTTGGAAAAATTCTCAAAGACTATACAGCATCTATCATCGCAATCATTCGTTTATAAAACATCTGCCAAACTTCAGAATGAAAGTCGATGATTTGCTGAAGTCATAAAGATCTTTTCCGATTTGATAAAACGAGTTTCGTATAAGAATCATTATACGAGAAATCTTCTGGCATCAAAGCATCACTCTCATTTTCCGTCGAACCAACCGACTCACGGAAAAGTACTTTCCTTATAGCAAAAAACAAGCTGTATGATCCGACATTGGACGACCAATATAAACTTTACTTCCTCGCACCACGATCTGAAAGGTCTCATTCTTTAGCCCGGCGACTCACTGGCATCCGCTCTCAATCTGCTTGGTCACGTCCGAGCACGAAATCACCCCGCAACTGACCCCGCACGGGCTCTGTATCGAGCTTTTTAGGCTTTATCTCCCTCGGAAACAAAGGAAACAACTTCCATACGAATAAAGGAAACATTATACGAAACTTTCATTGTATAAATTAACCCTAAAGTGGAAAAATGTTTTCTACCACCATGGGCATACTCGGCCTATCAATCTCGATAAACGCCATTCGTCACTCGCCCAATTACGCCTTTCCTTCGAAGCCGAACTAGGTTACAGCAACTCCTTTAAGGACGATTCTAACCGACTTGACCTTATTGACAACACGAAAGTTTCATGGTCTAATCCTTTGGCAACAACGTCCTTGGCTACAAAGCTGAGTACAGCCTTCATGCAAAGCCAAAACAATTGAGATACCACCGCTCCAATAACTTGACGGCTAAACGGTAATCCGGAATTTGTCTTGAGACGCGAAGTAACGATTACACAAACAATTATCGTACCACCCAAAAACGGGAATCATACGGTAAATTCGTCATAACAAAACTCAGTCCTAACAACCAAACAGTTAACGGAAAGGTTCCACTTGTCAAAAATCGACCAAGTTCCATATACTACGATTCACTTTAAGCCCGTTGTGTTTTACTCGTAAAATACGGCATGTAAGGAAAACTCTTAACAGAGCTCCTATAGCTATACGAAACATCCTCAAATGGACACGAAAGAAATCTCGGAAGGCCAACACCACACAAAGCACGGTATAGGAGGATGCCTCTTTCTGGGGGAAAATTCACGCGACCCCTTGGTCCTAACTACTCGATCGCAAATCAAATCCAAACAAGAACAACAATTCTGGCTGCGAACATCCGTAGTCAAACCAGAATGTTTCCCAAACGCAGGGCTAAGACTAATCCCTTGCAACATC
>NC_027753.1:15001913-15003220 GCF_000695525.1 Brassica oleracea var. oleracea | reverse complement strand
ATAAGGCGCAGCCCCAATCTTATCGCGTTCTACTTTTAGAAGAGCGAGAAGACCACTTACCACAGACCTTTTCGACCATTAATTCCGCCTAACTCACCTAACTTGCCAAGCCACTCGCTAAAAGCTCACACTAGAAGCTCATGGTTCTAACGAGCTGGGGGGCTAACTGTTGGGATCAAAATCGGTCACGACAGAATCAATGTCTAAAAGTCCGTAAAAATCGGCATAAACGTTTTTACGAAAAATAAATCTTAGAAAAATATTTATTTTTACGAAGAATCTTGCGGAGAAAACACATTCGCGAAAAATGGGAGAAAGACTCGAACAAGGTTGCCGCGTAGCAACCAGCACAAAAGCTGGTCGCTACGTAGCAACCAGCACAAAAGCTGGTCGCTACGTAGCAATCGAGCTCTCACCGAAGCTCAGTCGCTACGTAGCGACCGAGCACGTACAAAGTGTTGGGGTCGAAAACGGTTACGACGAAGTTAACGTCCAAATCTCTGAAAAGAAAACGTAGAAATCTTCTTCGACAAATACTTTTTCGAAATAGATTCTTCTTTACAAAAACCTTTGCGGAGGAAACGCGAGCCATCGGACAAGAGCTCGAAAAGGATCGCCACGCAGCGACCGAACTCGTGCTCCGCTCGGTCGCTACGAAGCGACCGAGTTCGAGCCAAGGCTCGGTCGCTACGTAGCGACCGAACATCCATTCTGCTCGGTCGCTACGTAGCGACCGAGCCCGATCGTAGCGACCGAGCTTGAACCGAAGTTCGGTCGCTACGTACCGATTCGAGCGCTAGGTCGCTACGTAGCGATCAAGCACTAGGTCGCTACGTAGCAACCGAGCTCTTCCGAAACGTCGATACGACATTAGTCCATGCATTCTCGTCTACCCTTCGTTGCTATCTCCCGAAGACCGTAGCGAACCCATTTCACGATTCCCCGCCATTCTACGTTATCGATCAAACTTAACCGTAAAAACCGCAGAAAGTTCGTTCTTTATAAAAAGAAGCCGTAATAAACGCTTCGAGTCTAAAGACGGCCCAAAGGGACCTAAGACGTGACTTGAGGCCCAACTTACGATTTATTAACCAACAGCCCGTGAACCACATGTCGGTTTAGGCTTGGTTCGCAAGGGAAGATAAATGTCAAGTTTCCGCGGATAAATACGAAATTTGGAAGATAATTACGAAGATCGAAAAAATGGAATATCTCCATTTTTATGCTATGGCGGCTTAAGGGCAGAAGAGGAAGAGCGTAAACCGACCTTGGAGCCAGTATATAAGGGATCCTAGGCGAGAGGCATG
>NC_027753.1:14999492-15000097 GCF_000695525.1 Brassica oleracea var. oleracea | reverse complement strand
TGCGGTGTGTAGTATTCTATTGTGATTGGTATGACACCACCCCAGATAGAGGAGTGAAGAGTGATGCGTTTGGTGTTACATCGGTTCATTCGCGGCGGAAACTTCAATATTATGATCCCTTCATTCTTGCTTCGCAAGCTGAGCAGGTATGCCAATTTATTCATAATTAATGGTTTATATTTTACTAATACCTTGTATAATTGATAGGTGTGCTACATCAGTTACTCTCGGGTGACGTACAGAGACGATCCATGGGTCACTGTGCAAATCAACCCAAGAGGACGAGTGGATGGAACTTCTGATAATGAACCATTACAACCAGACTCTACCAGCAACTTGAGTGCAGTTGAAGATTTGGCAGATGTTGAACTCGTTGAGAATTTTACCGAGTTTGGACTTGATGCTGTTGTACATTCAGAGGACGAAGCTGAGGTTGGGGAGTTTGATGAAGATTCTGATTCTGATTAGGAATTCTAATAATTTGACTTGTATTTATTAGTTGTTGTAATTACATAAGTTGTTTTTTTTTTAAAAAAAAAACAAGCCCGTCGGTATTCTGTCACTATATACCGACGACATAGCGACGAAATATGGTTTCATTCTAA
>NC_027753.1:14964699-14999392 GCF_000695525.1 Brassica oleracea var. oleracea | reverse complement strand
ATATTTCAAAGAATATTAGCCCAAGGCCCATATGCATTTATCTCTCTCTGCCGCCGACAACATTAATATCTATTATTTTTTTCGACACTTTAGTTTTGTTTGAATAAAAAAAAAGTTATCTCAATATTTGGAAGATTGCTGACGACTCAGATGCCGTCCGGAGCTACTCTCCCTTGATACTTAGATATACCTTTAAACGAAAGCTCTTTCGGAAAAGTAACTACCGAAATCTAACCCTTTTTTGTTTTACGATCAGTTTTGCTTGTTGTTTCCATTGACTTTTATGTCCAATCTGTCTACGTTGAAATTGTTGTTTATGTGTTTGAAGAATATCTGAAGAGTATTATGATATATGGAAATTGCACTCACTGGCCAACAAAAAACTATAATTTACTATCTAACTAAAATTACACATTCTTTCTTCTTTTTTATTCATATCTAAAAATTGCACTCACTAACCAACTATAATTTACTATCTAACTAAACATTTTAAGGTAAGTATTGGAAAATATTATCCGTTATAATATTGATAGTTATTGTATGATAAATCTTTTTTCTTTAACATTCATTTTAGCAAATCCGTCTACAACTTGTCAACCGGTTTTCTCGAAGAGTATTATGATACATGGAAATTGCATTTACTAACCAACAAAAAAACTATAATTTACTATCTAACTAAAATTACACATTCTTTCTTCTTTTTTATTCATATCTAAAAATTGCACTCACTAACCAACTATAATTTACTATCTAACTAAAATTACACATTCTTTCTTCTTTTTTCTTCATATCTAAAAATTGCACTCAATAACCAACTATAATTTACTATCTAACTAAATATTTTAAGATATTATGATATATGGAAATTGCACTCACTAACCAACTATAATTTACTATCTAACTAAACATTTTAAGGTAAGTATTGGAAAATATTATCCGTTATAATATTGATAGTTATTGTATGATAAATCTTTTTTCTTTAACATTCATTTTAGCAAATCCGTCTACAACTTGTCAACCGGTTTTCTCGAAGAGTATTATGATATATGGAAATTGCATTTACTAACCAACAAAAAAACTATAATACCCATTCCTTGAAGCTCCAAATGTTACTTTCCTTATTTGAATTATTATTTATTTTTCTGCTTATTTCTGTATAAGCCCAAGTAATAAGATTATCTTTTTCTGAATGGACGGAGCATTAACTGAACAACAAGCAACAAGCTTTCTTTCTCTCTTCTCTGTTCTCTCTCTCTGGTTTTTTTCACAGAGAAGATGAGAAGCTTTTTTGTTTAGATCTTTGGATCTAATCTTTTGCTTTGTATTATATTTTCGATCTCTAGGATCGATTTTAATCTTCCACTTGTTGGATCTTTTGTTCGCTTTGGCGATTTGTTCTTTCGCGATGGCGATTTTGAAGTGATTCTTCAGTTGAGTTTGAGCCGTTCTGAATTCTCATCCTCTCAAATATTGACTGAAGAAAATAAATATCGATTGTTCTTTGATCGGGTTGTTCTTAATATTTGTGCAATACTACAAAACATCAAGTATTATGAAACGGATGGAGTATAATTTACTATCTAACTAAACATTTTAAGGTATTACGATATATGGAAATTGCACTCACTAACCAACTACTCTCTCTGTTTCAATATAGATGATGTTTTTGAAGGACTATTTTGTTTCAATTTATATGAAGTTTTTGAGATTTTAATGTTAACTTTAACTTTATTGGAAAATCTCCAACCAATTAGATTTCACTGTCTCTTTTATAAATGATTAACTGATTTTAAAATTATATCTTTAAAATATATTTTTTTGAAAAATGTAATTTTCTTAATATTTGTGCAATACTACAAAACATCAAGTATTATGAAACGGATGGAGTATAATTTACTATCTAACTAAACATTTTAAGGTAAGTATTGGAGAATATTATTCGTGATAATATTGATAGTTATTGTATAATAAATCTCTTTTCTTCAACATTCAGTTTAGCAAATCTTGATTGCAATAAACTAAAAATTGTGAATATTTGGGGATCAAAGTCTAATATACTCATCCCTCAAAAACAAAACCCAATTCAATACACTATTCTCCTTTTTTCTATTTTTAATCTTCTTTATTTTAATTGGAGAAAATATTAAAATACCAACAAACCAAAGTAAACCTAACTAATTACAACTTTATCAACCGGACGATCAAACCCCAGCACCATGCCCATATGAAAAACCTGGATTCGATAAAATCAATTAAGTATTCTTTAGGATTGCCTAATCATCCAATTTCTTCCAATCTACTGTTATCAACCTCTCTTCAGCACCATTGAAATGCAACACAAGATCAAACATTCCGGATGTGAAGAAAGCTCAAAAAAGGTGTATAAAAAAATGCATCAGTCCCTTTGGATGTAGGTGAAATGCATGAAATAGGGTATGGAGTAAACTCGATCCCTCTTGAAGAAATCCGCGTGAACCCTAACCTAAACCCGCTATTATCACCGATGTAAACTCAAAAGTTGTAAAAGAAGAGTGAACAAACTTCCCAATTGTCTAACTGTTTGAGGTTGAACATTCTCATATACATGGTGCATCTAAGTATCCATTTGCAAACCAGCAAGGTAAACACTGATAAGATATTGTTCACTCAGTTTCTCCTTGGTTCTAATGAATTCAGGCATCTCATTATACTATGTTATTCCCTTTGTCTCCTGTAACATCTTTAATTTTGCCATAGGATTGTCTAACATTTCCTCAAACCATTTTTTTAAGAAAGTTGACATATTTTTTCCAAAGCGCATCTGTAATCTTTTCAGATCACAATGGGAAGGGCCAAACTCAGGGAGTACAAACGAGACGCATGCTATTGCCTCCACTTTGTCGGAATTCTCAAGGGAGCCGCACTCGAATGGTTTTCTCGTCCAAAGCGAAATTCCATCAAAAACTTATGTTAACTCACCTCGGCGTTTTACAAGCAATACTCCATGTTCATGGATAGAGAAACCTCCGACGTCACCCTTTGGAGCCTAGCTCAGAAAGAAGACGAGTCTCTACGCGAGTTTGTGAGTAGGTTCAAGGCCATCATGTCGAGAGTTAATAGAATCAGCAAAAAATGTGGCGCTGGACGTGTTAAGAAAATCACTCTGGTACTTGTCATTACGAGGAGCCTTTTTCGGCTTTGATTTTGATGCAGCATCTTTTGCAGACGTTTTCGAAGGCTTATGTTTTTGCGACAGGACTTTCAATTTTTTCTTCATCGGTAATTAAATCGGTGGCTTTGTGGACACCGTCATGAATCGTGCACAACTTTTCAAGAGACACCCACTTTCACGACGGTGAAGATGTTCAAGGAACACATAACTATGCCATCGATTCCACATCGGAACGAGGAAAAACTTCAGGAAATACATGGACCCGAAACTTACCTTACAACGAGAACACATTCTGCGAGTTCCACCAGACCAGAGGCCACTCCACCACGATTTGCAAAGTTATTGGCGCAAGGCTAACGGCAAAACAACTCGCAAGCAAAATCTCTGATGTGACCAGTATAAAGGATCGCATTTGGGACCGTCCGGCGAAATCCTGATCAAACGCCACCAACGGAAAACGGTCCTCAAGGAAATCAAGTCGGTAAGTCAACATGATCATCGGAGGATTGCAGTACTGCCACGACACCGTTTCATCGATAAAAGCTTATTAGCATAAGGCTGAATCAAGCACAAACTGGTCTCCGCCTCTCCACCTCCCGAACAATATGATCACATTTGAGGAACATCCATCGATTCCACATCGGAACAAGGACAAACTTCAGGAAATACATGGACCCGAAACTTACCTTACAACGAGAACGCATTCTGCGAGTTCCACCAGACCAGAGGCCACTCCACCACGATTTACAAAGTTCTTGGCGCAAGGCTAACGGCAAAACAAATCGCAGGCAAAATCTCTGATGTGACCAGTACAAAGGATCGCATTTGGGACCGTCCGGCGAAATCCTGATCAAACGCCACCAACGGAAAACGGTCCCAACAATATGACCACATTCGTAAACTGGCGCAAACTGGTCTCCGCCTCTCCACCTCCCGAACAATATGATCACATTCGAGGAACAAGAAACCGTTTGAATTGACAAACCTCATAGCGATCCACTCGTGATCGAGCTCGTGATCAGAAATCTCGAAGTCGCCAGGATCCTCATAGATACAGGGAGTACCACAGACATTATCTTCCGCGAAACTCTCCAAAGTATGAACATAGATTTTTCCTAAGTCACACCAACTCCGAAACTACTGATTGGTTTCTCCGGCTCAACGTCACTCTTGGCTCTATTATGCTTCCTGTTCTGGCTAAAGGTGTTACAAAGATCGTCGACTTTTCCGACGTAGACCACCCATCTATCTTCAACGTAATCCTGGGAATGCCTAGGATAAAATCCATGAAGGCCATTCCGTCAACCTATCACCTATGCATCAAGTTCTCAAATCCCAAAAAAAACGGCTATAATCTGGGGATACCAAAAACAGTCACGACTCTATTTCCTAGATAAACATAAGCTGCGGAATATCACGACAACCTCCATGGTAAAACCCAAGCGTATGAAGAAAACCCAGCTCTTGACTGAAGAAGCTTCGGAAAAAGACGACCAAGTATTGTCAACTCAACCAACAATTTCGAACAAAGAAAGCAAGCAAGCTTCCGAGCCCAACGCTTCAGACAACTCGGAAGAATCAATTCCTTCAAAATCCATCGGTCCAGGAACAGTCATTGCAACTAAGACATTCGACGCAGCCGCGCCAAGCGAGTAAAACACTTACAAGAACAAACTGAATTACGAGACTGCTTGATCCTCGAAAGGGGCATCTAGGCAACTCATCGCAGGACGAGTTCAGTTGTCCTCCTCTCTAAAAGGGAGGGGGGAGTGGCTACTTATACGTATACTCGTATATTCCCGCATTTTAAAATATTCGCTTTCTTGTATTTGATATTTTTTAAAAAAATTCGGCAATAAAAAAAGCAATATGATTTATAAACGTTATGCAAATCTCTTTTGTCATAAAAACACTTGATATCGAAAAATTAATTTACGGCTTAAACAGCGATCCATGATTCTATTAAAAATGTACCAGTAAAAACAAACAATCACCGTATAACCCGAAAAAAGAAATCATATGAAATTTTTTTCATAACAAATCTAACTCCTAACAACCAAACGGCTAACTGAAAAATCAACTTATCATAAGTCGAACAAATTCTGAATGCTTCACAAAGCATTCCTTGATCGACACTATGCTTTCGTGGCACTACTAAACGTCTCCGAAACCCGCAAACGTTTCAGACAGAAACGCAGTATACAAAAGAAAGAATTCTAAACAAGAATAACACTTTTGAATAAACTGATACAAACAAACATTTCCCGATAGCAAGGTCAAACAAGACCTTCGACCAAAACGCGGAAAACTCTCCCAACATATTCTTACCACGTAAAATCACTTTTACTCTAAGGAAAAACGTACTTTCAAAATAAGCGAGACCTTGCAGACTTTCGAAAGTACACTTTCAGACTCAAACAACTTCCAAAAACAGTCGTCACACCACTATAAATCGACAACTAACTCAAGTTAGAAAAGACAAGTACTTGCTCTTACATCAAGTTCGTCGACTGGCCCCGACGGACAAAACAACCGTTTTCAAAACTAACGCTTAGCCTAACCTGATCCTCTTATTGAATTGGTTTTCATACATCAGACGCAAGGATAAGCACGCTATAGATATCCAAAATTTTGGTCAGTATCTTCCCGGAACTTGTCTCGCGGTCTGGGATTTGTCTTAGGAGAGATGTTTGGTTCCCGATCGGTGCAAGTCACATAAGCCGAGAAATTTTTGCAGATTTCAATATCAGACGGAATCAGGAAGAAATCGCATCAAGTTAAGTAAGCCGAGATCGACCCCGCATAACTCCAAACACGAAAGTAAACCTAGGTCTTGCCCTAACTCCACTCTCATCTCTCAAAGGAAAAGTATCATTGATACGAGATACAAAAATTTGTCTCTTCGTTAATACTTAGACGTTTATGAGTCTCCGCCAGTATTAGCCCTCGAATATTCTTATCTTAATGAAACTCCGAGTATTACGATCCGCTACGGCGTAAGAAATGAAGAACTTACTCGCACTCTCTCCGACTCGTTGACGCTTTATCCTTGGGAAAGAAAAGGTACAGAACAGAAATATATTGGAAAATTCCAAAAGGGCTAGTACATCGCAAAGTCAAAACACATTTATTTTAAACAGGGAACATACTCCCTTCAAATACAAAACTCTTCATGAGAGTAGTTAAAAAAATCTGAGCACGAGTTTTCAAACCCATGATCGCTGTCACTAGGCGTAGCCTGAGGATGATTGACCTCACCCTCCTCATGCGGAGTTCCAGTCACGACATCTTCAGAATAGGGAGAAACCCAATCAGGACAACCTCTCTTGAAGGGTTCCCTCAACCTGAGGCAGAAAAGGATCCGCGTAGGCATACTTGCCTTGAAAACCATAGTACATTGCTAATTATTTGTCGTAGTTGAACCCCGTGGTCTTCATAAACTTCAAAGCACCGACGGCACCTTTGCACTCATGGAAATCTCCAAAAGTCGTTTGAACTCGTCTCATCTCTTCCAACTCTGTCGCGGTCTGAACCGAGCGGTTCTGGCAAATCGAGTCCACCTCTCGCCTTCCTCGCCTAAAAGCGCGACGTATGTCAGAGTCATGCTTCCTCGTCAGCTTAGCCTCACGAACAGAGCACACATTTTTCTCAGCTTCAGCCTCGCTCTTCAAAAGGAAGATTTCCTTCCCAGCTTCATGGGCTCTCCAAGGGACATCTGAATTTTCTAACAACTCGCTGCAAGGGCCTCGTTCATAACATTAAGGCCCTGCGAAAAAAAAGAGGCCAATGAGTTAGAAGGAAACTTTGAAACAAAAAATATGAAACCCAATATACGATGTGTGCCCTATGAACAGTTGGACAGAGCCATAGAAAACACCCTTATCCACGAATGACATACACAGCTTGTTTGTCTCCATGTCACACACTGCCCCTGCAGTAGCCATGAAAGTTCTACTATACATGCACATTGATGTGGAGGTTTGGGAGGTATTGCAGGTTTTGCGGGTTTCGCAACACGAGCTTGGCTACAGGTTACCCTCCCCATCGCCGTTTGACTACGGGTTATTTGTTCTCATACTTACAAATATCGAGACTCGTTAAGTTCTGATGCGAAATTAAGGAGAATTGTTTACAATTGAAAACCAATTTTGGGTTACGATTTTCGTGTTAACTTGTCTAGAGAAGTTTTAGAACTTCCCCAATTTTCTCCATAATTATTAGTGCAAGTTATTGGGCTATTCATCTCAGGTGCAAAGCCCATCAAAAAGAGAGAATGTCATTTCAGTAAATTTGTAAACCGCGAAAGGTGTGAAGTGACTCTTCATTTTGCAAATTACAATTCGACCCAAAGCCCAAATTAGCAACTTGGCCACGATCCACTTTGCAAATTTTCTCGTGTCAAATATTCACATTTTGTAAACAAAAATATTATATATTTATTAGTTATTTGATGTTTTTCTCAACATTAGGCCACACGAAACAGAAACCAGAAAATCTAGAATGAGTAAATACGAATAATCCAGCTTTGATCATCTTAAATCTCTTTCAGGCGTTCTTCCTCACAGAGTAACGCTCGGAAACTTGCAGCGATCATTTCCTGTGAAAAGGCTTTATTATTTACAATATATTCCACAAATACCCTTATACTGTCACATGATCCCTGACTATACAAAGATTAATAAATAGACTTATTCTTGGCTTCACCCCTACGGGATGAATCTCTAGGTTTACCAACCAATATGATTGTGTTATTTTATATTTGATATCTTTTATAAAAGAAAACAAAATATTGTCAAGTTATATTATGTTTTTAAAATAAAAAGATTAAAAAAAAATAGTAATCCCTCCGTTAAATATTAAGTGTCGTTTTAGAGAATTTTTTTCGTTACAAAATAAGTGTCGTTTTCGATTTTCAATGCAAAATTTATTAATTTTATGCAAAATCTATTTTTCTATTGGTTGAAATATGGTTAGGTGTATAGGTAATAGTGTTTTTTAGGAAATGTACAAAATTAATTGTTTCCTTAATCTGTGTGCCGAAACCTAAAACGACACTTATAATGAAACAGAGGGAGTAGTAATTACAAAAAAAATATTTTTAGCGTCGTCAATAAAAAACTAAACCTAAATCATAATCCCTAAACCATAAATTTTAAAACCTAAACCCTTGGGTAAACCCTAAACCTTTGGGTAAACCTAAAAATCTGGATAAATCTTAAACTGTAAATCAAAAACACTAAACACTAAAACACTCAAGGGTTTAGGGTTTAGGATTTAGGGTTAGGGTTTTAGTGTTTAGCGTTTCTGATTTAGAGTTTATGATTTATCCAAGAGTTTAGGGTTTACCCAAGGGTTTAGGGTTTTGAATTTAAGGTTTAGGGATTAGGATTTAGGGTTTAGTGTTTTGCTGACGACTTAAAAAAAATGTAACTATTATTTTTTTTATATATATATTTTTTAAAACATAATATAACTTGACAATATTTTGTTTCCTTTTCTAAAAGATACCGAATTTGAAATAATGAAATCATATTGATTGGTTAACAGTAGTTTACCCTAGGGATGAACCCAAAAATAACTCTAATAAATAAATGACTCACCAGGGTTAGTCGTGGTCTCATGAGCTAATCCATTGAAGTAACATTGGACGTTTTGGCTACGGAACTGTGCCCAGTACGAGTTAAGCGCGTAGCTTGCGTGCCAATAAACAGAGACCGGCTCGTAACATTCTCTGCCAGGAACCAAAGCCGCACACGTCGTGTTGCTTCGGGCACAAGCCATCCTCAAAGCTTCCTCGAGCTCAGTCTCGTTGGCTCCTTCGACCGGTACGCACCACACTTGACCCTTGTAAGGAACGTTATTCGTCGGTTTAGGCAGAGGGTTAAAACCGGTTAAGGGTTTTTGACCGGTAAAATCAATGTCGTAGATTGGTGTACCGTCCGGATGCAAGATTCCCCAATGTCTTTGTGTTCCCGAACCGGGTTTCTTGTTTTCGTTAAATAAGGAGAAAACAAATGTCGGTATAGGTGAACCGGGTCTAGCTGGTGTACCGATTGGTGGAGTTGCGGTCATCTTCTTGATCAAATTCCGGTTATACGTGGCGGCGTTGAAAACGTTAGCTCCGATTTCGTCGATGTCGCCGGAGTTAGGCCATCCGGTTTCAGAGATTGCGATACGGATGTATGGATAACCGAGCTTGGTCATGGCGAAGATAACCGAATCCAACATTTGGTCTACAAGATTATGGTAAACCAAACCGGTATGAGGATCGGTATAAGTTGAGTTTCCTTGAAACAGAGCGAAATCCAACGTGGTGTGATTAGGGTTTCTTGACCAACGGAAGTAAGGTTGAAGATTGATAAAGAAGTAAGAGTTTGTTCCGTTGAGAAACTTCAGCAACGGCAACATTAACGGTAAGGCGATATCTCCCCGGAATGTTGAGTTCGACGGCGGAAACGTTGATCGAAGAGAATCCATAGCTAAAGGTGTACCGACTTTGATGTTGTGAATCCCATGGGCTCTGAGAGAGTTCACGATTTTTCGCATTGCCGGTACGACATTGCCGGTTATGTTCCTATCTTTGACGGAGAGGATTTCGTTTCCAACAAGGACAAATCGTATTTGTGTTTGTGGGTAGTAAGGGAGGATATTGGTTTTGACCCAATCTTCAGCTGTAGTTTGGTTGGCGCTGAGGGAAGTGATCTGGTGGGTTGGCACCGCTATGGTGACGTAGAGATTGGTTTGAGAGAGGAGTGTTAGACTCTCTGGATCGGCGTCGTAGAGCTTGACATGACCGGCTTTGATGAGTTTGATGAAATTGATCGATTGGTAAGGAGATGGTAGGTTGTTTCCTTGTCTACCATAGTTAATACCAATCTTGCTGGCTAACTCTAGCATCGTTTTTTTCTGTATATACCTGTGCGGATGTTGGAACCCAACCGCTGAGCAACTTGTACCTGTAAAATCAAGAAAATTATGTTCAATATGAATCTAAAATGTAAGCATCATGGTGCACTTTGCATATGATTCTTTGATGGAGAAGATGGCTTACTTGAAAAGACGACGAGGGTGAAGAGGAAGAAAGCAAGAAGAGACATGTCTTTTTGTGTTTGGTTCGCAGTGTGTTAATTGTGATCAGATTGTGGTATGAGTAGGAAAATGAGTAGGAATGGTGTGAAATTGGAGATGATGCATCGAGGTATTAAGTAGGAGTATGGTGAAAGTTTAGTGGTGTAAAGATAATACATTTATATTGAGTCATGCAAGCGTAGCTTTTTTTTTTTGGCTTTTGGTTTCTTTTGAAACTATATCATAATTCTTTTGTGCTATGATTTTTAAAGATTGTTGGTTAGATGGTTCATATTGAACCACTCTTTTCCTGATTTATAACTTCATCGTTTTACATGTTGCGAGTTTTGTAATGGTGACTGTAGATTAGAAAAGTACTTCAACTATATAAAAGACTTTTTTGTACATTGAGTTGAGAAGACTAATGAAAATCCTATATATAATCTTAACTGAACGGGACTCTCTAGGTCGAAAAACAAAGCCCTTTATTATGAACTACAAGTTTTGCCCTCAAATTCAGACATAATCTTTTTAAGAATATCTTTTATTTGGTTTTGTGTTTGAAGTTTGTTTAAATTATCAGGTTCAGATATCACTTTGTTATTATTTTGTCTTCTTTCATTTATTAATGCCTTTTCCCAGTAATATTTTTTTATAATGAATGTTAAATATTTTAAAAGATGGAAACTCATATGTAGCTACTTGTGAAAATGATGTCATCTACGTACACAAGCACCACAACGTAATCATCTTTTCTTCTGCGTACAAACAAAGAATGATCACCATGATCTTTAGTCAATTCCAAATCCAAAAGAGCAGAAGAAAACTTTCTAAACCACTGAAACTTGTTTTAACCCACATATAGATTTCTTGAATCGTAAAACAGCTCTTGGTGATAGAGTAATGCCTTTTCTCTCGGCATCCTTATGGTATCTTCATGAGGATTTCTTCATCTAAATCCGCATTCAAAAACGCATTAGAAATGTCACGTTGAGTAAGAGACCATTTCTTAGTTGCGGAAACTTTGAGAAGAAGTTTGACTTTTGCCATTTTAGCTACATGGGAAAAGATTTCATTGTAATGCTGACTCTCTTTCTGCATATATTCTTGTGTCTCTCAAGAGTTCCATTAGCGTTGAATTTTAAAGTATAAAGACACATACAACCTGCATATTTCTTTACAATAGGAAGACTAGTAACATCCCATATTTTTGTTGATTTCATAGCTTTAATTTCAACATCCACTGCTTCACACCATTTCTTGGATTTCTGAGCCTCAAAAAATGAAGTAGGAATAGAAATTTATGTAAGGTTGTTTATGTAAGAAAGGTATGAAGGATATAGTTTTGAGTATGAAATACAAGATGAAATAGGATGGTATATGATGCAGCATCACATACGACATTGGCGCCAACTTAGACTATTCGAATATGTCTAATTTCCGGTTTTAGTTTTCTTATCGGTTTTCCTTTTTATTTAAATTTCCTTTTACAATTAAGTCATTGATATCCTTTTCCTATTAGGGTTTGTCTAAAGGAAGGGATATATAAACAAGTTTAGTCTTCATTGTTTGGATACGTTTGATTTTATAATAGAAGAGCTTTGCTTTTATCTCTTGTTTAGATTCGATTAAATTCAAAACAGGAAGTTGGTCTCAAGAAGCTATCGAGAGAAACTCTTGATCGATCCAAGAACAGGTCTCGAAGAACTCTAAATTCTTAGATCGACCGTTCACCCATTCGTACGCTGTGCCAGGTTGGTATCAGAGCTCTGCTACGCCCCGAATCCTTCTCAACCCGCTACAATGGTTCGTAAGACTCGTGCTCAGCAATACGCTGATGACGAAGATATCTCGGCTACTCAACAATCTGTTATTGAGCTCCAGGAACAGATTGCAGACCTAGCTACCGCCGTCGCTGCATTAACCGCACGACAAGCTGCACCTGCACTTCCCTCCGCAACGACCAGATATCTATCCATGATAACTCCGACGAAGACGACGAGAATCCATTCGCTCCTCTTCGACAACCACAAAAACATCAACGACCTCGACGCCGCATCAACAATAGCTCCGATTCAGAAGAAGAAGCTAACGAGTCATCATGGAAATCCAGCTTCAAGCTCGAGCTCCCAGTATTCAATGGCTCCACGAACGCTGAGGAATTATTGGATTGGTTTGTAACGATAGAAAAAATTCTCGAGTTTAGAGAAATTTCATTGAACCGCTTTGTACCCCTAGTCGCCATACGCTTCCGTGACCGAGCAGCCGCTTGGTGGTCACAAGTTAAAACGACAAGAGCACGATTGGGAAAATCGAAGATTACTACTTGGGATAAGCTTAAACGAGAGATGCAAAAAAAAATATCTCCCGTACAACTATGATCAACTTATGTTTCAGAAATTTCAGAATCTACGACAAGGCATTCGATCCGTCGACGAGTACGCGACATAATTTTTTAGAATGATCAACCGTGTGGAGATTCGTGATACCGAAGAACAACTAACAATGCGTTTTGTGGGAGGTCTTGGCCAACAAATCCAACACACTCTGAACCTGTTTCGTCCACATTCTATCTCAGAAGCTCATCAGCAAGCCCTCACGATAGAAACTCAGAACCGAACCGGTTCTCAATCTTGGACGGCTCGAAAAACTCGACAGAATCAAGCTGTTTCTTCAGCTACCCCCGATATTGTGCCTCCTAAGTCAGAAACCGCGATCGTACCTGTCGACCCTTTGAAACAGCAACGCACGGGTGGCTTACGTTGTTTCTCGTGTGGAGAGACCGGTCACCGTCAAGCTTCTTGCCCACATTGTAACAAACGTGGACTTCTTATTGAAGATATCACGGGTGATCAAGAACCGACGAATGACGACGAAGAAATAGAAACAGAAGAAGAATTGTACCCAGACACCGGTCACCTCTTGGTGGTCCGTCGCGCTTGCCTGACACCCCGAGCAGATGAACAATTCCCGCAAAGGAAGCGATTGTTCCAGTCTCGTTGTACAATCAACGGGAGAGTTTGTTCTTTTATTATTGATTCAGGTAGTTCTGAGAACGTGATAGCAGCGGAAGCGGTTTCCAAATTGGAGATCAAGGATGAGCCTCACCCGGCGCCTTATAAGTTCGCTTGGCTACAACAAACAAACAAGCTGTTCGTTACACGGCGAGCACTTGTCTCCTTCTCGGTAGGCAATTCTTACAAAGATCAAATATACTGTGACGTCGCACCTATGGACGTTTGTCATCTGTTGCTAGGCAGACCTTGGGAATTTGATCGAAAGATCATACATGATGGGTTCAATAACACATACAGCTTCAACTTCAATAACCGCAACTTTGTGTTGAAACCGTCACCTCCGCCCTCTTCACTATAACCGCCTTCGCAACAGGTCCTCTTTATTCAATGTTCCCCTTTCAAAAACTCTATGCGTGAAGAAGGACGAGTCCTCATATTATTCACCAAGCAGATCAGCTCGGATCGTTTTCATGCAGTACCACCAGCGTTCCAGCAACTCGTTTCTGAGTTCTCAGATGTTTTCCCCGAAGACATACCTGATGGTTTGCCACCTCTGCATGACATACAACACCGCATTGACTTTGTTCCAGACACATCTTTACCAAACCGAGCACACTATCAAATGAGTCCATCGGAGCATGAAGAACTGCGCCGTCAAGTGGAGGAGCTCGTTTCCAAGGGATTCTTACGTGAGAGTTTGAGTCCGTGCGCGGTTCCGGCTCTCTTAATTCCAAAGAAAGATGATTCTTGGCGTATGTGCATGAACAGTAGGGCGATCAATAAAATAACTGTCCGTTATCGGTTTCCGATTCCTCGACTGGACGACTTGTTGGATCAAATAGGGACTGCTACAGTCTTCTCCAAGCTCGATCTTAAGAGTGGCTACCATAAAATTCGTATCAATCCAGGAGATGAGTGGAAAAAGGTCTCTTTGAATGGCTTGTTATGCCCTTCGGTCTCTCTAACGCACCTAGCACGTTTATGCAGATCATGAATTAAGCACTTCGTCCTTTCATCGGTAAATTCGTGGGGGTTTACTTTGATGATATACTTATTTTTAGCTCCTCATTATCAGAGCACATGCAACATCTTTCGGAGGTGCTTCGTGTGTTACTACGTGATAAGTTCTTCGCCACCTTAAAGAAGTGTGAATTTGGCGCCGCTGCGGTTCAATTTCTTGGATATATTGTCTCGGATAAGGGACTTGCAGTAGACCCTGGCAAGATCTCCGCCATTCATTCTTGGCCGACGCCAACAACAGTCACCGAAGTTTGAAGCTTCCATGGTCTTGCATCCTTTAATCGACGCTTTGTGCCTCAGTTTAGTAGCCTTATGGCTCCTATTACAGATACTATACGTGATGGATGCCTCACGTGGGCACCCGACGCAACCATGGCTTTCACCGTCATCAAAGAGAAGCTATGTTCGGTTCCCATTCTTGCACTACCCGACTTCAGTCTCGTCTTTGAGTTACATTGCGACGCATCGAAGTCTGGTATTGGCGCGGTATTGAGTCAAAAGAGACGTCCTATTGCTTTCTTCAGCGAGAAACTCACAGGTGCACGGTCCCGTTACAGAAAATATGACGTTGAGTTCTACGCTATCATACAAGCCGTCAAGTATTGGCGACATTACTTGTTCCATAAGGACTTTGTTCTTTATACAGATCATGATGCTTTGAAGCACATTAGCAATCAAGGCAAAGTCTCTTCCCGACACTCTTCTTGGATTGCCTATCTCCAGCAGTTCACCTTTGTGATCAAACATACGTCGGGCTCTTCCAATCGAATGGCTGATTCGTTAAGTAGACGCCATTCTCTTCTTGCGGTCATTCACAACAGCGTCCCCGGTTTCAGTACCTTTGTCGATCTTTACCCGACTGATCCTTTTTTTGGGTCCATTTATTCAGCGGCAATGGCGAGCTTGTCGTCAGAATACACCATTCATGATGGGTTTCTCTTTCTGGGAACACGCCTTTGTATTCCAGAATGTAGCTTACGGCTCCAGCTTCTCACCGAACTTCATAACCAAGGCCATGCGGGACGAGACCGTACGTTGCACTTGGTCGCGAGTTCATATTTTTGACCACACTTGCGCCGTGATGTGGAACACCATGTTGAAAGATGTGTCGTGTGTCAGCAATCAAAGGGACAGGCCACCAATGAACTGCTATGTACCCCCAGTCGCCATACGCTTCCGTGACCGAGCAGCCGCTTGGTGGTCACAAGCTAAAACGACAAGAGCACGGTTGGGAAAATCGAAGATTACTACTTGGGATAAGCTTAAACGAGAGATGCAAAAATATTTTCTCCCGTACAACTATGATCAACTTATGATTCAGAAATTTCAGGATCTACGACAAGGCGTTCTCTCCGTCGACGAGTATGCGACAGAATTTTTTAGAATGATCAACCGTGTGGAGATTCGTGATACCAAAGAACAACTAACAATGCGTTTTGTGGGAGGTCTTCGCCAACAAATTCAACACACTTTGAACCTGTTTCGTCCACATTCTATCGCGGAAGCTCATCAGCAAGCCCTCACGATAGAAACTCAGAAACGAACCGGTTCTCAATCTTGGACGGCTCGATAAACTCGACAGAATCAAGCTGTTTCTTTGGCTACCCCCGACACTGTGCCTCCTAAGTCAGAAACCGCGATCGTACATGTCGACCCTTTGAAACAGCAACGCACAGGTGGTTTACGTTGTTTCTCGTGTGGAGAAACCGGTCACCGTCAAGCTTCTTCCCCACATCGTAACAAATGTGGACTTCTTATTGAAGATATCACGGGTGATCAAGAATCAACGAATGACGGCGAAGAAATAGAAACAGAAGAAGAATTGTACCCAGACACCGGTCACCTCTTGGTGGTCTATCGCGCTTGCCTGACACCCCGAGCAGATGAACAATTCCCGCAAAGGAAGCGATTGTTCCAGTCTCTTTTTACAATCAAAGGGACAGTTTGTTCTTTTATTATTGATTCAGGTAGTTCTGAGAACGTGATAGCAGCGGATGCGGTTTCCAAATTGGAGATCAAGGATAAGCCTCACCCGGCGCCTTATAAGTTCGCTTGGCTACAACAAACTAACGAGCTGTTCATTACACGGCGAGCACTTGTCTCCTTCTCGGTAGGAAATTCTTACAAAGATCAAATCTACTGTGACGTCGCACCTACGGACGTTTGTCATCTGTTGCTAGGCAGACCTTGGGAATTTGATCGAAAGATCATACATGATGGGTTCAATAACACATTCAGCTTCAACTTCAATAACCGCAACTTTGTGTTGAAACCGTCACCTCCGCCCTCGTCACTTCCACCGCCTTCGCAAGAGGTCCTCTTTATGCAATGTTCCCCTTTCAAAAACTCTATGCGTGAAGAAGGACGAGCCCTCATATTATTCACCAAGCCGATCAGATCGGATCATTTTCATGCAGTACCACCAGCGTTCCAGCAACTCGTTTCTGAGTTCTCTGATGTTTTCCCCGAAGATATACCTGACGGTTTGCCACCTCTGCGTGACATACAACACCGCATTGACTTTGTTCCAGATGCATCTTTACCAAACCGAGCACACTATCAAATGATTCCATCGGAGCATGAAGAACTGTGCCGTCAAGTGGAGGAGCTCGTTTCCAAGGGATTCTTACGTGAGAGTTTGAGTCCGTGCGCGGTTCCGGGTCTCTTAATTCCAAAGAAATATGGTTCTTGGCGTATGTGCGTGGACAGTAGGGCGATCAACAAAATAACCGTCCGTTATCTGTTTCCGATTCCTCGACTGGACGACTTGTTGGATCAAATAGGGACTGCTACAGTCTTCTCCAAGCTCGATCTTAAGAGTGGCTACCATCAAATTTGTATCAATCCAGGAGATGAGTGGAAAACGGCATTCAAAACTCGTGAAGGTCTCTTTGAATGGCTCGTTATGCCCTTCGATCTCTCTAACGCACCTAGCATGTTTATGCGGGTCATGAATCAAGCACTTCGTCCTTTCATCGGTAAATTCGTGGTGGTTTACTTTGACGATATACTTATTTTTATCTCCTCATTATTAGAGCACATGCAACATCTTTCGGAGGTGCTTCGTGTGTTACGACGTGATAAGTTCTTCGCCACCTTAAAGAAGTGTGAATTTGGTGCCGCTGCGGTTCATTTTCTTGGATACATTGTCTCTGATAAGGAACTTGCAGTAGACCCTGGCAAGATCTCCGCCATTCATTCTTGGCTGACGCCAACAACAGTCACCGAAGTTCGAAGCTTCCATGGTCTTGCATCCTTTTATCAACGCTTTGTTCCTCAGTTTAGTAGCCTTATGGCTACTATTACAGATACTATAAGTGATGGACGCCTCACGTGGACACCCGGCGTAGCCATGGCTTTCACCCTCATCAAAGAGAAGCTCTGTTCGGCTCCCATTCTCGCACTACCCGACTTCAGTCTCGTCTTTGAGTTACATTGCGACGCATCAAAGTCTGGTATTGGCGCAGTATTGAGTCAAAAGAGACGTCCTATTGCTTTCTTCAGCGAGAAACTCGCAGGTGCACGGTCCCGTTACAGCACATATGTCGTTGAGTTCTACGCTATAATACAAGCCGTCAAGCATTGGCGACATTACTTGTTCCATAAGGACTTTGTTCTTTATACAGATCATGATGCTTTGAAGCACATTAGCAATCAAGGCAAAGTCTCTTCCCGACACGCTTCTTGGATTGCCTATCTCCAGCAGTTCACCTTTGTGATCAAACATACGTCGGGCTCTTCCAATCGAGTGGCTGATGCGTTAAGTAGACGCCATTCTCTTCTTGCGGTCATTCACAACAGCGTCCCCGGTTTCAGTACCTTTGTCGATCTTTACCCGCCTGATCCTTTTTTTGGGTCCATTTATTCAGCGGCAATGGCGAGCTTGTCGTCAGAATACCCCATTCATGATGGGTTTCTCTTTTTGGGAACACGCCTTTGTATTCCAGAATGTAGCTTACGGCTCCCGCTTCTCACCGAACTTCATAACCAAGGCCATGCGGGACGAGACCGTACGTTGCACTTGGTCGCGACTTCATATTTTTGGCCACACTTGCGCCGTGATGTGGAACGCCTTGTTGAAAGATGTGTCGTGTGTCAGCAATCAAAGGGCCAGGCCACTAATGCCGGTCTCCATACGCCGTTACCCATACCTACAAAACCGTGGACCGATATTAGTACGGATTTCGTTCTCGGTCTTCCACGTACACAACGAGGATTTTATTCTATCTTTGTCGTGGTGGATCGTTTTTCGAAGATGGCTCATTTTATAGACGAGTTACAGGTTGCCCCACTTTTTTTCCACCAGATTTACCGGCTACACGGACTGTCTTTGTCTATTTTCTCCGATCGTGACTCCCGCTTTCTAGGATATTTTTGGCGTTCTTTGTGGAAGCAACTTGGTACTTCTCTTGACATGAGCTCCGCGTATCATCCCCAATCCGATGGACAAACGGAGGTTATCAGCAGGTCTTTGGGTAATTTACTTCGTTGCTTGGTGGGAGACGCGATTCGGACTTGGGATGGCAAGTTACCACAGGCTGAGTTCGCCCACAACAACTCTTTGAATCGCAGTCTCGGCTTTTATCCGTTCCAGGTCGTCTACGGTATCATCCCACGCGGCCCGGTTGAGCTGTCTACTCTCCCTGATCGTACTAGACTTCATGGTGACGCGACAACCTTCGTTGACTCTCTGACCGATGTCCATACGAAGGCAATCTCGAATCTTGAAGCCTCTGCTAATAAGTACAAGCAATCAGCTGATAAACGCCTTCGTCGTTTGGTTTTAGAAGTGGGTGATCTTGTCTGGGCTTACTTGACTCGTGATAGGATGCCTGCTCATGCTTACAACAAACTCAAGGCGAGGTAGATTGGACCAATTGAGGTTATTGAACGGATAAATGACAATGCATATCGTCTGCGTTTACCGGCTGATGTCAACACCTCAGATGTCTTTAATGTCAAATACTTGTCCCGTTTTGTGCCACAAGATACCGCAGATTCGGGGTCGAATCCTTCTCACCCTGGAAGACCTGATGCAGCATCACATACGACATTGGCGCCAACTTAGACTATTCGAATATGTATAATTTCCGGTTTTTGTTTTCTTATCGGTTTTCCTTTTTATTTAAATTTCATTTTACAATTAAGTCAATGATATTCTTTTCCTATTAGGGTTTCTCTAAAGGAAGGGATATATAAACGAGTTTAGTCTTCATTGTTTGGATACGTTTGATTTTATAATAGAAGAGCTTTGCTTTTATCCCTTGTTTAGATTCGATTAAATTCATCAAAACAGGAAGTTGGTCTCAAGAAGCTATCGAGAGAAACTCTTGATCGATCCAAGAACAGGTCTCGAAGAACCCTAAATTCTTAGATCGACCGTTCACCCATTCGTACGCTGCGCCAGTATATGTATGTGTTTGTGGAATTACAATGATATTCTCGTAACTGTATGGCGGTTCTCTTTGTACGAGGGTGAGAAGCAGAAGTATGAATATGTGGAGGAGTAAGAATGTTAGAGGGAATAGATTGAAAAGGAATATTATGCGAGGGATGAATATTACCTGAATACTCAGAATCCAATGGTGTGAAGAGATCAACTAATTTTGTTGATAGATTCTTATTGGCCAATGGAAAGACTTATTCATGAAAAACAACATTCTGAGATATGAAAATGTTGTTACTCTCCGACTCCATCAACTTATATCCCTAATAATTCAAAGGACGCCCCAAAAAAAAAGACTCCTTTGCTTTTGGAAGAAATTTATGTTTCCGTTTTGTTGAAGAAAAAATCTTAACATTAACATCCAAAGGTTCTTAACTGAGAGTAATCCGGAGCTTTTCTTGTCAGTTTAACAAAAGTATTTTTGTCCAAGAAATACTTTTGATCAAGAAAACAGCAGTCATCAGACAATCTCCCCAAAAAAGGCAAAGAACACGTGAATGAAACATGAGAGCATGAGAAATATTGGGAATATGTTGGTGCTTCCGTTCTACCACGGAATTTTGTTCCGTACTGGACATGAATGAAAAGAGACGATATGCCTTTATCCTGAAAGTACTTGGTGAATCACAATTCGGGGTGGATTATCTGATCTCATATAATTCACTCTTGTGCTAAACTGTGTCTCAATTTGTTGAATGAATTGAAGAAATATACTAAATGATTCATTTTTGTTTCGGAGCAAAAATATCCAAGTGGCTCTTGAATGATCATCATCCAAAGTTTGGAAATACTAAAAACCTTCCATTGTTTCTACTGAAAATGAACCATAAATGTCGATGTGTAACAATTGAAGATCTCATTACATATATTATTAGGGGAAGGGTATGACAACTACTTCTTCTTAGCCAAATGGCAAATACGACAGTAATAAGATCCTTTATTCTTGTATCTTGTAGTTCCCAAAGATTCTGAGATGGAATTCAATCTGGTGAAGGAAAGATGACCAAGTCTCTTGTGCCATATACCAACATCAATGACTGCATTCACTGACATTTGAGAAGATCTTGTAGCCAACATATAGAGATTTCCTATTATCCTACCCTTACCAATCGTCAATGCCTTGGTATTATCCTGAATCAGAAAAGAAGACGGATCAAAAATCACACGAAATCCAATGTCATAGGTCAAGTCACTGATGCTGGGAAGATTTAGTTTGAATTCAGGAATGTCAAAAACATGTTGGAGAGATAGATGTTCATTGGTTTGAACGACACCACACCACTTATTTTGATGATAGAACCATTCAAATGATTCACTGAACTCATGAAAGAGATGCCTAAAGAGATAAAAAATGTTTCCGTCATGTGAAACGTGATGAGTGGTTCCATAATCAATCACCCATGTTTGAGGAGGTAGTATTTCTGCAGAAACATTCTGCATACCAATAAAAACATAACTAGAGGGGCGAGAAAGCAATATAATATCACTCAAATTACCCTATGAGCAACTTTACTCTCTCAAATAAGAGATTCAGTTGTAATACTTAGGGATCAAATCGACAGGAACCGTGGGCACATAATAAACTCAATGCAATCACGATTAAGCTAGGCAATATAATATTAAAGCAGCAAATAAGTAATGCAGTTGGTTGTTTGGTTGCAAGTATGAGAACAAATAGCTAGATCTAGAGTTTCGAGCAATCAAGATTATAGAAATAGATGCTAAGGGTTGGCGAATGACAATCCTTGAACTCAAATTCTAATGTAAAGATATCTAGCTGTCGCTGCAAGTATAATAAAGTGTCTAAGTCCAGTGCTCCAACTTTCCCTTGTGAACACTGAGTGAGTGTCGATTGTTGCTACCTTTCTAGAGTCGATCGACGCTACCTTAGGCCGGTTTTATAGTACTATTAGATAAGTTCACTATTCTTACATCAAGATTGCGTGGAGTTGAGTATGTTGAGTCGGTCGAGTCTATTGGTAGCAATGACTTAGTTCATTTTCTTGATTGATGTTAGGTTGATAGTAATGCATGGAAATGTATGATGTTATGTTATCGTATGTTTCATTTGAATGGTTATAGTGGCTAGACAGCCCTCTCCCCCACATCGAGTAGTGTAGAGTGTCATGCAGGGAGACTGGTCTGGAACCGCTTCACTGAGTAACACATTTACTCATGCCATCCTTTCCATTTCCATGTGCGCATGACATTAAGTAGAAGTATATGGATATGGGTGGATTGGTATTTCACATAAGGCAGTGCGTCAGTTGACTCATGGGACCAGTTAAGGGCACGTCGGGCTGTCTAAAATGAGTAGACATGTTTCTATAACACCCGCTCCGGAACCCCGGGCCAGAAGCCAGCAGAGCGGGGCGTTACAGGTTTACTCCAAAAACAAAAACAAAAATCATTTTTTTTTTCAAATAAAACCCATATGAGATACAAAAGAATAGCCTATTCTTTTTTTTTAAAAAAGAATTAAGTTGATTAGAAGATGTTGAAGCTGCATAAATTTTTTGGACCGTACCGACTACCATTAACTAATAAAAAAACATAGAATGAGCATGAGGTAATAATTTGACCAACAAGGTCCAAGGCGTTTATACTCTTTTCTCTATAAAATAGAATTACATTTGAATAGAATCCAACTCTATTATTGAGTTATTTTGTTTGTATAGAAAAATAGAAAGAAGCATCGGAGATGGTCTAACCGCAAGACCAAAAGGTTGCAGTTCATCAACTTATAGTACAAGAAAGTTTTGTGGGAAGCTTGGAAGTGTTTGGTTAAGCTTTGTTCATAAGGTAAAATAATTGAAAGTGAACAACAATACTGATTCCAAACTAGAAATATCTGAATTTGACTTAACATACATAATATTTAAATAAATTGCTAGATTCTGACTCCAGAGGGCGGGTATATTTTTTGTTTTACATATTTTTGTAGAAATTTAATTTTTTATATTTGTGTCTTTCTTTGTAACCATATTTGTGTTTTTTTTTGTAAGCTTATTTGTTTTTTTCTTTGTAATCATATTTGTGTGAAATATTTTTTTTTAAATTATTACTAAGAATTTTGATAATTGTATTGAATTAGTGATGTTACATAACTATACACTTGAGTTAGCTATTCACACATTAATTTTGTACTTTACTAATAAATAAATAGATATTAATTTTTTAAATAACAAAGTATCGTACAATTTTGTTTATTAATCAAATAAATGCAAATTATATGTTTTTCATTAAAGTTTCATGATTTGATTCATATATAATCATAATAACATTATTATTACACATTATAGTACACATACAATTACACCAAACAAAAAATATTACACATTATAATATGTCATGCAATTTAAAATGGATATTATAAATCAAGACTCATGACCCAAATTTGCCTGACTATTGTGAGAAACATATAATTTGGACATGAACTGCAACAAACACGTATCTTATTTAAATAACAAAGTATAATTTGAACTGCAAATCTCCATGGCCCAAATTTGTCTTTAAAGTACATATTATAAATCAAGACTCATGCAGATTATTAGGTAATTTAAAGGGTGGTTACATCGATTTATTATATTTCGATGCAGTTATATATCGTTGAAATTTTAAGTTGGACATAATTTTTATTAACTGGTCATGTTGCTTGTTTTAATAGAATAGATATAACTTTATACGAAAATATCCAAAAAAAAAAAGAAATACCAGATCTGAACCCGTTGAACAATATCCGGTCAATATCAAAACACCGAGGCTAGTAAAAATAGTTAATTAGATAATAGAAAAGAAAGGGGGAGTTCTCAAATTATATTTTTGTTTGATCAGATCTCTATTTTGTTGTTTACTACTTGATGTTTATCAATAGTCCTTCCGTTTTAGCGGATTTTGTTCTTCGCTCTGGGAATCTCTTTTCCGATGCGAAACTAGTTTAGTTTGGGTGTCTCTTTCGTGGGTCTATAAACAATCCCGATGGTTGAGTGTTTGGATTATATTCTTCTATGGTTAGACTCGAAGTCCTTTCTCCTAGAAATCAGTCTTCGCCCGAGTTTAGCTTGGCCGGTGAATCGGCTTTTGGCTAAAGCTTTCTTACGGAAAGGAGGATGAGGATGATGGATGAAACTCTGTTGATGCAGAAACTCAGTAGAAATTGGAGTTTTTATGAACGGTCCAACAACTATGATCAGAAATACCAATATCATTTTGAAATAGAAAATATTTTAATTTAAATAAGGATTAGGTAGCTATATTTTGGTAATAAATCTCTATATATTGGTAGTTGTTGAAATTACTTACTGATATTTTAAATATGTTTGTAGCAAGAATATATCTTAATCTTTGACTCAAATCTTAATTTAAAATTAATAAAATCATGTAAGATAAATATTTATGAAATATATGTGCATGGTATATATGGGAAAAAATTCTATGGTCGGACCTGCGAGCCCGCAAGTGTTTTTCATTTATAAAGATTTGTTTTCTTATGAAAAAGTAAATTATGTTTTTAATATTTTGTAAATAATAGTAGTGTTGATTTGTTGTGGTGGCCATTCAATTTAAATTTTGAGTTTACACCACACTTAACTGCAATTTACTTTTTTGGCAATTAATATAACTTATAGAGAACGTTGATCAAAATATTTCTATTTAAAGTACCGTAAGTGTTGACAAAAAAAAGTACCATAAGGTGATCTAACTTATTAGAAATAGGAAGGGACTATTACTTCCCAACGTGAATGTCTACTACCCAAGTACCCAATGCTACTTACTATGGGAGGTAGGGAAATTTGGAAAAAGAGAACAAATTAACTAAACTATTGGCCTCTTAGTACAAAATCAATTTTTTCCACTTTTTGACTTTCACTACCCTTTTTGTTAATAAAAATTCATATCATTATATTTACGATGCAAAAAATTTTTTAAAAATATAAAACATGCAGTAGTTAAGCATGTGCATATATGAAAAATATTTTTGGATTCAAAAAAATGTTGGAGTGTTAAGTTCAAAAATGGGATAAAAGAGTTAGATTGTCAGATCTACCATCTACTGAAATTTAGAAAATGCAATCTAGGTAAGACACATTGATCTACCATCCGTTGAGTGCGTTATACACTGCGAACACAATGATGTACAAACGAAGAATGCATAATACACCAGAAACATATACATCTAGTGTGGAAGAAAAAGACATATACAGTTCCTTCTATGTTCTGTATTTTTGGTAGATCAGAGGACATACTAAATATTCTTATATCTGCCTTGAGAGAACATACATTCTACAATGTCTTCTTTTATCTATAAACACAGTATTCCCTATCTACGTGTTCATCTCTTTTCTAACATTGGTAGAACGTATGTTCTACAAGATTTTTAAACAAAATCCGAAAATTAAGGAGAAAAACGGTTATGAAAATATTCCCTAAATCTATTAAATTTTTTTTATTTCCTTTTTAAAATAATATTGCCTAAATGTAAATCTTCATCGTTACCACGTTGATTTTGGATTTGCATCGTGGGGCTTCTTCTTTTCCTAGTTGGGGACTTCATCTTTTCCTAGTTTTTCCAAGCTTTTGTCTCTCTAACATAAGAAGATGCACATCTATGCTTCTTCTGGTTTGTGGAAATCGTCCAAAAGAAGTGGATGGAGATTTCTTGTTGATGAAGTAAAAGGAGGTAGATTACTTACTTTGGACACCAGCAAAACCTTCGACAACCTAAGAGTTATGGTTTGTGAAGACTTTGGAATCGATGTAAACATGGTCAATATCGAGCTGAGTTACTTACCTTCTGATTTGGTCATTGGCATCGACTCAGCACCTGTTTTCATCACCAATGATCGGCAACTCAAAAATTTTCTTACCTATGTGAAGAACAAAGCTTCGACGCGGTTATGTGTGTGTATTCGATCTAAGGCCGAGACAAGCAATATCAAAGTCGATTTGAATTTGAATGAAGAAGCTACTGAGTCGCCTAACAGACAGGAAGAGCCTATGTCGTTTGAAGTTTCAGAAGAAGATGTTGAGGTGGATGAAAGTGATGATGATTGCAACTGTGAGAAAGATATGATCAATTGAAAGTCATTTCGTTTTTCTCTCGTTGATGTTGTGAAGAAGGGTCAACATTTTACTTCAAAAAACGCTTTGAAGGCCACAATGGAAATATGTGCAATGAAACATAATTTCGACTACAAGGTTGGTAAATCGGATAAAACAGTTTAGTACGTTCGTTGCGCGGATGATGATTGCGGCTGGCGTGTTCGCGCAGAGGGATTAACAGGTTCTTTATATTTTATCATCAAAAAGTATGTACCTGATCATTCATGTTCTCCATCATCAAGGAACCACTCAGTTCGGACAGCTTCATCAAAAACAGTTGGTAGTCTCATTATGCATAAGTACGAAAATGTCAAGGAAGGGCCGAAACCTAATGATATCATCCAGTTTATGCGGAATGATCATGGAGTTGAGATATCCTACTCTTTAGCTTGGGATGCACGTGAGTATGCAGTAAATGCTGTGAGAGGCATTCCGGAGAAGGGTTATGAAAAATTTTCCAAATACTTGCAAATGATGAAGGAAGCTAATCCAGGAACACATACATTTTATGAAACTGATAGAGATGGGAGATTCAGATTCCTCTTCATCTCATATGGTTAGTCTATTTGCGGTTTTTATGCTGGCATTCGGAAAGTTATTGTTGTGGATGGGGCTTTTTTGAAGAGCAAATACAAAGGAGTATTACTGGTAGCTACTACTTTAGATGGTAACTCGAACCTATATCCTATTGCATTTGTAGTTGTCGACTCAGAGAATGACCGCTCGTGGGAATGGTTTATGCGACAACTTAATGTTGTCATTGCTGATGATCATAGTTTAGCTTTTGTGTCTGATAGGAACGCCTCCATTGCTAAAGCTCTTGCGAAAGTGTATCTACATTCTCATCATGGAATTTGCATTCACCACTTGCTGAACAATGTTGTAACATATTTCAAGGGTAAAGGTGTCACTGGTTTGGTTGCAAAGGCTTCTAAAGCTTATCGAGTAGCTGACTTTAAGAAGATGTTCACTGCTATTTTTGGAATTAGTCCTGAAATTGGAAACTATCTAATAGAAGCTGATGTGAGTAAGTGGGCTCGCTGTCAATTTTCGGGTTACAGGTATGATGTTAGGACCACTAACCCTGCTGAATCGATAAATTTTGCTTTGTGTTCACCAAGAGAGTTTCCAGTTATACATTTGTTGGACAGCATAAGGGAAATGATGACTCGTTGGTTTTTCAAGCATAGAACTTTAAGTTTTAAACACACGCAGCCACTGACCATTGCGGTGGAGAAGAAGATTGACCGAAGGATTGAGAAGGGTAAGAAGTTTCAGGTTTCCCAACTCGCGATGACAGGTTTTTGGTTCAAGGTGACACTTTTGAATGTTTGGTTGACTTGTCAGACGCACATGTTCATGTGGGAAATTCGATTTGATGAAAATCCCATGCAGGCACGCCATAAAAGCAGCTTTCAGTGTATGCAAACAAGCGCACACACCTACTGACAACATGTATACCACTGCTTCATGGAGATCGGTCTATGAGGAAACCATAAATCCTATTACTGTTCCGGAAGATTCATGGATTGTCCCATCTCACGTTAAGCAAGCAAAGTACTTCCTCCAGAGAGTAGAAGAGGTGCAGGTAGGAGAAAGAAACGCAGATACGAGACAGTTGAAGACAAGATCCGTTCGTCACAAGGAACTCAACGCTCTAAACGTCGCAAATGCAGTCGATGTGGTATTGTTGGTCACAATAGGTCAAAATGTGATAGAGCAATATAGGATTCAAGCCCTTATGTTTAGGCGAGTTATGTTTCAGAGTTGTTTCTAGTATTATCTTTGTTTCATCTCGAACTTGGTTTTTTCATGTTGAACTCAGTTTTATGTTTTTTGCTAAAATCCAGTATTTGCTTCGTTTTATACAAGTTATTTGATTATCAACAGAATGTTTTCTGTTAAAATCTCTTCTTCATATGCAAGTTATTTGATTATCAAAAGAAAACAGAATATCAATCTAATTCGATCTCCAAGTTATTTGATTATCAACAGAATGTTTTCTGTTAAAATCTCTTCTTCATATGCAAGTTATTTGATTATCAAAAGAAAACAGAATATCAATCTAATTCGATCTCCAAGTTATTTGATTATCAACAGAATGTTTTCTGTTAAAATCTCTTCTTCATATGCAAGTTATTTGATTATCAAAAGAAAACAGAATATCAATCTAATTCGATCTCCAAGTTATTTGATTATCAACAGAATGTTTTCTGTTAAAATCCCTTCTTCATATGCAAGTTATTTGATTATCAAAAGAAAACAGAATATCAATCTAATTCGATCTCCAAGTTATTTGATTATCAACAGAATGTTTTCTGTTAAAATCTCTTCTTCATATGCAAGTTATTTGATTATTAAAAGAAGTCAGAATATTAATCACGTTTCGAACACAGACATAAAATACTAAGCATGGATCCTAAACAACCTACATCTGCCAAATTCTTTTGCTTCATAACTTCTTCCAGCACTGTCTTGTTCAATGAACTTCTCAGATCCTCAATTTCTTTGGCCATTCTCGAGTATTGTTCATCCATCCTTTGAATCTCGTCAAACAAAGCCTCATCGACCCATTTAAAAAGATGTTGTTCTTTCTTTCTCTAAATCGAAACATAAAAAGTCAATTGCGACTTAGAAGAATGAAAAGTAATTAGGGAAGTAATTATTTATCAGAAACTAATGAATAATCTATGTCGTTCACCCGGTCCTCAGGTAAGTTATCTTTGAGACTGAGTGTTTTGTAATCCGCAGGCTTAAATGATGATAAAGGAGTACTAATTTCTACTGCTTCTTCAGGCGAGCTTTTTTGTGAGGGATCGAAACCTCTAACATGTGATGCTTGAGAAAGGTTCCCCACGGCTTCTTGTACATGCTCTTGGGTCTCCATATCTTTATTTTTCGATGATTGTGACAAATTTTTCAAAAAATCCAACATATCATCAGTTTCAATATCCTGTTAATAACACCAAACATAATATTAATAGCTAAAACAGACAAGGACAGAAGAAAAGAGGCAAACCACAGAAAAAATTACATTACAATAGAGTCAATTAAACAAGTCATAGTCATCAGTTCGCTTCATATCAAACAACAAAATACATTACAATCCGATATTACAAGCAAAGATCAAGGACAGTACACAACAGTCAAGAGAAAATTAGAACACAAGCAATTTCGTCTGACATACTACAAAGCTTCATTATGTGGTTACCTTTCTTGGCCGAGGGCTACGACGAACCGTAGGAGGAACCCCAGTCTCAGCTGCCTTGGCTTTGCCTTTTTCCTTTGCTGCTGAAGGAGACAGACTCTGTGATGTTTCTCGCCATTGGTCTTTCTCCATTCTTGCTGAAGGACACAGAATCTCAGAGACTCTTTCTTTTCCCATTGTATCTGACGGACCCGGAATCTTAGACACCACTTCCTTGAGTTGAGCCATCTCTTTGTCGACCTTGTCAAAACGCTCTTGGATGTCTTTCTGCACCACCTCCTTTAAAGAGGTGAATAATCCTTCAATGAAAGTCTTCATCTGACCGGAGATACCACTGTTATGTTCAGCCGCCCGTTGACAAAGCAATTGTTTCTTTCGGGCTTCGGCACCATGATCATTTATCTTACGCTTGCCCCTTCTTGCAACAACAGCCGGTTCCTCTACACGTGATGGTTCCTCCACATGGGTTTCTGTGACATCTCCGACATCAACACCCTCTTCTGAATCAGACAGCTCCACATTTCGAGGCAAAGCGTGAACTTCCCATTCGAATTCTGACCAATCATGTTTGGTATTGATCAGAGCAACAATACGTCCAACTCTTTCGTCATTCTTCTCATCTTCCCTGAAGAACTGATCACTATCAATCACATCCGAGTTCCCAGAAGCAGATATAAAAGGGAACAACTCTCCCTGACAAGAACAAACCGAAACAACAAACTTAATGTTTTTGATGACTGAACAGATTATAAATAGAAGAAAGATAATTACCTTATCGAAGTGCGACGCCAGGCTACTGATATCTTCGTAAGACACTTTCTCACTTCCTTTCCAATTCCTACATCTCACTTTGGTAATGTTTTTGTTGAACTTTTGACCCACCATAGTACCAATGTCGGGGATTGCCTCCATAACCCATATCTGAAACGCAATGGAGAATCCATCCAACACGTAACTGTTCTTCAGATGTAGATCTTTGGTTGCTTTGCGTATTGAATCAATTAGTTCATCATACGCGTGAAGACCCCAAGGAAACATCCTCATCTTACCAAAATCCATCACCAAGCGGATGTATTCTAGAGGGATAGAAACTCTATCATCCTTAGCTATGAGGTGTCCTTGGATAATACAGAGATACACTAGCCTCACCATGTCCACATACGTCCACTTGTTACAGACTTCAAGTTGCTCAGTCCTTATACTCAATAAGCTGATCTTCCTGTTCTGCTTCAACACCCTGCTCCAAAACCCCTTATCATCCTCCCAATCTTCAAAGTCTATGTCAGGTTCATCCCTGAACTTGATTCCAGTCACAGCATAAAATTCTTGCTGTGAAAACCTAAGAGGCCTCCTTGCAAATACAAACCACAGCTCGTGAAGCTTGGAAACCTTGACCTGCTTGCATATGAAGCTGTGAATAATCTTCCCTGGGTACAGGAGCTTGGTCTCTAGGATTGCCAGAATCGGACCAAAGACCGGGTCTTGCAAAACTTCCTCATATTCATCCTTGAGAACACTTCTCACCATATCCAACGTCCTACGCCTACACGTATTGTTAATCTTATCAATCTGGGTCTCAGCTCCTTCTTCAAGAATGCGTTTTGGAAACTGGTAAGCCATTCCTATAAAACACGAAATCAAAAACATCAACTTGTTAGCGAATCTGCAGACACGGCAAAGAAACAGAGTCAAAGCTACCCAACTATACCCGATTGACTCACTTCCAAACACTTAACGAGAGACATAAAGATACTCAACATTAAGATGTTTTGTTTAAATTCATAAAACTCACAATCAACTCAACCCAAAACTACAATCAAACTATTATACATGTAAAATAGCACATAAAACTCACAATCAACTCAACCCAAAACTACAATCAAACTATTATACATGTAAAATAGCACATAAAACTCACAATCAACTCAACCCAAAACTACAATCAAAACCGTAAACATGAATCGATTTACTTTTTAAAAATTCAATCACCACCAAAATAAAATTCAACCTTAAGACTGGTTATTGTCTGAAAATGCACTCGTAGAACTCTTACATTATCATCGGAACTTATCATTGTCTAAGCTCAAACAATGGACTTTCACAATTTGAGTTTCTAAGTCATTCAGTAATTTATTAATACATGCGCATCAACAAAATCACTAAACTAAATCAAATAAAAAAGGGGATCTCAAAACCTAACCTTTAATTTTGGGAAAAGAGGAACCGAGATGAAAATCGAACACCTACTTGTTCTTAATCAGTGATGAAAGCTTTGTCCGCCTCGTGCCAACGCTCATTTACGCTGTCGGAGAAAACAAGGTCAATTAGGGTTCATAGAGAAAACAAAGTTGGAGAAAAGAAGCGTCTTAGAAACAGAAAAATACCACATAGGAAGGAGGAAGGAGGAAAGAAAGATGGCACGACAACTAAGAGTTCATCGGCGAACCAAGACGCGCCGGACGGAACACGTTGATGGCGAACACGGGAATCGCCTTTCTCGACCTTCGACGGAGAGATGTTGGAGACGATTGGGTTTTGATTTTTTTAACTTTATTTACATTTATTATATCATATTATAACTCAATTTGGAAATTACTTATGTTTTTACATTTTAACCTTTATATTTATAAATCTAAATACGAGGACAAAACTGGATTTTACTTTTCATTAGTACTAAGGGGACAAAGATTAGTAAAAGCATTCTGGGGACAAAGATTAGTAAAAGTTCTAAGGGGACAATAGTATAGTTAATTTGTTCTCTTTTTCCAAATTTCCCTATTTTTTATTACTTCACATTATTGATTGACTTCTGAAAACTAAACTGAGAGTTTATTCGGCAAACTGTGCTCGTTTCCAGCTTCAATACATGCAATGTCACTGAAGAAGGAGAAGCACTCTTCCCTGCCTTGTCTTCGAAAACAATTTTTATGGCGTTGATGTTTATTATAATATTTGGAGTGTGCGTAGGAGCAACATTCTACCAATCAAAAAATTAAATCTAAGATTAAGCCCATAAATTAATAAAGCACAGTAACACCAATGCATAACAGCGCTGCAGAGACACACTTTTACCTGAATGCAAAGAAGATCATCTGTATTACAATAAGCTGCAAAAAATGATATCAATAGGCTGAATAATTTCAAGTTTCCTCCTCCATCTTCTATCAGGAATGCAGATGCCTTCAAGTCCACGACGAACATAGAATCTATCCCGCTCCAATGGGACACCTCAAAAAGATAAGAGCTCTTCTGTCCCAGACTTTTGACCATTTCGTAATGTTTTGACCTGAGTAATTGTCCCAATCTTCATGATCAAATGATGGTTTAGAGCTTTGGGTTTTTATGGGTCCAGTAACTGGTGCAGTGTTCGGAGCCGGAAGAGCTGACATAGAGTAGCTTCTAAAATGGCTGAATGAGAAGAGTTGAGATCCTGAGCCAGAAGAGAGTGATGGCTTGTGCGCAGTGCTGCTGATACATGGGCTAGAGCTTATCCGAGTCATCGTTCTTATCAAGTCGGTCTATCCTGACGCTTCTCAAACTGCAGTATCTCAATGATTTCTTTTGTCGTTTTTAGTGTATAAGGGAGAAGAATATGAAGTTGATAAGGAGAAAGTGATGACCTATCTTCTTGAAGCTTCCGACGAACTCGCCATACCTAATACTGAAATTAGAATACGTTAATGCTCCACCTCTTTCTCTGAATCTCCATCATTATCCCACAGATACAAAACCTGTGTCAAATTAGGTATTAGACTTTCTTTTTTATGAACATATGTAAAGTATAATAGAATATGATTATTATTGTGTTGCGTTTGATAAGAGAATACAATATGCATATATATAGTGGTAACATTGACATAATGTTAACACTAGATAATGCTAACTTTCCTAAACACTTAATGTTAATATGCTAAGAATATCTTGAGATTAACTTGTTATTCAAGTCTTTCCTTTTAGTCTTGATGGTTTTCATGGGTTGCACGGGCTTCACAGTTTTCGTCCGTAAGATAAACATCTTTCCGCCCAACGTATCTCTAATAACAGATCAAACGCATAAGAGAAAAAAGAATTCAATAATCGTTGGAACACAAAACTACATGTTGGAATTGCAGAGAAGGGTTGTCTGGGTTCGTCACCACAGACTTCTCCAATTTCTCTAATTTCATTCTACTGTGGTCTATTTGTTGTTTGTTGTAGTCGAAAATGATTTAGATTTCAATTGTGGACCATAAATAATGTTATTCATAATGAAAGGTTTAGGGAATGTTATGATTTTATTTTAACAAAAGAGAAGTTATTAATTAATATAATGGTTTATAGATTGAAACATGTATTTATATTTAGTGTCTAATAAGTCCAAAAAAAAAAAATGCCATGGTAACATTCAAATCCCCTATATATTAATTGGGAAGCATTTGAACAATTAGAACTTTAATTTTGTATTAATTAAAAAAAAACTCAAATCCTAGGTGGCACTCTAAATGCCTTCTAAATTCCGTTTTAAAGAATTCTAGAGCATCCAATATAAAGAATAGTTTAATCTAATGGTGTCACATTATTTCATAATTATATAACACTAGAGAAAATTACATTAACCTAAAATATAAGAAGTTTGTATTATTTCCTTAAATAAAAGCTAAGGAATTACCTAATATGATTTACATATATATGAAAATTAATGGTTATGAATAATAAAGATTTGATAACAATTTTTGCATTCTTCTTCATTTTTGTTTAAATTTATATTATTAAAAAAATTAAACAATCATATTAACCAAATAAAAAAAAAATTAGATTTTTTCTTATATGTTATATTTTAAATTTTTTAAAATGACCTTAAATTACAAAAATGAGGAAACCGTATATGTTACATATTTTTTTTAAAAAACGACTTTAAAATACAAAAATGAGGACATCTTATATGTTATATTTTTCTTATATATTAGAATTTTCTTATATGTTATATTTTGAAATTTTTTAAAGCGTCTTAAATTACAAAAATGTAAGTTTTCCTTAAGTATACGACTAAAAACATTAAAATGACATGTATCAATTCGATGGTTGATTTGAAAGCTTTCAAAACCATATGGAAGATAAAAGTCAAAATAATTTAACTGTGGAAACAATACTGTTCACTTTTTTCAAGAATGTGTTTGAGAGAAAAAATAAGGTTTTTATGTCATAATTTGTTTAAAGTCCACTAGAGAACATTATATTAACCTAAAATATAAGAAGTGTGTATTTTTTTCTTAAATAAAAGCTACAGAATTACCTAATATGATTTACATATATATGACAATTAATGATTATTAATAATAAAGATTTGATAACAATTTTCGCATCCTTCTTCATTTTTTTTTAATTTTATATTATTAAAAAAATAAACAATCACATTAACCATATAATAAAAAAAATTAGATTTTGTCTTCTATGTTAAATTTTGAATTTTTAAAATGTCTTTAAATTACAAAAATGAGAAAATATTATATGTTATATTTTTTTTTAAAAACGACTTTAAAAAACAAAAATGAGGACACCTTATATGTTATATTTTTCTTATATTTTAGAATTTTCTTATATGTTATATTTTGAAATTTTTTAAAACGACTTAAATTACAAAAATGTAAATTTTTCTTAAGTATACGACTAAAAACATTAAAATGACATGTATCAATTCGATG
>NC_027753.1:14960019-14963856 GCF_000695525.1 Brassica oleracea var. oleracea | reverse complement strand
AATTAGATTTTTTCTTATATGTTATATTTGGAATTTTTTAAAATGACATTAAATTACAAAAATGAAGAAACCTTATATGTTATATTTTTATAAAAAAAAACGACTTTAAAATACAAAAATGAGGACACCTTACATGTTATATTTTTCTTATATGTTAAATTTTATTTTTCTTATATGTTAAATTTTTTCTTATATGTTATATTTTGAATTTTTTTAAACAACTTTAAATTACAAAAATGTAAGTTTTTCTTAAGTATACGACTAAAAACATTAAAATGACATGTATCAATTCGATGGTTGATTTGAAAGTTTTCAAAACCATATGGAAGATAAAAGTTAAAATAATTCAACTGTGAAAACAATACTGTTCACTTTTTTCAAGAATGTGTTCAATGGAAAAAATAATTTTTTTATGTCATAATTTGTTTAATGTCCAATCCGATCAACCCATGATGTATTAATTATAGTTTTGTTCTATCATTTTTAATAAAAATTGATCTGATCCATCGGAAAGAAATTATATAATAACAAAAAAAAAATTGTATATATATTAATAAAATGATCGAATATATAAAAAAATTATTGATAATACATAGAAATAAAATCTCGCTTGCACAGGTATTATCCTAGTAGAACTATAAAATAGATTAGATGTTGACCAAAAAAAATAGATAATAGAAAAAAAATAGATTAGATGGGCACAACAATTAAACATCACAGGCGGACAGAAATCCAAATGGCTATCAGACGATCACCGATGGTAATCCTCATCTTCCTTGTCTTTTTCTCCGGCGCCCAAATCGCTACCGCTGATGAGCCGGTCCCGGCGCCATGGCCACACCAATTTCATGCACTACTGTTCATGAATTACTCCGGAAACCTCTCGATGATTGACCTTTGGTACGACTGGCCCAACGGTCGTAATTTCAATATCATCCAGGAGCAGCTCGGTGGCATCACCTACGACCTCGAATGGAACAACGGCACCTCCTTCTTCTACACCCTCGACAACTATAAATCGTGCCGCTCAGCTCAACTTGAGGTCAGTTTTTATTTTCTAGACATTATTCTGTCACAGATCTTATAATATACTCTTTGGTTGTAGAATATGAATAAGATTTGAGTGTGAATTTGAAACTCCTTAGGCCCTAAAGTAACTAAGAATGTTTATTTGATGAAGATTAAGCTCTCGCAGATTTGGAGTTTAAACTCTCTTTTTTTGTACCCTGCCTGTAAATGCTAACTGTTTCCAATAATCTTTGTACTTTGCATCATAAATGAAGTTAGAAAACCAGTCTTTGACGTTTATATTCTTTGCTAGGACTAGACTGTTGTGTTAGCTCAGTGTCTTGCTTAGACTTGGTTGTTTGATTTTGATTATAGTCAAGTCAAGCCCACCCAGAGGCTAGAGTGTTCTTGTATGAACATGTAATAATTTACTAGGCTAAGAATTATCTTTTTGTTTGAATAAGGTTGGAATCCTCCGACCAAACTGGCTAGATGGAGCCAACTATCTAGGCCAACAACTTGTGAATGGGTTTCACTGCAATGTATGGGAGAAAGTAGACTTTATATGGTATTATGAGGATGTCGAAACCAAGAGACCCGTTCAATGGATCTTCTATACAGGTGTGATCGATACCACTGTGTAAGACTTTTAGGTTGTTTTTGTTCTAGCAAAATTCTTCTGTAACGGTGTGAAAAAATACTTGCAGGGAGGGAGGCTCATGTGATGACATTCGAGGTTGGCGCGGTTCTTGAGGATGAGAAATGGCAATCGCCGGTGTATTGTTTCAACAAAGAGAAGAAGAGTTTATCAACTGAAGGATCTTTAAGAGAGTTTAGAGGATACAAAGGAATGGCTGTTTCGTAATGCTGGTTACTGAAAGAATAAGAAAAAAGTAATGCTAGTTACTGAGAGCTTTTTTTTTCTAGGATCAAAATAAGAAGCAGGAGCACAAGAGAGGAGAAGGGTGAAATAATTTAGATTATGGTTATTATGAGCCGTCTAAAATCTTTGTACACGGACTTGAAATGTTTTTATTTTAGATCTCTAGACTTGATCATCATTCGTTGGTGCAGTAGTTTCTTCTTCAAACCGCTTGTCCAGTGGGAATGCTGTTAAAGGGTGAGGTATTGGGTTCGAGGCTCACCAACAACCTAATTATAGAGTTAGAAAGAACTCTTAATGGAGGGGTTGGGGTCGGTGCGCTGCAGCGATGTGAGCCTGGGGCCCACGGGACAGGTAGTTCAAATTGTAACACCCGTCACCTTCTATATGGAGAACGGCGTGTTACTTACGGTAAAATATCGAATTAAACCGATTTATAAAATCAAATAATATGTCGAACCTTTTAATCAAATAATTTCCAAATAGCAATCACTCCTGCTCGTCAGTCTCATCTGAAAGGGGAAGGAAAGGAGGGGTGAGTAACATGGGAGTTACTCCGTGAGGTATGGGATGCTAAACACGCAAACCACTGACTTGAGTAATAGAACTCCCACTATGGAAGGTTAGCTCTAACATGAACAAACAAGATGCCTAAAGCATCACACAACACAAACAATGAGATGATAACATATAGCTAGTCCATACACCCCGCATCTCCTCATACGGACATATATATACATACGCTGCGTCGCTAGTACAGTCTGTCTCTGTACCCCCGCCCTCCAAAGTTGCGTTGAATGCAAACGTCTCTGCACCCACGCCCCACACAATCTGCGTCGCTAGCCCAGACGTCTCTGAGCCCCCACCCTCAAAAACTGCGTCGCTAGTCCAGACATCTCTGGACCCCCGCCCTCTCACATAGTCCCTACTCATAACTATGTATACATATATATATATATATATATCGCATCTCTTAACATCACACAATCAAATCAACGGTTGAATCCCCTAGACCCCTAGTTCCAGTTTACAATGAATGAACTAACTAACAATCAAGACTCAAACAGACGGATCATGATTCGAAATCTAAACTACAATAGAGAGAATTCTACACTGGTACTAGATTTACGGAATAGACCCTCACCTTAGCCACTGGCAGGAAGTAAACAACGGAAGATGCGGTCAACTGAGGTCAACTGCAACACGACAATCAACGACTTACGATCAGATTCTCCAAAAATAAAGTTTCTTAAAATGGAACTTTTCCTAAAATGGAACATTTCCTAAAATGGAAACTTTCCTAAAATAGAAACTTTCCTAAAATAACAACATTTCTAAAATAGATTTCTGTAACTAGAAGTAAGGAGGCGGAAGCTCGTCCAGAAATCCCGCCGGAAGCTCGCCCAGAAATCTCGCCGGAAGCTCACCCGGAAATCCCACCGAAAAATTCACTAGTGACTGGTCGTCGAATAATTCAACAACAACTCGTCACACGCAAAGAAATACTTTGACTTGATGAGAATAAAGAGAAAGGGTGGAGTTTCTTATATAAGAGAAGATAAGGGAGGTAGGTTTTCTAAACTTCCAATGTGGGACAAAATAAAAAGGAGGGTTTTGGGTTTTAATTAATAAAAACAAATGAGCTTTCCCACATTGGGTCACGGTCGTTACAATTCTTCTCCACTTAATCGGAATTCGTCTCGAATTCCAAGGCGGAACATGAGAAAAACTTCAACAAATACGAAGGAGAGAAGAACACGAGATGAAAACAAAAGGAAACAAACAGAAACTTGATTTTCATCCACACCAAAAGAAAAAGTCAGAAACGCTAACTACTAAACGAATGATTCTGGACAGAAGGGTGTCACTTTTATTTTGAAATTCCCAATCCCCAACAGACATTGAAAACCGCTGAAATCCGAGTCCCATAAATCGCCGTCCCGGGA
>NC_027753.1:14959622-14959926 GCF_000695525.1 Brassica oleracea var. oleracea | reverse complement strand
GGTAAAATATCGAATTAAACCGATTTATAAAATCAAATAATATGTCGAACCTTTTAATCAAATAATTTCCAAATAAAAACGAGTTTATAATTTAAAAACCAAGTACCTTAAATCGAAAAGTTAATTAAAATCGAAATAAAATACAATGATCCCAAAGACACCAAACCGTCCAGATATCCAACTACTCATCAAGCTCACCTGCAAGGGAAGAAAGAGGGGTGAGCAACAGGGGAGTTACTCCGTGAGGTATGGGATGCTAAACACGCAAACCACTGACTTGAGTAAATAGAACTCCCACTATGGG
>NC_027753.1:14958734-14959480 GCF_000695525.1 Brassica oleracea var. oleracea | reverse complement strand
ACACAACACAAACAATGCGATGATAGCATATAGCTAGTCCATACGCCCCGCATCTCCTCATACATACATATATATACATACGCTGCGTCGCTAGTACAGTCTTTCTCTGTACCCCCGCCCTCCAAAGCTGCGTCGAATGCAAACGTCTCTGCACCCACGCCCCACACAATATGTGTCGCTAGCCCAGACGTCTCTGAGTCCCCGCCCTCAAAAGCTGCGTCGCTAGTCCAGACATCTCTGACTTGGATCATGCCAAACTTGAGAAAGATCATGCCAGACTTGAGAAAGATCATGCTAGAATTGACTTGGATCATGCCAGACTTGACGTGGATCATGCCATACTTGGCTTGGATCACGCCAGACTTGACTTGGGTGGTGAAGAAACCGAAGACGAACATGCATTCTCATCCGACGGACCATCCGGACAGTCCCGCAAGCGTCCTTATCGTTACCCCGTGCATCCATCTGGTTCGGATGAACATGGACATCTTGACTAGTCTTCTCCATATTCCGTGCCTTGACCAGATCTAGTCTTTTCCATTTTCCGTGTCTTGACTAGATCTAGTCAAATTTGTATTTTCTATGCATTGTTTTCCCACATTTTCTTTAATTTTCTTTGACTACAAAATACTATAAATATGTAGTCCCTTTGATGAATAAAATCAGTTCATTTTGGTTGTTTATTTTCGATTCTTCTTTTCTCTGAGTGAGAGAGAGAGTTCTTAGCTAGTTCATCGGTTTGAACC
>NC_027753.1:14957952-14958718 GCF_000695525.1 Brassica oleracea var. oleracea | reverse complement strand
TGGTTAGCCAACACATTCATTGGTTCTTTGGTGGTTAGCCTTAGATCGTGGGTGTATCAAGAGTCATTCCGCATCTCTTGACGATTATTTCAATCCATCTCAGTTCCAGAAGTGCTGTTTGCCTTCTCGGATCATATCCAACACCCAGTTAAAGTGATCATCCCTATCTTAGGGTTCTTCAGTTGGTATCAGAGCCACTTTGGCTGGTTTGTTTTCTTTCCTCTTTCATCTTCTCATCTCTCCACGATTTTATTTTCTTACTTCTTGTTGGATCCGGGATGTTCCTTTTGTCCCTTGTGATCGCCAGTTATTAAAAAAAAAAGAGAAAAAAAATCTATCAAAAAAAAAAAAAGTAAAAGTTTTGGCTTGAATCACTTCTGAAGAGAAATCCAGGGGGGGAGGTGGTGGAAGAGAAACCCTGCTGGCTGAAGAGAAACCCAGCCTTAGGACAGTTAAGGCGAATCCATATCAACATTCTCTTCAGCTTTCTTTCTCTTTTCTTTTTCCCACAAAAGTTTGTTTTGGGTTTTGATTGCTGAATTTTGACTGCCTATCATCTTTTGAACCAGTGGAAAGAACTCTGAGTGATCACCTAAAAATAGTGAGCTAAACACTTTGAGAGTGATGATTTTTATTTGCTAACTCTTTTGTTAAGTGTTTTCAGGATGTTTGGACTTCTCAAGAAATCAAAACTACAACAAGACGTTTACTTTCCTTTTAAAACCGTGTTAGAAAAAGAGCAAATGATTTTTGGAAATAAGAAACA
>NC_027753.1:14957278-14957631 GCF_000695525.1 Brassica oleracea var. oleracea | reverse complement strand
AGGGAATGATGTGCCGCAGTCCACGGATCATTACATGGAACCAGCTCAGCATGGAGTTCAGGACGTTCTGAACATTTCAACCGAGGTTCATGTTTTTCACCGTACCAGACATGACTTGGATCATGCCAAACTTGAGAAAGATCATGCCAGACTTGAGATGAGAAAGATCATGCCAGAATTGACGTGGATCATGCCAGACTTGATGAGGATCATGCCAGACTTGACTTGGATCATGCCAGACTTGACGTGGATCATGCCAGACTTGGCTTGGATCATGCCAGACTTGACTTGGGTGGTGAAAAAACCGAAGACGGACATGCATTCTTATCCGGCGGACCATCCGGACAGGCCCG
>NC_027753.1:14928854-14956931 GCF_000695525.1 Brassica oleracea var. oleracea | reverse complement strand
TAGCCAACACATTCATTCTTTCTTTGGTGGTTAACCTTAGATCGTGGGTATATCAAGAGTCATTCCGCATCTCTTGAAGATCCTTTCAATCCATCTCAGTTTCAGAAGTGCCGTTTGCCTTCTCGGATCATATCCAACACCCAGCTAAAGTGATCCTCCCTATCTTAGGGTTCTTCAGGAAGAGACTTTGAACTTGTAGGACTGAAGCTAGAAATACAAGTTCATGTAGAAAATAGATTGTATCCCTCCACAAGGCCCATAGAATAGAAGGTTTGGCCTGCCAAGCCGGCCCGAGTCATCAGCTCATCAGCTTATGTTGTGGGCATGAAATCTGTGGCTCGACCAGAGCCTCATCAAACCTCCCACACCAGTCACCTAAGAGATACCAGCAGTAGAGGTTTAGTCCAAGGCGAATATCCCAACAACCAGAAAGTATTTTGGCATGAAACCAATTTTTCAAGAAAGCTAACTCATCAAAGAATCACTGAGGCTTGGAAGTACCAGAAAAGATACCTGGACCAGAAAGATATGAATTTTACAAACCGGAGGTTCCCCAGCCCGTCTATCTGCTAGTATCAGCCTGTTGAAGAGAATTCAAGCCCATCCATGAAGCAGCATTCACAAATCCCAACCACAGTCATCAAGATGGATCTCTTAGATTTCCAACAAACCAAGAACGAGGAGAAAAGTCCACAAATTCTGAAGTTATGATCCATTCTCCAACACCGGCCAGACCAGTTCTACACTTGCCTCAATTTGAAGCTAACCGGTTCAATCAGTTTCAAACCAGACATTGGCAACCAGGAGATCAATCTAGACTTTCAGGAAGCTACCCTAGTGATCTATAAGAGTCAGACAAGTCCGTTCCATGCACCAGCAGCAACCACAGGATCAGAAGTTCGCACAAAAATGCGAAAAATACCAAAGACATGCACCAACGATACATCAACTGGCAGAGGTTCTTTCGTCTATATCGGCACCGTATCTGTTCATGCGCTGGTCAATGGATATCGTCGGACCTCTGCATAAATCAAAACAGAAAAGGTTTTTACAGGTCCTCACATACTTCTTCTCGAAGTGGGTTGAAGAGGATTCCTACCCCAGCACTAAAGACACACAAATCGAAAGTTTTGTAAGGAAAAACATCATCTGTAGATATGGAGTCCTGAACGAAATTGTTGTCTATTACGGTTCTCAATTCATCTCAACGAGATTCCAATCATAACCAAAGGCCGTTTCTGTATTCTCAGTTCAGAGGACAATACCACCACCACCTTTAGTGATTACAAAAGTCATTATGCGTGTTGTTAGTCTTCTTATATTTTATTCATATTAAAATGTGTGTGAAACTTAAAACCAATACAAAGAATTTGGTAGTTTTTGTTTGTAAAAAAATAAGTAAAAATAACTTGTGGGCAGTTATATCCTTAGAACACAATGAAATAATTAGACTTAAGTTAGGCGAAAATGGATTTATATATTAGTGTATTGGGTTTACAAGGTATTGAAAAGACAATCGAAACTAGACAAGGCTAGGAACAAAGCTAAAGAACAAGATCAAAGTGGTTAAGCTGAGAGCTCAAGGCCGATAGTGAGTGGGTGTATCGTGAATACCCTTCTCTTTCCTCTCGTCTACTTTTCATACTTGTTTCAGTTGTAAGTTTTTCTCCGATATCTTTCATACAGTTGTGGATTCCTTAGGATCTCTTGTGACTCGGCCGAGGTCGAACGTGCTTCCTCATGTTGACTCGAGCCTGATCTTCGGCCCATTCTCTTTTCTTACAGCCCACTATCTTCTCGGATCGATTCAGATGCAAAATTTATTGGTCCCAACAATGTGGAAACCTATACACATTAATTATGGCCAATAAGATCCTAGTTGGTTGAGACACAACGGTTGCAGATGCAATTAAATGAGTTTGCGAATGTGGGCAGCTGCAGTTTTAAACCTTATTAAGCGATTTATACGACTGGCACAACGATTAGAATCTGGTGCGTTTGCAAGATATTTACGATTGGTTGATTATCATATGTTGCAGTGTTTTAATAACAAATTACTAATATCTACACTGTAACATTATAAAAATATCAAAAACATAATAATATGATAAAATATAATAATTATTAATATAACATAACTATTATAATATTACATTTATTTACTTTATTTTTTCAGTTTAGATGAAAGTTATAATTTCAATAAAACTTTTTAATTATGTTATAACTTTGTAATAATATTTATTTGTTTATATATGTATATATATTAAGGTTTAATAACTATAGTGAATATTTTTGGTTTAAAATTTTATAATATATAATGATATTGTTATTGAATAAATTAAAATACAAAATGTGTTAATATATTTTTAGTTATAATATATAAATTAAAATTAAAATTTTAGAATATTTTAAGAAAATATTTTCATATTTCTTTATCAACTCGCAACTACCCACAACTGTAAACGCTAGTGATAACCAAAATTTTATTTTAAGAGATTTAGAACGGTTTTAAATATGTCATTTTGTGATTATTGTAAACTGTCAATAATCGTTACCAACGTAAAATTTGTGTCTGTTGTGGTAGTGGAAAAACAAATCAGACCTTAACACATCAGTAAGTAGATACAAAATCTATAATATAATTTTTGCGGATGGTATCAGAAAAAACAGTTAGACCTTTACATACCGGTAACTAAATACAAAATGTACCATATAGTTTTTGCAGATGGTAGCGGAGAAACCATTTAAACTTTAACATTGAAATTTTTTGTGATCAATGGTTTAACTTTTTTTTGTTCAAGCGAAATAAAAATGATCATAAATCGTATGAATATGAAGTCTCATTAATATTAAATTATATACTATATAAAAATATGTTAATTTCAAAATTTGCATTGAAAAAGTATTGAAATCTTAATATTTTAATTTTGAAATTTGTATTGATAAATCTCACTTTAAAAGTTTCGTGATTAACGGTTTAAATTTTTGTTACAGCAAATATACAAATGTTAATAAAATCAAATGAGTAAGAAGTGTCACTAATAAATATTTATATTTAAATATATTATATATATCTATGTCAATATTACTAAAGTTTAATTATTTACCATATAAAGTAAATAAAATGATTGCTCTGATTTATTTACCAAAAAACATGATTGTAAAAAACAAAAGTATTGGTTTTAATTTGTGTGCTTACTCTAATGTATATACTTTTATGTATACAAATTATTTTTTAAATAGGTGGTTTCTAATATGTTATTTGATCCTGACAATCTGAGAAATACACCTTTTGAAATTGAAGTGATTTTTAACATTGTAAACACTATATATATATATTATTTCATTCATATTAAATATTTTAGTCTTGATTTTTTATTCCTAAAAGCTTTTAATTAAAGATCATGACAATTGACAAGATTCCAATCTTTGTTGAAAGAATGAGATATTTGATCATTCGCCTAATATTTGTTTCTCCCTAATACCCTATCTAGATATTATAATTGTAAGAATGAGAGATTTTAACTATTTATTATAAGCTTTCTGGTTTATCAGTTAATACATCAAACAGTTCTTACTTTATACATAGTTTACATATACTAGAATGGTAAAATATTATATGTATTTTTTATCGGTATGCTCTTAAGTAACTAAACCTCAAAATCGTAGGTTAATAAAATAAGTAATTTTTTTTGTTCTAGAATTAGATGATTTTTAGACCAAACGTATAAATATATACTAGACATACATTTATATTTCGAGTCTGCACTTATATATTCTATAATAACTTGATATATTAGAATTGAACACTAACTTGTGAATAGTGTTTGCTGGTGATTTTTTTCAGAAAATTTGATTCTTAGATATGTATATGGAGTCAAACTAATTTTTATAGATGTCTATCTTTTTTAATTGACACTTATGTAATTCACCGAATTCACAGAAGAAGTTAAAAAAAAACTCATATCAGTGAAACATAAACGAGAACGAAAGAACAATTTTATAGAGGTAAAAAATGAAATCACTTATGGAGTTTACAATCGATGTTGTCTATCTGGTTTTGTGATTTGTATCAGCCGCAAAACTTAATTTTTTTTGTGCATATGAAGTCTTAAAGATAATTAAAATGAGATGTAATACATTAAATTTTCAACAACGATGATAAATTTAAGAGACCAACATTTGTATTCGTTATTTTACAATCGATAAAATTGGTAGTGTTGCAAAATGTTAAAACTATTTAATGAAAAACATTAGTATAAAAAACTCACCATGTGCATGAGCATAGGATATCATCTAGTTTCAATACTAGAACACATGTATCACATTCAAGATCTAAGACTGTGAATGTATACTGCAGGAAAGGTGTGGTTGTTGGGTTAAGTGGGTTTTAGTCACCATTCAGCAAAAATTAAAATGAAAAGTAAAGTGCGTTTCTCGAATGATTTGTACCGCCATTGAGAATCGTGTCAGTACAAAATTACAAACCGCTTTGCATTTTATTCACTTCTTATTTTTGGTGTGGTTAAGTGCGGTCAATCTTTTTTCTTTTTCTTTTTTGCTAATTAATTATATATAGCCTTACTATAGCTTCCTTAAATAATTATTGTGATCAAATATTTCTAAAATTAATATAAATGTATTTAATCAGTTTACACAATATTTCAAATTACTTTTTCAAAAATATTAAAATAAATTAAAGCATATAACTAATGTTTTTAAAACCGAACCGATCCGATAGTTTAAACTGGATTTGACCATGAACCACCGGTTACATAGCCGAATTAGGTAGTATTTTTTTCCATCATGAACCGGTTACATAGCCGAGTTAGGTAATAATTTGTTCGACCATGAATCAGTTATTAAACTGAAAAAACCATTAAAACTATCAAAAATCTATAAACCATCTATATTAACATAAAATTAGTTTATATGTACAGTGTCTTATGTTTTAAATTCATTTATATTTTAATTATGTATCATATTTATTAACTTAATTTTTAAATTTATACACTAAGAATATATTAAATAAGATTATTGAACCAGGTTTTACCTGGTCAAACCATATTAAACCGTGATCTAAATATGATCCGATTTAGCTTCTGGTCTGGTTTTAAAAACACTGCATATAACTGAAACATATTTAGTTATATTCGAAGTGACAGGTTGAGTTGTAGATACATGCTTTAACTTTATTTTTTTTTCTAAAACTTTTAAAATTAACAATTATGTTTTAAGTCAATTTTTAAAACTACATCAAAGAGAAAATAAATATATTATTTTAACCCTTTATTTACTAAAGCAATATTATTTGTGGTGTAGAAAAATATATAGTATCATTTATTTTTAGCTTATAAAATATAAATATATTATATATATCAACTAATTTAAAGATATTATTTATATGTCGAAATACCCAAAACTGTTATTAATATTTCAGCTATATAAAATATTTTTAAAATAATTAATATATATATTTTTAAAATTATATTAGTATCAGTGATATTTAGTGTATAAATATAAAATATATAATATATCCCGCAGTTACACTATTCGTTATAAGTGACACAATTCATATTTTATTTTGAACCGTACCGCTTAGACGAACCGCAGTTGTTTCGCAGTGTGTGTTTCTATTATACAAACCGCAGTTAAACCGTCCTGCAGTATTCAATCTGTTTATTCTGCACGCGTGCTTAATCCGTTGTTATCATTCATAGCTTAAAAACGTTCCGCAGTCAACTCTCAGTTACTGACTTTAGAGAGTGGAGACAACAAACCAAACCCCAATGTCTTACTTAACTTCTTAATTACTGTAATCAACTACTGGTAGTTAATAGTTTTTTTAATTGATGTCTCTCTCTAATCATTACACAGGGATCTGTGAGCATCAAACTGTTGTTTTGTCAGTTTCTGAAACCCTCATTCATCGCTAAACGTCACGGTCTCCTCTTTGATTGCTCCGTGATTGCTCATCTTCAAGCCTCTCCATAACTCGACGAAGGTAACACCTTTTTCTCTCCCTCTCTCTCGGATTTCTTCGTCTACAAAGTAAGTTTCTTTCCGGATTTTTACTTGTCGATTCTGTAGAAAGTTTTCTCATTATCGTCTGCAATTGTTGTCTTTAGATTGATTGGTTATGGATAAGGAAACAGAGGAAACCCTAAACTGCTTATTACCCTTTGGAGAAGGAAACGACGCGATGATGATCAGTGACTTTGTTGGAAGGTTTTGCGACACGCAAGAGATATCACTCCACTCAATCTCCGACAATTTCCCTGCGTATCCCGGTCACTTCGGACACAGTCAGGTTCAGGAGAGCAACAAGAGCTCGTTACTGGTTCCAGGTTCGGTTTCTGGAACAGGTAAGACCAGACCCAGCTCCAGGAAGAGGAAATCGATTCGCACTGGAAATGGCAAGGAGTCTCCAGCTTCCTCGTCTCTAACAGCTTCCAACTCCAAGGTTTTAGTCTTGGGAATTAATGTGTATTCGTGTTCTTGAATTCTAATGTTTCTGAGTTATGTTCAGATGCAGGAAGAGAACAATGCAGCTGTGGCTGGGAAGCAGAATGAGACTGAAAAGAGCGAAAACAACAAGGACGAGGAGAAACCTTCTGAGCCATACAAGGACTATATACATGTAAGAGCAAGAAGAGGTCAGGCAACTGATAGCCACAGTATCGCTGAAAGGGTACTGAAACATGGAAAAAAAAACTCAAATATGACTCGAAAACATATAAATATTGCTGGATTTGTGACATTGAAGTTTGGAATTAGGCGAGAAGAGAAAAGATTAGTGCGAGAATGAAGTTGCTTCAAGATTTGGTCCCTGGTTGCAACCGGATTACTGGAAAAGCCGTCATGCTTGATGAGATTATCAATTATGTGCAGTCATTGCAAAGACAAGTCCAGGTATACTGTCGCTTTATATGTTTCTTAAACATGGAGCTGTGTGTTTATTATAACTGAATCTGAATCTCTTGTTTACTTCTCCAGTTCTTGTCTATGAAGTTAGCAACTATAAATCCAAGAACGGAGTTCAATGCTGCTAATGCTATGTTATCTGCAGAGGTATTCTTCTGCTTTATGTTGATTCATTCATAACAAAGACTGGGAGAATGTTCTGTAATTGTATCTGACGAGTAGATTATGTATGTCTTAGATGTTGCAGCTGGGAGAATCATTATCTTGTTCAGAGTCAAGATTTCCTTCAGAGTATTTAGCTGTTGGCAAGAACATTCTTAGTGAAGGATTTGTTCAAGCTGAGGTACTTTAATGTCCGCTTATATTGTATACAGTCTCACTGTATTGCTTCCTCTGAAAAGCTTACTTTTGTGTGTTTTCTTAGGCGCCAGCTTTCTGGGAAAACGATCTGCAGAGTATTGTTCATATGGGTTTCAGTGATTGTCCGCAACAGAGCATCAACTGTAAGCAAAAATATAAACAGAAATTTACATTGCAGAATATAAACAGTGTGAAGTTTTGTTGTGTGATATCTAATTACATTGTTATTTGGTTGTATGTGTCAGGTTCTGAATCTACGGTTCAGATGAAAATCGAGCCAGAGAGATGATCTTACTTCTGTATATTGTCAAAACAAATGGTGAACGAACGGAACTGAGTAATTAGAGTCTTTGGAGATAAGGCTAATTCTTCTGGTGTCTTTTGTTTGATTCAAAAGAATAAAAAATTTCACTCTGTAAAAAGATTAGTAGAACAAATCTTGTTGTATTATTATTATTACAGAATTAGCAGATTAAGTTTGTGTTAGGATGGATCAAATCCAAGCCCTTCCCTACTTGGATAACCTGCAATCAAATAAGAAGACAATTTTTATTTTACCATGATACAAGTTTATAGCTATTTATAATAATTAAACCTTCTATTTAATAATTTTATTCTATATTATTATTTGCAAAATGATTATTAGTTCTAACATTAAAAGTTAGAGCGGCTAAAATTTTTATTACTCTTAATGAATAATTTGATTTGTTAATATATGATTAACCACAAATTAAAAATGAATTTCATTAATTTGATAATTATCATTATCAAAAAATAATTTATATTGTGCTATAAGGTCTTTATTAAATATAATGAATAATTCGGTTTTTAATATATACATAACCACAAATTAAGAATGAATTTTATTGATTTGATAATTATCATTTTATAAAACTAGTTTACATTGTGTTATCCAAAAACAATATTTTACATTATACATGTTTAAAAAAAATGAGATAAATCTCTATATATTTTGGTATATAATTTTATATATACATAGGTGTTTTCATGTTTTTATGCGATAAAATATAAATGTGTAATTTATTTATACCAACTAGTATCTAGTAATATTATAACTGAAAATCTTAGAATCCCACTACAATTTGAATTTTAAAGATTTTGAACAACACAAAACAAAGGGGTCTCTTTGGAAAGTCTAGATCGAACTTAAAAGGCTTGTATGTGGAATCTCAACGTAGACAGAAGGAGAAGGGAAATAAAGGAAATGGAAAGTATGGAAAAAGCAGATCAAAGTCACGGGATGGAAGATCAAAGTCTAGACCAAGATCAAACCGAAATACCAACAAAACAGGGTGTTTTATTTGCGGAAAGGATGGTCATTGGAAGAGAGAATGCCCACAGAATTGGAATAATCAGGGAAGGAAGAATGAGTCTTCAAGCTTAATGAATATAGCTTCTTAACCAAAGCAGCCGCTTGTACTGACTGTAAGTGTTCAGGACACTAAGTAGGAGTGGGTTCTAGACTATGGCTGCTCGTTTCATATCACTCCTCAAAGGAATGTTCTCTTTGACTTCAAGGAACTAGAAGGTGGAAAGTTTTTATGGCGAACAACACACAGAGCGAAGTTAAAGGAATTGGAAAGATTCGAGTTACTAATGTGGATGGTGTTGAAGTGATTTTAACTGATGTGAGACACATGCCGAATATCAGCAGGAACATAATATCTTACGGTCTTCTAGAGAAGGCTGGCTGTACGTATGAAGGAGGCGGTTTCAAAATTGAGTTCTACAAAGCATCAGAGACCTGCAATCGCACTTTGACACTGTTACATTACCATTCAGGTGAAAAAGGGAAACACAACAAAGAGACCAACTCCAACAATCAAAGCTCTCTTTACACAGGGTTCTTTTATCAAAGAATAAATAGGAATATCAAAGATTCAAAAATTGCTTACCAAAAAGTAAAGTCACGAGATCATCTTCCTCTTTAAGCCAAAGTTATATGTAAACGAAGTTTCCTGAAATTCATTATTTGTAACTCCGATTCTGCTATCCATGTTCTATTCAAACAACAAAACAAGTTCAAACGTATCATCGGAAGAAGAAGAACACAAAAATTCAAATCTCAATTTGAAAACCCTAAATAAAATTAAGATTTTCTTCGTAAAACTATTGAAACATACAGATTCACACAGCTTGCTTCGTCGACAATGAGAATCATTGTTTCCTTTGTCGCCGGAGCTCGTCGTCGAAGATGACTTCAAGAGTCCTTCGTCGTCGTTTATTTTTCGTGGTTGCAATTTATTAATTGTTTCATCTAATTACAATTAAAAGAAGGGCATTGTAGACTTTTGACACTTGATGAAGGTTATTTAGGTTATTTTCAGTTTGAGAGTCTGATTTAGAGATACAAAGTTAAAAGGGGCTATTAAGGAGAATTGCCCAAAAAAAATCTTGTTAATATTTGATGAATGTGTTCTTGATCCAAAAAATATATATTATTAGAACATCTGCAAGAACAACCTTATATTTGAGGTTTGCTAAACCTTATATTTGAGGTTTGGGGTGACCTTCTCCAATGGTAAACCTTAAAAAAAACCTCAATTTGTTTATATTTTTACATTATAGTCCTTACTTTAGACAAGAATCAAATAAAAGCATAAAACTTTTATAACAGCTAAAATCATACATCAAAAGTATTATAGACAATATTTATTAATAAACTATTACATTCTAATAGCATATAGTACATATAAATAAAAGACTTAAAAATACATTACTATTATTATTATTATTCCCATAGTGCATTTCGTATATGATCAATTAATGCATTTCGAAGCAATAAATGAGCTTCTTTATTTTCTATTTGTAGATTACGAGCCAAAAAGTTTTGAAACCGAATATTTTCGTTAATTGCCGTTTCAACTTGTAGCACCGGCACCGCTCTTGCATCTCTAATCGGTGCGTTGATGTCTCGCTCATCTTCAATTATCATGCTATGCAATATAATGCATCTTGTCGTTATATTATGCTTTGTTTTTTATTTAAACATTTATATGTTTATTTAAATTTATATGTAAAAGTTAAATTTATAAGAACATATATAAATATATAAAAGATATAGAATTGTATGGACTAAAATGATAAACAAGAAAGTTATCAAAAGTTTTTTAAAGATATAAATACATAGACTAAAAAAAATATGAAACCTCGAATATAAAGTTTTGTATAGTGAAATCTCAAATATAAAGTTTCATTGTATAAAACCTTATAATTAGAGGTTTTGAGATTTCTCTTAGTAAAACTTTATGTTTGAAGTTTTAAGGTTGTTTTTTAGAAATGTTTTTCTAAAGTATTCACGCTTATTAAGAATTCAATAAATGTTTATAATTTATTTTTTTATTTTATTTTATTATACACTTTTCAATAACTTTTCACCAATGAAATTTAATCAATTCAAATATTTTTATTTAATGTTTCTTAAAAGTATAAAAAAGTATCTTAAACATATAGAAAATATATCTTTGTGGAACAAGTAAAAAATCTAAAACATCTTATTTTCGGGAACGGAGGGAGTACTATCTTTTTCATGTCCTGAAAAGCATGGAGTTGTTATATCGCTCTTTCAAACATAAGGGCACCGAAAATCGATCTTCTTATAAAAGCGACCACCGCGATATCTTTATGCAACCACCAACCAAGATTCTGTCCAGTTTACAATTTAACCCAGTCTAACTATCAGTTGAGTCTGAGTTTAAAAACATTGTTTTGGAGTTATGTAATTTTGAGTATGTGTAACTATTGTAGAGTTCAATTAAAAAAACAGTTTTTAAAAAACAAAATTCTAGTGGGATTTGGTGAATCCTAAATCATTAAAATTACCCTAAGAGAGACGTATTCAAAGTTCAAAAGGCAAACACACGACACCTTTCTTACAATGTTGTCTTTGAGGAGATTACCAAGTACGGGGGCTAAAAATATCATTATGTTTATCGTTACTCACGGATCTAATTGGCCTTAACTATCCCAAAATATATGATATATGTATGCAATACGCCTTGTGCATGATATAATTAACAAGCACCGACAATAAATAGAGCTCTCTGCCGAAGTTGGTCGATGATCTGAAATCAAAAACAAAAAAAAAAAACAAGAGCAGCTATTAGAAGAATGACTGAATCCAAATCATCTATGCATTTGGTAAAAGATTATATAATAAATAATAGAAAGAGAACGGACGGATTTAGAAAAAGAGAGGTTAGCCCATATTTGGATATGGCCACTGCTGGTTTTAAGGTGAGAAGGGCAAGCAGGATCTGCGTTTAAGAAGTAGTCCGAGTTCTCCATCGCTTCACAAACCCACATATCGTTTTCCACATCATTGGCTCTTTTTATTAGATTGCAGAACCCTACCTGCCAAACAACATTTATTATAACAATGTGAAACGCTCTGGCCACTTGATTGCGTTAACAAGATTTTGAGTTTTACCACAGATCCGACAAGATTATGGCTAATGAGGGGGCTGTGGAGGTCATCCATGGATGATGTGCGGAAGCTTATAGCGAGAAGACTATTTGCGATTTTCCCTGAATCTGAATATTGTAAGGATCCATCTGTAACAAACACCCACTGCTTCTTTTGGTCAACATCCGTGTACGCATTTCCAACATATACAACGTACGCCGCCATATCAAATTCACTAAAAGGATGATGATTATATAAGATACGTTAGATAAGCAAAAGTACGTTTTGTAAAGAGTGAACATAAACAAAAGCTATCAACCTTCCAAGAAGAATTTCACCAAGATCCAACAATGACATCGATTTACGGGGGTTGAAAAAGGGCCTGAAACATAAACAAACAGAATGAGATAGATTCAGGTATGTCTTCAGAAAGGCCACAAAACAACTTACTGAAATCTTTCAGAAGCTTTTGGAGACAAAGGCTGCAATCTTGAGCTGGATCCTCTGGCATGTAAGTACAGTGTTTCTGAATCTATGTTCATTGGTACTAGCCCCTTCATTGCGTATATTTTCCCCTCTGTCAACTCGGTTCTCTGTCGCAGTGGAAGAAAATGGCAACTGTTTTATGAGTCTACAAGAAACAAAATTTTCTCAACCATGTGGTCGCATTTCTGATATGAACTCGCCCTGAAATCTAAAGCTCATATGGAAAAGGTTCTCGTAATTTTCTCAGCTGTTTTATGAGTCGTAAACTTATATAACGCATTAGAAAAAGTGCCGGGAACCATTCAGAGACTAGGCATTTTCAATATACCTGTGTCTCCGTTGGATTCCAGATTGTTAAAATGGCTTCTTTTGGATTTGGGTGTCCATCATAACTTAAGCTCGTCAGTCCAACAAGCCTAATCCTCATGAATGGAGTGACATCCCTTTCACCTAAGCCAGCGTCTTCCAGAGCTTTTGCAACTGATTTTTCCATCTTTTTTTCCATGGCCGCCTGAGGTTTTAGATTGAAAAAGTTAATTTAATTTAAAACGACCTATTAAGAAAAGATTCACAGTATTCTACCTCAAACTTTTCTTTATATCTGTTGAAACAGTTCAACTCTTCCATACTCATATCTGCCATTAGGAAATCAGGTTCAGCAGCAGACTCTAACAGCTTAAAGAGCTTGGCTCCTTCTTTGCTGTCAGTATCGTTCTGGCTGTCGACACCATTGATTCCTCCCTGGTTCTCACATATAAGACCCTCTATAAGATCTGAGCGCCTACAGTCAAACAGAACATAAAAAAAATGACAAGTAAGTTTGAGAAGAACTGCAAACTGTAGCTAGTCTGTTGATTAGAACAATAGGAAAATCCCTCCACATTCAGAAAGACCAGAAGAATTTTTATCATATACAGATTGTATGTAACCGAACCTTTCTATCTTTGGTTATTTACTGATGACACTCCATAGACAAGAGATTCATATTCTGAATTGATCACATAAACGTCACTAAAAGTTCTTCTGTACAGCTAATAATAGAAACTTGCCTCTGGTTATGCAGCTCGATCATTCTCCATTCCATCCTCTCTGATCGAACTACTGACTTCTTTTCACCTAACCTGTAATACCAAACAAGTATAAATCTTTTTGCCATAAATATACAGCCAGAATTTCTTTTATACTGACTTTTCCTTGTATAGGATAGGGTATATTCGTGTAATTCCAGCTAACGTTTTAGGCACAGGGCCCCCATTGCACTTGATACAGTTGAGAGCCAGAGGGACACCAACTTCTTTACCTTGAAGAAGAGATCAAAAGACAATATAAGGAAAACAATGTGAAAGCACAAAATGCTATGAAATAAGCAACTCAGAGGATGTAGTAGTGAGGTACACAGCATAAAGCTACTTACAGAATCCTAGTCGGTCCGCCCAGTGAGCTCTGTATGTCCCATTAATATTCAACAACAAATAGATTGTATTCGAAATCACTGCCTGAAAGTTTGGGTGAATGCAACCATGAAGAAACCAACATGGGAGGATTTTAACTAAAAGTAAAAGAAAATTCTAAGTCTAAGAAACCTCAAGAGGTGATGTTGGGGTAGTCCAGCCAGAAAGTCCTGCCCCAAGAATCTTCAAATAAGTAATAAGAACGTGAGAATGCTGGAAGTAAATGATCTGACCAAAAATATGTATTGCCAGACAAAATATTTAAAGCTTGCAAGTAATAACTTACCCGAAGCTTCTGCCCGATAAACAATTTTCCAGCATTCAGCTGTTTTTGCAGCATGACATCCAGAGCAGCATTTATCGAATACCTGTGAATTTTGTTTTATGAAAAAATCCATGAGGAAAGAAAGCAAGACAACAGGTTTGAATACAACAATAGCAAGTTCATACCACCCATCAGTGAGTTCTATTTTCACATTGCTGCCACTATCAGAACCATGTGTTTCTCGAGCCTTTGGATTAATAGCAGATATGCAGAGCACCATCATTGAAGAAGCTGGAGCATCACCACTCAGAATCCTCTTTATTGCAGAGCAGTGACCATGATTGACCTCTCTCTCATATCTATGTAGGTAGATTAATCATGTTAGACGTCGCACTAGTTCAAGTAATAACAAGTTAAAAAAAACAAAAACAAAAGAAGGTTATATTGAAAGATGGAGAAACCTATATCTTAGTTCCTGGAGGACATTGGTGATCGTCAGAAAGTTTCCTCTGCATTTGGCTGGGTAGTATGTCTCGTAGCATGCGAGTTTCCAGACTATCCACCTGTAGTGATTGGTGACCCACCTAGTGCAATACATGTAGAGATAAATAGATAATAGGTGTAGAAATTATTGCTCACTCTGACTCTCTATCTAATAAAATTAGAGTCACGTGCAAGATCATTAGTACGTCTGATACAATACGCAAACAAGATGGGTAACTTAAAAGTTAAAGCATTACAAGGGAACGGAGAAATTACTCTCTAGATGCACATTGTAAAGAAGCACCAGATTCTGCCAACATCTGATGAAAAGTTTCAGCTCCCACCACGCTTGAAGAAGACACATCACCAAATACATATTTCTCTGCATTACTTGATTTGATTCTTCTGACATGTTCTGGCACAGCCATCTTAAAACAGCCCGTAAGCGTGGTTTGGGTGAATGAAAAACGATAAGGTAAAAATATATGTAACACCGGAACATGTGAAAGGGACAAAAAAGGTATACCTTGGTCGTAGCTCTTGGACGCATTCCAAAATAATCCTTGATATATATTCTTGGAGACCTTTCTTCAGTTCTTGTAGAAAACACCCTTTTGGAATATTGTGTATCACAAGATACTACAGAAAAACCTGATAATAGACAGGACACCAACAGTTATAAATCTGAGAGCCAACCAAACAAATTCACATCGGAAAAAGTTTCCCTAATATATTACCATTTGAAGGATGCTGGTCATTTTTCATTAGAGGAGATTTAAAGGAGGAGGTTCTCGGCCTTTTAAAAGGAGGAACGGAGACTGTCTTTCCCAGTCTTTTCTTTTGGCTACTTTCTTGTCTATTGTTAGCATGAGCTATATGATTGCGATTTGTGATATCGACAAGTGGCTGGTGAGCTTGCCTTCCAAATTGTGTAGATCTTGGAATGAAACCGGTTCCCATGGTATTGTTAACTGCCTTATCAGATGCTAAAGGCCTGTTACCATGTGTCTCATCAACAGCCGCATCAAATTTGTTGATCAAATTAACCCCTGAAGCTACGTCCTCCAATTTGACTGATCTGAATTGCTTTGAAGATGATTGAAGAGGAGATATGAAACTATTTGAAGTATGCTTGTTGCTCTCATGAGCAATATCACCACCTATCCATTTATCTTTCTGTGGTGTAACAAAGTGATGTACATCGTCAAAGAAAGGCCCTAACTCAGGGTCCCCAAGAAGGCTTCTGGCACGATTCAAGGCTTCCACAGACACTGACAATGATCTCCCACCAGCAGTTTGAAACTTTGTTTGAGGAACCTTTGGAGATGAACTCAAAATTTCAGATCTTTTCCCAGGTACATAATGTCCTCCTGGAGTTACAGAACGATTCTGAGCACCAAACGTCTCAGGAGTTGTTAACCCATGTTGCTGGTGGGAAGAAGGCAAACGGTGGTTCACGTGTTTGAATCCACTAAAATCATCATCTTCTTCTAGTCCTAACAATGCCTTGGCTCTTGCCATACCAGCAGAAGACACATTAACCTTCTTGTTAGAAGCAGTCTGGAAACAAGAGTTGGGAACACCAAACCGAGCGATATCGTCTACACAAATAGAATGGTGAAAAATGTCAAATTTTAATAGTCATTCATTCACTTGACAAAGTAAGATAGTAAGTTGATTCCTTCTTCTCAACAAACAGAAGTGAAATTAACAACAAAGAACGTTTTTCTGGAAGCAATTTCACCTATTATCTATCATCTAACACATGTCTAAGAAAATAAAAGAGCTTTCCTGTACCTGAATCTGTTAAAATCGATTTGGCTCTGGAAATCGAAGACTCTTTAAGAGCTACAGATTTGCCCAGAGCAGTCGTGAACATTGTTGGCTTCGATTCCTCTGGTTCTATAAGTTTCGAGCATCCTTTCCATCAAACAATAAATTATTTATTTAACCACATGAAAAACCAATCGACAGAAAAAAAAAAGAATCACCTCGGAGCAAGAGATCCGCCATGGAAGGTAGAGGGGGAGCTGCGGTTGGCGGAGAATCGGATTTGCCAGACTGAAGAATCCGGCCAGCTGCATTCCACCGGAAACCGTCGCCGCTTGAATCGGGTAATAGCTGCCACGTCGACATTCTGCGGTTTTAGGGTTTGTGTCGATTCGCTTATCAGCTGATGAAACGATTTACAAAGAGATTTGGCGAGGCGGGAAAGTATAAAAATATTTGGGGGCCGGAAAATGAAAACGGAGGCGCTTTGCACACTGGCGGCTTTGTGGGGAGAGAGAGACGACACAGCGTTCAACATGGAGACAAGTGAGCTGCACGTCGTTTTAGTGAGATTGAAACGGCACGTATCCTAGTAAGTGAAAGTCTGCATCGTTAGGGGAAGGAAGGCCGTAAAGTTGAAAAAGACGCCTTGTTTTAGATATAAAACAAGGTCAATGTAGGACCCGTATCAAAGCCTGGGCAAACCAAACCATATCTCCTCTAATTGAGAAATATCAAACTGAATTGAACCAGTACCTAACTAAACCTAAACTAAACTGATATATCTGGATTCAAATAACCTTGGGGGTGTGAATTCAATATAACATTTGAGGTGATTTGACTTTTAACGGAGTTTTAGATGATTTCAATAAATTGCAAAGATTTAAATTATTATTATGGGAAAATTAGATAAATGAGACACTTTGAACTTGGATTTGTCACAATAGGATTTATAGAAGATGTTTTAGGAAAATAGGATTTTAATTTCTGTAAATACCAAAGTACCCTTAATTTACCAATTATGTTGAATTAAAATTATAAATTATAATAATTTTCGTAATAGATTTTTAATGTTAAAATATTAAAAAGTTAAAAAATAATAAAAAAAATTAAATAGGAAAAAAGGGAGACGCGGGATGCCGCAAACCTAATTTCCCTTTCTCATTGTCTTCTCCGCAGAGTCGTCGCTCTTCCATGGCGATTTAGGGTTCCTTGGTGAGAAGCCATGTTCTTCGTCGATGTTTCATCAGCCCGTAGTCTCTACTCTCATCTCCGTCATCATCAAATCGATTTTTGAAGTGTTCTTCCATCAATTTCGCTTCTCAATCTCACAATTCTTCACATAAGGTATTGGATTACATCTATAGATTCTCATATTAAACGAAATCGAAGAGTTCTTCCATTAAAGCTCGATTTTTTTTTAAAAACGATTTGGCGTGTTTGAACTAACAATTTTGTCACGGTTTGTAGCTATGTCTGAGGAGCTACCGAAGAGGCTTTTTAAGGAGGGCGAGGAGCCCCGAGTGACTCAGATCAACAACAACTGCAGGATCGACTACATTATCCGAAAGTTCCAAGCGTGGCTGCCAAAGGAGTTGGATGTTGTGAAGAAAGATTCGGTTTTTCATCAGATTTTTAAACTCCATGAGAATGGTCTTGGATACCCCGCGAGGGTGATACACAGCTTCTTGTGTAGGGAGCTGGTGACTTACTTACAGCACGAGCTTTGGTTTGTCTTTGCGAGGAGACCGCTTCGATTCTCATTGCAAGAGTTCCACGCAGTAACCGGGTTTGAATACGATACTCGTATCTCGCTTGAGGAGTTCAAAGAGTGGAAATATGATGGTGGTTTCTGGAGCAAGGTTTTGAGGAGAAAAGATGGAACAATTACACTCTTCAACCTGTGGACTAAGGACAAGGAAGCTGTTAAGAAGTGGAGGAATGCAGATCGCATACGCCTTATCTACTTGGCGATCATTCTTTGTGTGGTATTAGCGAGAGATGAGAAGGCTAATATCCCCCTCAAATACATCGCGGTGGTTATGGATCTTGACAGGGTTCGAAAGTATCCTTGGGGAGTTGCTGCTTATGACCTTCTCTGCAAGTCAATAGCCAAAAATTGTGACCAACTGAAGGAAAAGACTACTAGTTATGTCTTGGATGGATTCTCATACGCCTTGCAGATTTGGGAAATGGAAGTGGTATCAAAGATTGGAAAGCTTTGTGGAAAAAAGCTGGACAAGGGTTTCAAGAACGGTCCTAGATGCATAAACTGGATGGGAGCTGCAAAGGTGTCATATGAGGAGATCATTCGGTTGGAGGAACTTATTACACCCAAGGTAATTATCTCTATTTAAGATGACTCCATCCGGTTTGAAATGAGTATTTAGGATCTAACTTTATTTACCTTTCTTGTGTAGGATGACATCTACCCATACATCTCATGGACAGGAAATTATGACGTTGTCAAAGCTCAGGCGTTTCGCAGAGATGATGATGTGGAGGATGATAGAATCAAGGCTCTGATGGAGTTGATAAAGAATGGGCATGATTTTAGTGAACATGTTTGGGAAACTGAAGAAAATGAAGTGGTTTCTTTATCTCTTGATGACGAATCAGCTGTGAATGATGAAGCAAGCGTGAATGTTGAAGCAGCCGAGAGTGATGACGACTTTCAGACTTCGAAAGGATCAAAGAACGTTGGTTCTAGATCAAAGAGGGGTAAGAAGAGGCTTCTGGATCGTGGTATGGAGAAGAGGAAGCATAAGGTTCTCGTAAGTGGCCCAAAGCAAGCTCCTTTTAATGAAGACATGAAGGCTTTTGTGACACAGTTGTTTGAGCACAACTTCTCTGGAATGGAACAAAGGCTACAGAAACAGATGGCTAAGACATTTGAGCAGATGCGGGCAGAGCTTAAAGATTCACGTAAGGAAGCAAGCGTTGAAGTTGAGCTTGGAGAGCCTTCACCGACAAAGCCATCGACGAGCCAGGCACCGTTGACGAGGTCCACACGCGGGGTAAAGAAACACTAGTCTTCACCACTCTCTTGAATGTTATTTTGTCTTGTTTATTAGATGGTTTGCGTGTCTGTTTGTTTTATTGGCATCTAAGTTATCGGCCTGAATTTTGTTGTACTTTATAAGGTCTCGGTTTGTAAGTGTGCTTGGTGTGTAAGTGTCCTTGATTTGTAAGTGTCTTGTTTGAATTTATGTAATGGTTGTGAACTTTTATGTAAAATATTTATGTAATGATAATGTATTTTGGTGTCTCAAATATTGCTTATTTATCGTGACATAACAGGATGGATCTGAGACTACATTCGATGTGAATTATAGTGAAGCAGATGATATGGGTCGCGGATAGGTACGCAAGGGCTTGAAGGGCTTTCTCAGACGTCGTATGTGCCAGGCTTTGATCTATCTCAGACAAAAAAAGAAGAAGACTGGTGGACTCCAATGACTTCAGTCCGAGGTTCAGTGGATAATCCAGTAAAGAAAGAAAAGATAGAGATAAATACAGCTCCACCGCCGTCACAGTGGGAGAAATGGTGTAAAGGAAAAGGTCAAGGACTTCAGCTTAGCGATTCACCATTGCCCCAAGATGCTTCTCCGCAGGCGTCACTTTATTATATCTCTGAAGTCATGGAAAGGATTCACGGAACAGTGGGAGTTGATGTTGATCGACTCTACTTTCCTCTGTTTGTAAATGGTAATCATTCACTTCTCTGCACATCCTAGTTTACATTTCTTCATTTACAAAATTAAGTGGACTCCAACGCATGTAATCACTGGATTGGTGTCTTTGTAAACATCATTGAAAGAAAAGTGGAAGTCTTTGATTGCGGTCGGGGAAATAACAGACAATACGTTGAGAAGTTTGCTGCTATCATTCCTAGGATAGTGAAGGCCGTTGGACCACCAGAAAAACAGAAGCAGCTACTCCTCTCATCATATTCTATCGTGGATGTGCCTATGAAGTTGAGATTGAACAAAACTTGTTGTGATTGCGGTGCATACGCTCTCAAGCACTTTGAATGCTCGCTGCTTGGTCTCGACGTCAGTTTAGTAGATGATGAAATCATCATGGGTTGCAGACAGAAGATTGGAGTGGGCTTATGGGAGGCTGCACACGACCCCATATTCGCTGAGGTTATGACACGATATGTGTCTTCACCATGGGAGAGGTCTGAGGTCTTTGACCTCGAGGATGATTGATTAACTGTGTGCTTAGTAGTTTGGTTTGCTAGAATTATAAAACAACTCTGGCTTTGGTATTTGATTTGAATTAAGAAACGACTCTAGAATTGATTTTGTATGAATTATGAAATTTTTGCTTTGGGTTTGATTTTCTACAAAGAATTGTGTGCTACAAGATCATAAAACCTGAGGACCCAATCCTATTGAAAATACAATAATGATTCTTAATCAAACCCTAAACAAACCCTAAATCCGTAATTCATAGTCAAACCCTAAACCCTAAACAAACCCTAAAAACATGACCGTAGACATACCCTAACCAAACCCTTAACTATAACCAAAGTACAAATTAATCCAACGCCCCAAACACACATGACATCTATTTATTCATTATTTATGTACATTGGTCACTAGCTATGTACGTCCGTCCACTATGTTTGCAAGATGTTTTAACACTAATTTAGAGGGTTCAAAGACAAAGTTCTTGTGGTCTAATCGATAAATTTAGTGATTTTTTCTTCTCTGCTTTAGCTAGAGTACGCGTTATTGGAGTCTGAAACGACATAGTTTTGGTTATTTTTTTGACCTAATCCCATTTTCTTCCTCATTCTTCCTCGACAGAGAGATTTGCAGCGACAAAAATTTGGAGATCGACTCCCTCATGTCTTCAGTAAATTTTCATCCACTTCAAGAGATCGCCTCGCCAAACAACGGGGAATTCCCACAAAATGCGATTGCGGTGAGGGAGTGTCTCGTTTCACTTCAAAAACAATTAAAAATCCGGGAAGATTATTTCATTGTTGTCCTTTGGGATCTCAGAAGGTTAGTCGTTTAATCATATAACTGTCTCATTGTTGTCCGATGAGAGTAGAATTGGTCAATCTAACTGTGTATTGGATGTTACTGATGAAGGACAAAACCCACTTGTTCAAATGGACTGACAAGTCAGTTGTTGAGGAAATTGAAGACTTCTAGGACATGTTTGACTTGTTGCTCGTTGACAATTCCGAGTTTCAGAAATCAGTGAGAGCTGGTGAGGCCATGATGAAACGCCCTGAGAGTAGAATTGAAGAGAGGGAAGATGCAATCGTACATTGCGAAGAGAAGACCTCAGAATGCATTAGGGAACTAAAGAGCATAAAAGCTTTCTTTGTGTGTTGTTTGGTGATGGTCTTCATGTACCATACCTATGCATGATGTTCAACAAAGGCAGCAAGTTCACTCTCAACTACTTTTATGTGCTTCCTCAATTTGTTGTTCTTTTTTTTCAAAGAAGTTAAGACCATGTTTCTTGTTATTTCTTGGTGATCATCATCTACTGAAACTAATTATTTTGAAAATACTTTGGTTGTTACTTGCATAAATCGATTTGTCTCAAGAGTTTAGCAACTACCAAATTGTCAAATAGGTTCTTAAACAGAAGATCAAATTGTTTCAAGAGCAATAAGAAAAAAAAAACAGAGACAGATGAACACACATAACAAACTAGATGGGTAAATCGCATGTTCCTCTCTTGTGTCCTTCAGTTCCACAACGGCTGCACTTATGCTTTTTATTCTTCCTTGATCCTTGAGAAGATGCGATCTTGTCTTCTACTGATTCATACCTTCTCTTTACTGGTCGACCAGCACTCTTTCTTGTCTTTGGTGGTAAAACCTTTGCAAGTTTAACCTCAGCTGGGACATTCCATTCAGACTCTAGAACTGCTATTGGATTAATGCATTCTGCATAGGCGGTTCTCCATGCTGCAGTGCTGTATAAGGCGTCAGTAAATCTGTGCACTTCCATACCTGTCAATCTAAAAAAAAAACCGTGATCAATATGAAGTCTATATGCTGAAAATCCCGAAAATAAATAGTTCTCAAGTATTCATGTGTTTATACTTCCATACCTCGTGAATAAATTGCAGGAATGGCGTGTCGGCAAGGAATTTTTCCTATATCATACTTACCACATGTGCATGTTCTTCTTTCCAAATCAACATGACAATCATATATGTCTCCTTTTACAACCGATCTGAAGTTGTCAACCTTGTAAACCTGGAATTCTTTTGCCTTCACAATTCTCCTATCAATCTTTTTCTCCACCTTAGCGGTTAAAGGATCAAGATGCTTTGAGCTTAACAAGCGACGCTCATAGAACCATCGAGTCAACAGTTCTCTTATACTATCAAGCAAAGGAATAACCGGATATTCTCTAGGTATTCTAAGAACTGAATTTATCGACTCTGCAGGATTCGTGGTCCTGATGTCATACCTGGAGCCAGGGAAGAGAGAACGAGCCCATTTGCACACATCAGCCTCCCGTAGATATCTTCCAAGCTCAGGACTCATATCAAAAATTTCGGTGATACGTCTTGAAATTCATTGTCCCTATATGCCCGTGAAGCCTTTTCCACCAAGGCAGTCAACCCTTTTGTCTTGAAAAATGCAACCACATTGGTCAATAAGTAATGAATGCAAATTACATGTGCTGATCGAGGGTAGACAGTCCCAATAGCTTTAGAAATATACGCATTTCTATCTTAGACAAAAGCTAGGTATTGACAATCAGTAATAACCACTTTCAACTGTCTGAAGAACCACCCCCATGAATCGTCATTCTCTGAATCAACAACCCCAAATGCAATCGGATACAAATTAGAGTTACCATCTACAGCAGTAGCAACAAGAAGTGTCCCTTTGTATTTATTTTTCAGAAAAGTTCCATCAACGACAATCACCCTTCGTATTGCATTGTAGAATCCTCTAACTGATTTCCCAAATGACATAAATAGATACATGAATCTTCCCTTCTCATTAGTTTCATAGTGAGTATACGTACCAGGATTAGCTTCTTTAATCATATGCAAATATGCTGATATTTTAGCATAACTGCGATCTGGTATACCACTAGCAGCTGCAATAGCAAACTCACGAGCTTTCCAATCGTGCCAATAAGTAATCTCACAACTATGCTCCAATCTCATAAATTGAATGATGTCATTTGCTTTTGGGACATACACACAGTCCAGTTGCACAATGCATCCTTACATCGAATATACCACCATTTTCTCGTGGATTTGAGAACAGTGTAATCGAAATTATTCTTCATCGCCAAAATTTCCATTGTTGCCTTCAGAACCCCTTTACTTGTGAAAATTTGATCCTTCTTAGTCTCCTCTCCAAGCTCGACCATCCTTATCACTGTCTCCATTGTTTTGACAAAGTTCAATGTTTTCACTCCTTAAAGCACCGCAACCATCCGCAGCGACATGATCCGTTCTTCTAACACAAGACTCCTTTGACGGCTTCACAAACTCTGCTCGATTTATCTCAGGAACTTCTTCATCCTCAACATTACTTGAATCCCATGGCTCCTTATTCAAATCGATATTGACTCGTTCCTTTTGATTTACACCAGAAACAGAGAACATCACACACAAGGTAGTAGACGATTCCCTCTTTGCATAGCCCATAAAATTAGATGCTTGCCGATCATTGGTGATAATAATTGGAGGATTCCCTCTTTGATTCAACAACGAATAACTGAACTCGGCATTAATGGCATTACGGTCCAGCCCATAATCCTCACACACCATGATCTTGAGCTGCTTGAACGTAGTAGTAGTTGCTAATGTTACCATTCGACCACGCCTTTCTTTGTCTACCACAAAACTCCAGTCATCACTGCAACTACACATCCATTCACCAGATTTAACATAGATTAGAACCATGTTGTATTGATAGAGAAAAGAGAGATGATTATGTCGATGAAGAAGAGAGAAACACAAAGAACGACGACAGAAGATCGTGGGAGAAGGAGAAAAACGTGGGAGAAAATATTCTAGGAGATATTTAGGGAAAATTTAGTTTAGATTTAAGAAACATCTTTAACCGATTATGGAAGTTTCCATATTTTTCGGATTTCCCATAGAATATATAACCTAGGTAAGTCAGAACACAGTTGAGTAGATGTGAAACATATTCTCCCCTAAGCGCCACACAAGGTAAAAGACAGAACATATCATGACACAAAATATAGATAAGGTATATCACTGCTTGTGGCTATATGTCGTTATCAAGCTGAAGGTATACTGAAGACATCTTTCTTGATTATAACGTAACTTAACCTAGCCTTGGTTATAATATATAAGAAAAGATAGGTTACGTTGTATACCGAAGATATATCTATGTATAAAACTTGGTATCCGATTTCTAGACTAAGTAGATGACCAGAATGAGTATTGTAACTGTAGCTAGAAGATGAAATAAAATATGATTCCACTTTTTAAAAAAACAAATTTAAACATATATATTGTCATACTTATGTTTCCAATAGTTTTCATATTTTTTAATATTTTTAAAATTCAGTTTACTATTTTTTCCATAAAAGAAGGGTAAAATATGTCAAGAATTGCCCAAAATATCAGAAATCCTATTGTGACAAATAAAAGTTCAAAGTGTCTCATTTATCCAATTTTCCCTATTATTAAACCACTCTAGAATATAACGTAAAACAATGGGATTTGAGTTTTGTTTTTTTTTTAACTAAGAAACTCCACCCAAACACCCTAAAATCACCTGAAAACTTTAAGGAGGATGTATTCAACTGAGAGTTTTAGCTGATTTGTATTGAAATGACAAATCCACTGTTATTAAAACATGAATTTTAAAAACTCATTTAAAATCCATTGTTATTAAACTTAATATTTCGTAGAGTACTCTAAAATTCACTGTTATTGAAAATATTTTAAGTTGTGGAGTTTTAGGGGGCTGTATTCAATCTAAAATTTGAGGTGATTTGATTTTTAATGAGATTTTAGATGATTTTAAGGAATTGCAGAGAATAAAATGATTTTTGTTAAACCACTCTAGAATATAACCTAAAACCATTGGATTTGAGTTTTAATTTTTTTAACTAAGAAACTCCACCCAAATACTCTAAGGGGGATGTATTCAATTTAACATTTGATGTGATGTGAGTTTTAATGGGGTTTTAGATGATTTCAATAAGTTGCAGAGATTTAAGTGATTTTTGTTAAACTACTCTAGAATATCACCTAAAGCTATGGGATTAGGGTTTTAATTTTTTTAACTAAGAAATCCTACCCAAACACCCTAAAATCACCTAAAAACTTTAAAACTCCACAACTTAAAATATTTTCAATAACAGTGAATTTTAGAGTACTCTACGAAATATTAAGTTTAATAACAATGGATTTTAAATGAGTTTTTAAAATTCATGTTTCAATAACAGTGGATTTGTCATTTTAATACAAATCACCTGAAACTCTCAGTTGAATACATCCTCCTAAAATCACTTGAAAACTTTAAAACTCCACAACTTAAAATATTTTCAATAACAGTGGATTTCAGAGTACTTTAAGAAATGTCAAATTCAATAACAGTGGATTTTAAATGAGTTTTTAAAATTCATGTTTCAATAACAGTGGATTTGTCATTTTAATACAAATCACCTGAAACTCTCAGTTGAATACATCCTCCTAAAATCACTTGAAAACTTTAAAACTCAAATATTTCAGAGTACTTTATAAAATGTCAATAATAGTAGATTTCAGAGTACTTTATAAAATGTCAAGTTCAATAACACTAGATTTTAAATGAGTTTTTAAAATTCATGTTTCAATAACAGTAGATTTGTCATTTTGACACAAATCACCTAAAACTCTCAATTGAATACACCTCTTTAAAGGTATCAAATATCAGAAACATATATTATTACCTTGTATCCAACTTAAAAGGTAAAAAACTGAAAATTGAATCGCATATTCCAGATACTACTAAAAATTATCTGATTCATTAATAATATATAAAATTAAAAATACTATTTAAATAATTTGTTTGTAATCACTCATTTGTTAATAGTTATTTATGCACTTTTATGGTACACTAGATCATTTTTCCGCGCTATGCGAGGATAATATATTTAAATTTATTACATTTATTATTTTTTTATTTGTATGTGAATTTTTGTATGTTAAATTATATAAATAACTAATTTTTAAATTTGATTTTTTTTATATATTTAATTTAAAGTAAACATTTCTATTATATGTAACATAATTAACTAATAAAATATGAAGAATCAAGTCCGAGATTTTAGAGTTATATAAAAAAATATAATTATGTATAGAACATAAATTATATTAGTTTAAAAGATAGGAATCTCATCTCGATTAAATTCATGAAAAGAAAAAGTACTCCAATAACCTAGTTAAAATATAAAACCTCATTTTAAAAAAAAAGCGTACTTAATAATATTTTTTTACATGTAATAGTTGAAAACTGACAATTGAATATCGATCTAGAATATTATTTTAATATATCTAAAGGTAAAATATTAATTGTAATAAACGAATTTTGAATTTTGTAATATTACATGAATTAGAAGTCTTTAAAATCTAAAATCTATTTTATTAACATGATATATTTTTTAGTAATTTATTATTTTGATGTTACAAAATATTGCTTTAGTTTTATTTTTATATTACTTTTTTAATAATTTAGTTTCTTTTTAAGTAATTTTAAAATTATTAAGAATATAATATATTTAAAATTATTTATTTAAATATATCCAAATATGAAATAAATATTTATTTAAATATATCGCAAATGCTTAACCTTCATTTCATTGTCTTTCTCTCCCTAGGGGCATAGCCCCCGCACAAGCACGGAGTCGTATATATTGTTGATGTGTTGTGTAATTTTGTGTATGGGATTTTTTTGTTTGTTCTTTTTTTAATTCTTGTTTTTCCGTATTATTTAAAATGGTGGTGAGTGGAACATTAGAAGTCACACAACTTGATTAGATTGATATAAGAATGACCAGAGAATTCATATGTGTTGATATTTTCATATCTTATATTCGTAATGATTTAATTGACCATTAGCGTTATTAGCATTTTCATGTTCAAAAGCTGATGTTTATGTGGAGGGGGGGGGGGTTAGTGTTTACTTAGGTAATTGTAAGTATATAAATTAAATAGTGTAAGAAAAATGATATTAAATTCGTATTTAAAAGTTTAATAATTTACACTAACAATAAATTAAATTATTTTTAGTATTTTACCCAAAACAAAATTTAAAAATATAGAATTGTAATAAGCTGTTATTTTAAGTTATAACTCTAGAAAATATTTAAATTATATAGTTACAAAATTATTTAATTTTATAATTTTTACTGGACTTTAAAATTGATTTGTGGAAGATAAAAAATTCTGAAATAGATCGACCAAAAAATTGAATTTGGTACAGTTTTATGGCAATTGAACAAAAGAAAATATAGTTTTATGGTCCAATATAATGATTAAGTAAAAACTGAGTTTTAAAATCTGTAGGTTTCGATCAAGTTGCACAATGATTTTGTACAAAAGGAAAATGAGCAACCTAGAGTTTTTTTCTGCGCTACGCATAAATTACATATTTAAATTGATTCGAATTTCATTTATAATAATTATATAATGTGTTTGGTTCTAATTTTTATTTTTATTTTCTTTTGTTTTTTTTAATCTTTAGTTTCGTCAAGTATTATTCTAATACTTAATTAATTTTCTACATTACTTTTAACTTTTTTGTTCAATATAACAAAAAGCTTATCTACTCTATTGAAATAGAGTCAGTAAAAAACATCTAATACGCAAAGTCATATTAAAACCATTTCCTTAAATATTTAATATCACTTACTTGATTATTTACAATAATCAAATAAATATAT
>NC_027753.1:14925495-14928754 GCF_000695525.1 Brassica oleracea var. oleracea | reverse complement strand
TTCAGCTATACGCTTGAAAGGGTTTGGAAACCTCGAGGAAGATGGAGCCGGAGGGTGATGTTTGGGCTGAGTGAGAGAATAATATCATTTATTTACTTAAATGGCCCAACATCTAGCCTGATTATTCGGGCAGTTCACCTCGACCGTAGAACGCGGTCTCTTCCGATTGGTTAAAATTAAATGTCGACGTGGAGAGGGATAGAAACTCCCTGATTGGTCCGAATTACTGATACTACGTGGCACGCTCTCTGCTCACCATATCCGGCTTTTAGTATTGTAGATTCCAACGGGCAATTTTTTAAATTCAGAAAAGCTATTTACCAAAACCTAAAATGAATATGAACATTGATAATTTTCATGAAAATTTATAGACATCAGCCATATTAAATTCTAAAAACATACTACATTCTCACAGAAGAAAAGGTTATGAGAACACATCAGAGAAGGCTATAAATCTACAAATTCACTACTTATTACATGTATCTATTTTACTACTTTCATAAAAAATAAAGAATGGTATTAAAAAAAAGACAGAAACAAAGTAGATAACCTTTTAAAAAAACATATGAAAGAAATACACTGTCAATTTAAAGTAGAACACATCCCGGTTAAAATCATCTCAAAAATTGATTCATGAAATTTAGTTAATTCCAATGAAATTTGGGAAATTGCCACAAATACCACATTTATATTACCATTTTTCATGTTTAAACTAACCACGTTTACCCTCACTTTTGATGAAAGATAAAAGACATTTATACTCCTAAGGTTAACTAATCTATACTTATGGTTTAAAGTTGAGGGGTGGGGTAGGGTTTTTAGAATATGAAATTTAGAATTCTAATAAATATATAAATAAATACTTAAAAATATAAAAAAAATTAAAAATAGCTTCAAACATAATTTTCGATTTTCAAAAAGAAATTTTGAAAAAATCAAAAAACAAAATAAAAAAAAAATTTATAAAAAAGTTCAAATTTGAAAAAAAGTATAATTCGAAAATATAAAAAATTAGATAATTTTTTTTATTTTTTAATTTAAATAATGATTTATTATTATATATATAGAGAACAAGGGTATAAGAGTCTTTTGCCACTTAATGAAGAAAATATTTTTGAAAATTCCCTTTAGTGATGGTAAAGATTAAAAGTGATACCATAACAGTGGTATGTTAATATTGCTTTAAGAGTAAACTGAATATTTTAAATATATATATATAATAACAGTGGTACCAATAAATATTTTTATATTATTTTTCACTAGCATATCCGCCTGTATGGCATGTTTAATCCTCGTACTAGATTCTGACCCGCGCGGTTCCGCATGATTATTTATATTTATAATTTAAGTTTATAATTTAAAATTTTATGCTTTAATGATACTTTATAAACTTCGGTTTGTATCCTGATTGTATTTTGGTTTTCGGTTTTCTTCGGCTTCGATTATGGTTTTTGGTTCAAGAAATATAGTAATCATTTGGTTACTTATGAATTTGGGTTTTCTTTGTTTTTCTTTCTTTTGGTTTTTGGTTTGGTTCAAATAACAATATTTGGTAACTATATTTTTGTCTTTATTTTCTGGTTTTTTAAATATTTTAAATATGTTTAGGGAATCAATATATCTTGTTTTTTTTGCTCACTAATATGTTTAGCGTAGGCGTTTGGCTTTCCGCTCACTTCTAAATTGTATTTTTGGCTTTTGGTATTGTTTGTGTTTGGGTGTGATTTTTGGTTTCAGTCAAGAAATATAATAACCGTTCAATTATTCATGAATTTGCATTTGGTTTGGGTTTAGCTATTTCGGATTTTCGTTTGGTTCAGACAATAATAATTTTGGATTCATTCGAACGCGTGGATCTAAATAGAGATATAAGGTATATTTTTGTTTTATTTTCTAATTTTTATTTTTTGTTATTGAATGTCTTTATATTTCAAATATATTTAAAGACTTGGTATACCCGAAGGTTATATACCAAATCAGAAAATATATGCTAATTTCGTACCTCTAAAACCAAACCTAATATTCAGGGTAAATGAATGATCAAAATCATCATCAAGCTGTAAATCCAAAATTAGAATAAATAGTAACAGAAGCAAGTAGTGAGCAGATTGTCAGTTATCCATTAAAACAAAGACTTTGAAATTTCTAATGCTCATAAAAAGTTATTATTTCTCTTTATTATATACCAAAAATATATATATACGTAAAATGCATTCAATATACCTCCATTTTTATTAATGAATTATATATATGAAATAATATTAACGCATACAATAATTCGAAGCTTAGGAAAAGTAAGAATAGACAATTAAGTTACAACTAGGTGGACCATCCGCACGCGTGTAATTTGCTTGCTTCATATATTGCATATACAGTATAACTTTTTTATATTAATACCCTATAAATTAATATACACTAAAAACTTCTATAAAATAATATAATTTTATAGTTCCAAATTGAGTTTTTGATTCAATTAGTATATCGATAAATTAATAACCCTATAAATTAATAAAAAATTATAGTTTTGGTGTAGTCCCAACATTATTAATTTATAGAGATTTCACTCTATATAGCTATAATTATTAGTGTATAAGTATATCGTAATTTTCTCTCAATCATCAGTAGATCTATCTATCTTCTTTTTCTCTCTTGGTCTCTCTCTCTCTCTATCTATGTTGTTTAATACTTCATTCGTTTCAAATTATATGATGTTTCATAAGGTTAATGTTGTTTGAAAATATATGATATTTTGATATTTTAAGGTTAGCTTTAACTTTATTGGAATCAATAAGATTTTACAGTCTTTTTATAATTGGTTGAATAATTTTAAAATTATATCTTTAAAAGTGCTTTTTAGAATAATGTAATTTTTTAAATATTTGTGCATTAAATCTTCGTGCACTAAGCCAAAACATCATCTATATTATTAAAAGAGAAGTACCCATTTGAAAATGTTCTTACTTCAATAATTAAACTCCCTTTTTTTTGCTTGTATTTTTCAGTTGCATTTATGAAATATCCTAAAACGAATAAAATTACCTAATTTATTACTTGTCTTTTCAGTTACATTAATGAAATATGCTTAAATGAATTTAAACTTCCTATTTTATTGTTTGTCTTTTTCAGTTACCTTAATGAAATATCGTTAAATAAATTTGGACATGATGTCATTTAATCAACCAAAAAAACTCATGAGTTATCCTTACGTGCATAATTTTAATAATGGAGATTTTTAAAAACGTGCATCATTAAAATGTTA
>NC_027753.1:14909360-14925190 GCF_000695525.1 Brassica oleracea var. oleracea | reverse complement strand
ATAATTTTAATTTAAAATGTAATTTTCATATTTTTCAAACAAATTCTAAAAATATTTTTTAAATATTTTGTTATAATTGTTAAAAAAATATTAAGTTGTATTTCAAATAAAAAGGTAAAAATATTAAAAATATTCTAATTAAAATATGTAAAATTTAATATAGTTTTAAGGAAATGGTCAAAATAAAAACAATTACACATAAAATAATCATGATTTTTGTTAACTGGACGGATCATTATTTATATGATATCGCACACGAAAGAAAAATTTCTGTTTTTAAAATTATCTAATTGACTCTATACTCATTTTTTTAATATTTTTTATATGATATCACACATTCGTAAAAAAATAGATAGTTTAAGATGCAAAAAAAAATATTTACTTAATGAATATAATATGAACAAATATTACAAATACATCATTTATTAAAATAAATAATTAAAAACTGAAAATTCATATCCGCGCAGGGTCTAGTATATTGTGAAAACGGAGGGTGTACAACCTATGGGAGGGTGTGTTTAAAAATAAGTGTTCACGTATCAATATAGATAATCATTTGACACTATAGTATCAAGGACGTATATTTTATTTTTATAATAAGTAAAGTAAAGTTCATTTATATCAATCTTTACTATTATGTTTTTGCTAACAAAATATAATAATACTAGATGATAACCCGTCCGCATGCGCAGAGTGAGTTTTTATAATAATGTTTGTTTATTAAATGGTTTTAATATTTTGGAACACTACAATCTTTATCGATTATAAAATGAAGAATACAAATGTTGGTCTCTTAAATATATATCGTTGTTGAAGAGTTAACATATTACATCTCATTTTAATTATTTTTAAAACTTCATATGCACAAAAGAAAATTTTTAAACCAAATAGGCAACATCGATTGTATAATGATGAAAAGAGATTATGTTTTTTGCTCTCGATCTATTTACTATTGACTCTCCATAAGTGAGTTCAATTTCTACCTCTATAGAATTGTGCTTTCATTCTCGTCTTTGTTTTATTGATATGAGTTAAGTTTGTTTTTTTTAACTTCTTCTATGAATTCGATGAATTAAATAAGTGTTAATTTTTTTAAAAAAAGGACATCTGTAAAAATTAGTTTCACTCCAGATACATATCTAAGAGTCAAAATTTTGAAAAAAATTACCGGTAAACTATATTAACAGATTAGTGTTCAAATCTAATATATCAAGCTATTATAGAATATATAAGTTCAAACTCAAAATATAAATGTTTGTCTAGTATATATTCACCAGTTCGGTTTAAAAATCATCTAATTCTAAAACAACAAAACAAATTACTTATTTCACCAGTTCGAGTATTATTTGAATCTAAACAGGTAATATCCAAACCCGAATGGATAACCAAAGACGATAACCAAACATAATTATACTTAACCCTATATTTCTAGTTTACTTCTCTCATTTTATTCAAAATATTTATATTAATGACGCTTATTGCTTAAAATTAGATAATATACATATAATTATGGACACAATTATTTGCTACTCACTTAAAATATATATCAAGTTCTAGTTTCTTGCATTAACAAAAGTTGCATCTAAAATTTCAAAACAACAACTAAATTAGTGTCTTTCTATTTTTAAAGTTTTATCTCCAAACCTATTAATTTTTTAATTTTTCAAAAATTAGAAAACCAGTTAAAATATATTTTAAATACAAAAAACTTAAACAATGAATCATTTATTTATTTTTTCTTCAAAATTTAAATATCCAAACCCGGCCCAAAATATTCGAACCCGAACATAAAATAACCAAACCTGACTCGAAGTGTAAAAATATCCGAACAGGTTTTATACCTTTATACTGAAATAACCGATACGAACCCGAACGTGTATCCGAACACCCACCCCTACGATATATGATCATCATATGTATCTTGTTTGAATAAAAAAAAGTTAAATCATTGATCACAAAATTTTCAATGTGAGACTTTTACCTGTTTTAGTAATTTATAGTCCTTTTTAAAAATTCAAAATACAACATATAATAAAAATAGATTTTTTTATTATATGCTTAATGTGATTGTTTAATTTCTTTTAATACTATAAAAAATTTTTAAAAAAAGAGAGGTTAGAAAAATTGTTATCAAATATGTATTATTCATAATCATTAATTGTCATATATATGTTAACCATATTAGGTAATTTCGTAGCTTTTTATGTAAGGAAAGAAAAAATATTCTTTTGTACACTACTAATTAATTTGATAGTTAGTTTAATAAAAACATAGTATATATTTATATGAATCAATTTATTTTTCTAACAATTCTAAGAATCATTCTCGTGATGACATGTGGCTACAAAAATATGTTGTAATGCTCCAGAATTAATATATAGGGGATTTTACGGAAAGTAAACTGAATACCTGCTTTGGAAGACTATATACAAAAGGTTGGAAATGATAAAGTATTATAGATTGGTCTATACTATGAGGCTTTAAAATGAAGTTATTGATGAAGTTCATTTTTAGACTATGGGTAACAGAATTATGTACAGACAGAGTATTAAACTTCAACAACTATTTTGTGTCATGGACTCATGGGCAGTTACAGAAAAAAAACTTTCTTGGGATATACTCCATCTGTTTCAGAAAGATACATATTCTAGAAAAAAAAATTTGTTTCAAAATACATTTTTTGTATTTCTAATGCATTTTTATTAACTAATAATGATTAATTGTAAACTTCAAAAAAATTAATTGCATTTTTTGAATTTTTATTGGTTTAAAATTATAGAACATAGATAATCACAGAAAATTATGCAATTAATATTGAAATTTAATATGTTTTATTAATCTGTGTGAAAAAAAACTAAAACATGTATCATTTTGAAACGGGATGAGTATAGCGTATAGGTCATTAAACATACCAATATTTCAGTAATTCAAGTAAATCCAAACATACTATATTTTAGCGACAAAGAAAATCTGTTTTTCAAAGCCTGATTACAAAAAAAAACGAAAATCTGTTTTTTGGTCAACAGAAAATCTAAATATTATAGGAAATTAAATATATGGAGATTTTGTTTTGTCAACATATGGAAATTACATCTGCTGGCCAAAGAATTCCAAAAATAGATTATATCATATATATAAATATATACACTCAAGTGTTTTTCAACTATTCAATTATTTTTCATTCCCAAATTCGAGAAAAAAAACTAGTTAAAAAATGGCTTCATACAAATGTTTCGTTTTTGTGTTGTTGTGCCTAACCGTTCCCTTGATCTCTTGTATGCAACAACAATCCACAATTATTATATATCGATGTTTTTTCTTTATATTTTTCTTTAAATAATTGATTCAAGTTTTGTAAATATCTCAGGTGCTGCGGATACTTGCGATTCACCCAGACATGGTCTTTTTGTGATAGGTCCTTGCTCAAAAATTCCAAACTGCAATAATAAATGCGTAGAATTGCACTTTTCTGGCGGAGAATGTTTTAAACAGTCCAGCAGCGCCACCGTACTATCATGTGGCTGTTGTGTATAAATTCATAATGTTATCGAGATATTAATTGTATTGTGGAAGTGTTGGTGCTTTAATTAATAAAAATATATATTGTACTACTATTATTTTTGGTTTAAATCTGATTTCCTTATAATTTTAAGTCTTCTTACTCAAGAGTACATTACTCTGTGGGATACTTTTTTGTCTTTTTAACACTGTAAAATACAAACTCTTTGTGGAGCACATTCAAGGAATTCAATGAGTGTTTTGGACAAGAATGCTCTCCTGTCTAGCGAGAGGGAACATAGATATTCCGTTGTGTTTCGTGTATAGTCAGGAGGAATTTTAGTTAGTACTTTCTCTAGCTGGTAGCTTTTTTTTTTTTTTTTTTTTTTTTTTTTTTTTTTTTTTTTTTTTTTTTTTTTTTTTGAAAATATTCTTCAAATTAAAAGCATGAGAAAATATTCTTCAAATTAGTCGTGTGACCCCTAATTTAATCCTTCTATTTTTCTGATCGGAACGGCAGTTTCCACCTTTCTTTCTCATTAAACCGGGAGAAACGCTGAAATGCTCTTAATGAGGGGAAATTCATTCTATCATACTCTTATCTAATCTGATACTCTCCATATTGATGGTTAATGTCGAAAGTGCCCTTTCTCTACCTGGCCGATTGAATGCGGATTGAATGACGTCAGATGACCAATCAAAAATCGGGAAAATCATTATTCCATTTCCAATTTGGGAGTAATCGAATATGTTATTTTCTCTCTCTCATCTCACTCGCGGGTTTCTTCGGCGATCTCTTCTTCCTCGCTATCATCGCATTGAGCTAACTCGGTTTCATGGCTTGGATGTTGAATCATTGAGCTATTGATTCCGTTTTACAGGGTATGTATCTTAAAGACAATGTTTAGAATCCTTCATCCACCATAGACGATCGATTTACAGAGATTCTGATTTACAAGATTCATAGTTGTAATTGGACTGGACTAATCGAGGATCGGAAAGTGTGAATGGTCTGTCTATTACGGAATTGGATAATCAACAACTGTATAAGAAAAGATAGAACATCAGGAATCAAAGAATGCTGATAACTCCGAGATAACGATTGAAACGAGTTGGAGAGGAGAAAACAGCTAGAACTGGGAAACGTTGGGCAAAGTTGGGCAAATTTGGTTACTGACAAAATTGTGTACGAAGGTATAACTTAGTATAACTTAAATGCTATAACTGTATAACCAGGTATAACTTATTGCATATGTGTCTTTCTTCTACAAACATACAATTTGATTATGATGGACATTATTCTAAGTGTGGAGATGATTATGAATGGATTCCATCTGATGCTCATTTGTATGCTATATCCTTTAGGACATCATCATTAGAGGAGATCACTTATTCGTTGTTGAAGGAGAGGATATGCAGAAAGATGAGAATAGACTCATTTACGAAGAGGCTGAATTTGGGTTACCTTCCATTGGTAGTGGAACCTAAGAGGCAATCATATATTTTGAATGATGAAGATGTGTTTGTTTATCTAACATCGGTGGATAACGAACAAAGAAGAAGTATTTTGCATGTAGAGGACATTCAAGAATTGAAAATAGTTCAAATAGCCGAGCAACTATCAAGAGTTGAGAAAGAAAGCTCATGTAGTATGAACTATGGTGAGTGTGAGAGTGGATATGGAGAAGAAGAGAATGTTGGCACTGATTTGGAACAGAAGAAACACAATGAACATCCCCACAAGAAACACAATAGGAGTAGGTTGTAAACCTTTCACTTTCAGTTTTAATGTTTCTACTGTCTGAGAACGTTGAAATGTGAAATTTGTATTTTGTGTTTGTACAACTAAGTGAAATTTTTTTCTTTACTTGTATAACTTTTTTGTTTACTGGATATGAGTGAGATTTGAATTTTGTGTTTGTACAAGTAAATGAACATCCCCACAAGAAACATTGTGTTCAGAGCTAATTATGATTTAATCAGAAATAATAAATTTCCTATCTCTTTACTTACTAGTAATCTTATACGAAATACATTGTGTTCTTATAGGTTTTTCGCTAATATTCACCTTGTCACATTTGAAAATTTACTATGGCCTCGAATCAATTTTATGTTTACAGAATCATATTATAAATGAATCTAGGAAACATAATATAATTGGTATAACCATGAAATCAGTCATTCAAGTAGAGTAAAACTAATATAAATGGAAAAAATTAAAAGTACAACTTTGATGTTTTATGCAAAACTGCAAACTTGGTGAAACTTCTATCACGAAAATCGAAGGATAAATTTTCCCGCCCACCAGCTTTTTTGAATTTCTAATTTTCCCCTTTCTCTCTCTTCCCCGTTTATCTCTCAACTTTCATTCTCTCCCAAGAAATAATGTTCGATTCATCGTCTTCCACGACCGGTGGTGGGATACGAGTAAGAACTCTGGGAATACCTATTAAGTGTTGGTGCAGGAGCGCATTAAGGAGCTCATCTCCAAAACCAATAAAAATCCATATCGCCGGTATTATCGGTGTGGCTATGCGGCTCAAAGGAAGGTACGTTCGTGTAGCCTTAGATATTGAAGGCTTTTTAACTGAAGTTGTACCTTTATATATTTTGAACAGTTGTGCGTTTAATTTTTTTGAACAAAATGTTGTAGCTTGAGAACGACAATCACATCTTCAAATGGGTTGATGAAGCTTTCAGTGATGAGATACAACAGATTCCTAAAGCTATGACAAAGTTATACTTTCTTTTTTTTCTAAGTTTTTCGTATGTTTCGCCTAAGTTATGCGAAGTTGAACGATTATGAAGTTTGATCTATTGAAAAATTTCTCAAATTTTTACGATGTTGGACATTTGAGAAAGTGAAACTAACACAAGTTTGTCTAAGTTTAACAAAGTTGAAAAATTGAAAAAGTTAAAAGCATAAAGTTTCACCAACATTTAACATAGTAGTTTCAACACACGTTAGCAATTTTACAGCAAACTAAAAGGTTTAAGACAAGTACGAATATGGAGAACAATGAGAACAACCAGATTTACAAAGACCCTATAGCTCCATGTCTCTGAACATAAGGGTCACTGCGTAGGAGAGACTGCCTGAACTCTTCAACCTCCGGCAAAAGCGGATTGAACCTGAAGTCAGATAATCCACCCTCGGTCTCAAGCCATAGTTCATCAGGACCAAAATAACATGGATGCATAAATGAGTTTAGTAAACGTTTTACTCAACTATCACATTTAAAACTAAACATATAAACTACACTTACTGAAAAAACTCCAGACCCTCCACATCTTAAGGATCACAATCACCTGTCCACGACCTCTCATGTTTTCAAGACCATCCCGGAAGGCATAAGCATGATCGCTAGTTGCCACACACTTTATCTGACTCTCACTATGATGAATAAAACAAGGTGTGTCAATTACACCAATGTATAAATTCGGGAGCATTGATCATATGTTACTTTCTACTTACATGTTGTCCCTTATGTAAAACACCATCTTTGGTCTGGCAGGGTCATCGAAATGGGATTCCGTGTTGAAGGCCACTCCCATTGTATCTATCAGAAAAGTTTTTCCGCTTCTGTTACTTACATCTAAATATCTGAAATATATTTTAATTTTGGTAGTTACCATTCATACCTATGAGATAGTTTCGGTCCATGTGGTTCATGTGAGGTATTTCATGGATGTTCTTGAAGTCCATATAAAGCCGATTGTTCAGAGGATCGATGATGTGGACTTGCGTATGGCGCGTAGCATTTAGTGTGAACCGGGATTTTGTTGCCTGGAAACCTGGATAGGTACGGTGAACATCTACCAGAAAGATTTCCACCCATTTTCCCTCTTGCTTCTCTAGGCCTCTAAACATATCTTCATATCCTCCACAGATGGTCATCTCCATCTTGGTTCCCTGCATAGATAAAGTTCAAGGATCAAGTTTTTATTTTTCATTGTTGCATGATATTAGAAACTTGAGAGATGATGATTTACACTTACATCTTCATCTGCTAGGATATAAGTCCAGTGTCGTCTGCTGTCGGTAACATAGGAATAGAAAGGGTAGATCCTGTGTATTTTGACTCTAAAATGCCAAGACGTTATCTCCTCGTTATAAGAAACTTCATAAAGCCTACTGTAGTGTGTCATATTGTTTGTTGAGAGATGATGAATCTTTTCTTTGCAAATTTGCAGTGAAATGTAAATGGGGTTAATGATGGATCTAACTATCCCTCCGCAGTGAAGGAGACGATTTAACTTAATGCAGTGGTGTAACTAAATGCAAATGTAATGATGATTGTACACGGTTTAGTGTTGTGGAGTTTAAATGAAAATGTAATGATGATTGTAGACGACCGTTGGTGTGAGAGAGAAGTCTTGTCAAATGGAAGACTTACAACTTGTTATTGGGGTAATACATCATTAAATAACATGAATTAAAGTTACTAAATATTATAATTTTCATTTATTATCTACAATACTGTTTTTTCCTATCATTTTTTTGCAAAATATAACAATAAAATATCTAAATTTCTTAAACTTTGACATAGTTTCATATATTTTGACGATCTAAATCGTTAAAATTTTGCTTAGTTTCATATATTTAGACAATCTAAATCAGTTATTTCACTTACTTATACAATGTTATATTTTTTTAACAATTAAAGTTATACAAAGTTTCAAATTCAATGCATGCGACTGCTGCCATGAGAAGTCGTGTCTTCTGGAGCCGTCTATCAAATCACTCTTAAATAAGAGTTACAACTTGTAGTTGGGGTAATAAATCATTAAATAGCAGAAATTAAAATTACTAAATATTAGCATTTTCATTTATTATCTCCGATAATGCTTCTTGCTATCATTTCTTGCAAAATATAACCATATAATATCTAAATTTCATAAAACTTTTACATAGTTTCTTACATTTAGACTATCTAAATTGTTAAAAGGTTTCTTAGTTTTCATATATTTAGACAATCTAAATCAGTTATTTCACTTACTTATACAATGTTATATTTTTTTAACAATTAAAGTTATACAAAGTTTCAAATTCAATGCATGCGACTGCTGCCATGAGAAGTCGTGTCTTCTGGAGCCGTCTATCAAATCACTCTTAAATGGAAGAGTTACAACTTATAGTTGGGGTAATAAATTATTAAATAGCAGAAATTAAAATCACAAAATATTAGCATTTCATTTATTATCTCCGATAATGCTTCTTGCTATCATTTCTTGCAAAATATAACCATATAATATCTAAATTTCATAAAACTTTTACATAGTTTCTTACATTTAGACTATCTAAATTGTTAAAAGGTTTCTTAGTTTCATGATTTTAGACAACTCTAAATCAGTTATTTCACTTACTTATACAAAGTTATATATTTTTATCCATTAAAGTTATACAAAGTTTCAAATCCAAAAGTATCAAATTCTAGGCATGCGACTGTTGCAGTGACAAGTCATGTTTTCTAAACTCGTGTCTTCTCGAGGCGTCTACTTGTAGATGTGTCAGAGGATAATTATCACCTTCTCCAAATAAATTTAACGGGAATACTCTTCATTTACTTCATAAAACGAATATCTCTCCATTTACTTGATCAAACGAATATCTCTCCATGGCGAACTTCAACTTGGCTTCTCTCCCTCCTTCCATTCTTCACAAGATTCTATCCAAGGTAGCAACAACCAGTATCCGGGACTTTGGCTGTGCAAGAGTTTCTTTCCCCGGGTTTAACGCAGTTGGCAGGGAAGATTACTTTTACAAATCTGCCGATCTCATTTTCTTGAATGACTGGTTAGATCAGGTCAATGTTGTTAGAACATTCAGGCTTAAGTGCTACCAACTGGGTAATCCAGAGGCCATCTACTTGCGAGGTATGTATGAGTACTTGATCCTCCATTTACTTGATGAAGGAAGGGAAAAAATTCATCTTGCTGGTGAGAGAAGATGCTGGCAAAATATGTAGATGGTATGATGAACTTAGCATTTAGTGTTGATCATAGAGGATTGGTTCACAACTATCCTGATTTTACTCGTGAATATTTTGATCAGATGTATCACATGATCACTAGTTGGGTGCTCTTTGGCCATTGGGGTTACGGTAAACCTGAGATGTTTATGTCTCTATTGGAAAGAATAGATCCCAACGTCTGCTATGATTGTTGGTGCTCCACAATAATAGAACCAGTATTTGTAGTCTCCATAGATGGATCAAGAACACGCTGGAAATGCGATCATTGTTTCTGACAATGTGCAGCTTGGGACTTCTGCAATGAAATTCACTTGACTACTCGTGACTGGCCAATTGGAGATTAGTTTTCTGTTTATGAGTTATGACATGCAATTTTTTTCTATTTTTGTTAAGTTTATGTAAAATACATTTCCTAATCTAATGTCTCTACTTTTCCTCTATAAAATTATCTTTATTTATTTAATTTCAATAAAAGAACATATTGTGAATGTAAATGATACAATAGAAGAACATATTGCCAATGTGTTTCAAAAAAATAAATGTCAATATAAAAGATACAATCAAAATTAGTTGAACTTTTACTAAGTTTTACAGTTACGAAAAGTGCGACTTAGTTGAAGTTTTATTAAGTTACACAGTAACAAAAATGTTTACAGTTACACCAACTCTTACGGAAGTTATGGAGAAACAAATCCGAATTTTATGGGTCGGGTCTGGATGGTCTGCGCCAATGCCCTTGGTTGGGTTGTAATTATGCAAGTCTCTTTTGGTTTCGTGCTCTTTTGCTTATTTTTCTGAGTTAATTAAAGTTTTATTTAATTAATTTTTCGGGCAGGAGTACTGGAGAATTTTTTTTCCAGGCAGGGGTACTGGAGCAATCGATTCCATTAAAACCCTAATTTAATCCTTTAATCGTAAGCTATTCCACGTTCCAAATCCCAATGTTCTTCACCTTATATAAACCCAACGAATCTCTGCTCCTCGCAAAATTCACGAAACCCATCAAAGCACATCAGGCAATGGCAACCAAATCGGCGAAACCCACCGGTATGGTTCCAATCGCTCAATTTTTCCTGGCTTAACTAAATCGGGGCTGCGTTTCTGTTTGATTTATTTCTGGGAAGTAAGAAACACCCGCGAAAGGGGGCATGCTTAGTGGGTTTAGAACTGCTTCTCATCGAGGAGCAGGTATGAATACTAAATTTAGATAAGATTATTTGATTCCCTGAGATTCGATTCCAATATTTAAGACAACTCACTATTTTTTTTACGACAGGGAAATGTTGTAAAAGCAAATCAAGAGCAAGATGACGATGTCGGAGAGTCAAAGAATGTTGTATCACTGTGGTAGCGTCTTCAACACTTCCGTTTCTATTTGTGGTTTTTTCTGATTTGGTTGTGCTGTACTGCTGTTAGTTAAATCATCCATTATCACTTTTTAGTTCTGTTTGTTTTGTTTGGGTTCAAAAATAATAAGACGAAATAGTTTAAATCCAAAAATCTACGATTCATTATGTGTTACAGTGTCTCAGTTGATCTTTGGAGCGTCGGCTGTGTTTTCGCTGAGATTCTTACCGGAAGACCACTTCTTAAAAGGAAGAACAGAGGTGAGAAAGGGACCAAAGCGAAATATATATCAAAATTACTCATTCCAGATAGAGTTTTTAATTAGTTTGTGTGTGTGTTTGTTCTGTGTCGATTGAACAACTTCACAAAATGTATAAACTCTTTAGTTCACCAGATAAAGAATTCTGGGAAAAGAACAAACTTCATTCTCAAACTAAGATGTTTAGACCATAACATCAATATCTGTCTGAGAGAAAATTATAAGGATTTTCTGATAACATCAGCTGATCTTCAGGAGAATCTATTATTTTGTTGATCCAGACAAACGAGGAACTGCCTCTTATGATCTCATCTAAGAGGTAAAGAAAAAAGAACCCTAAACTTTAATCAAATATCGAATCGAATATATATATTCCTATATTAACCTGACAGTGTTTTGGTCTTCTCTGTGGTTTTGCTATTATTGTACTACTTTAACACAAAACCTTATGCTTGTGATCCATCGACATTACTTAAGTATCCTCGTAACAATGAAATGGATGCTAAGTAAACTTCAACGAGGTCATGTGTTGAGACTTGAGAGATTGTAATATTTTGTTTTGCAGGAGAAAATAAGGTATAAATAAAAAGCTATAACTTGGTTTTCAAGGAAACGGGAAAATCATGTAGAACAATCAAAGAGCTTACAAATCTAAACAAGTTACCAACCCAACAGGTATGTAATACAACAAGCTACCTTCAACGATATTTATTGTATCAAAGCTACAAATAGACCACTGATGCTTCAAAACCCCGGTTCCTCATTCGTAATTTGGTTCATTGTTTTCGAAGGAAGCCGCCGAGACAGAAATTATTCTCCATACGCTATCGGAGACATCTCAAGCGACTACTTGAAGCGAGTTTCCATACACCGGTTTATCTCAAACCACAACTCTGGCAAGCGGGTTCTCATTGGCTGGACAAAGAAGAGAAAATACAACAACTCAGCTTCAACGCTCACTTATAATCAACCTGCAGGATCTGTGAGCATATCATTTGCTAAGCCCACTTTTGGGCTGACAATAAATGAAGACATACCGAGCTTTCTTAAGCCGCAAGTTTCTCCAGACTCCTCTGAGAAGATACGGTGGGCCCATTGAATTTGGTACAATCTAAATCAGGATCTTCATGATTTGGCGCCTTGGTTTTATATGACCTCTTTTAGGATTTGAAGATAGCTTGAACGGAGGACTGAGAGTGGTGCCAGAGTCAGTGTTCGAAGACCACCAAGTAAAGAAAGTTCAGCCAGTGTCGTATATACTTGAAATCATTTGAAGTCCATATATAAGTTACAAATTTGTCCCAGATGTGTGTTTAAGTTCTAATGTGAAGTTTAATTTGTTTATATTATAAAAAAAAATTGTTTATATTATTGTCACAAATTGAGAGCTGGCAACTTGGTCGGGAGTTAAAAAGGTAGCCAATTCAAAATAAGTCTATTTGGTTCTGTGTACTCCATATACCATTTGCACATACATACACGTTTGTTTACTACAAACACAAATACGAATTACACATCTACTTCAGTGGTCACTATACTTGACTACGAAACAATGGTTCAATGGTCTAAGAATGAAGTTGCAACATTGTTATGAAATCCCTTTTGAGGTTCACACATTTCCTTGCGAGTTTTGCGGTTACCTTCCTCCAATTGATTAGAACATCGATTCTTTCATTCTGTCTATTTTCTTCCATTGCGGGAATGAAACAAGTAGCCAATGTCCTAATTTCTTGAGACCGCATAAAACAGATTGAATTTGCTCCACTAACAAAACTCCCAAAACGGTATATATCAACCGTCAAATACCTTGGCTTGATATTTTTCATCCTGCTCTATGTTTGTATAGATGTTTCAGAATTCAGATAATGATGCAGCTGAGTGCAAAATATGAAAAACTCTACCGACATCAGTAGCAATACATAATATATACTATATAGAAATTGAAGATACAAGTCATAAATAATATTCATATAGGATTTAACACTATAAATCAAAATATGTCAAATCAACATTATAATTTAATATCTTAAAAATGACAAAAAATTCAAAAAAAATATTTAAAAATAAAATGTACCTCAATTTAAAATAAAATAATCAAACAAAAGAAAGTATTAAAAATTAACTTGATATAATTCTCAAAAATGCAATATTTTCTAAAAATACATTTTCCAAAGACTTTAAACTGTACTAGGTTTTGATCCGCGCTTTTAAAGCGCGGGATTTCTTTTGTTGATTTTTATTCATTTATAAGTGTATTAAAATTTTAGTAGTGAATTTTTTCCGGCACCATACATTAAATATTAAAATTTTAGAAGCAAAATAAGTTCTTATAAATGTTGTATCCTAAATCTATTATAACCGTAAAAGTTTAAATCTACAAATAATAATTAAATTTGTGAGTAAAAACCGAAATCCTGTTTAACGATGATAGATATTTAGTTTTTGGGTTTGTAAAAACAAAAATTTCAACAGAAACTGTAAAATATTTTATTCATTGTTTTCTTAGGTCTAACTCGTGCCAAAAACACGGAATCGTAATTTAAAACTAAAACTTGTCCTAAAATATGAATTTTTATTCATGAAAATTGATTATGGAAAAAGATAAATTACACCTGAGTTTATATATTTAATAGATTATTTTATCAGATAAAATTTTAACATGTGCTAAAATGCAAGATCATAATATTTTAAAAACGTCATTTAACCTGTACAAAAACAAAATATCAGATTATTTTTATTGCACATATTTCAAAATGTTGTTATTGATTTATTAAGTTTTATGATTTTAATGAAATGAAATTTATCTTATTTAGGTAAGATTTAAGTTTTTGATAAAATGATAAATATTTTTATTTCAGCAAATATACAAAATAAACATATTCAAATGAATACACATATGTACTAACTATCAATTAGATTAACACTACATGGAATTAATTATATAAAATTTCCTGACCCGTTATACAAAATACATTATAAAATAGTATAAAATCAATATGATATATCTAATATTTTCAAAAATAACAATAGAATGATTGTTACTACTGCATTTTGTACGTGTTGAAATGGAACCACATGCTCATACAGCTAAATTTGTAGACCATTTAATATTCAAACTCTTGTTCAATTTTAGACTATTTAAGGATTTAATATATTGACAATTACCTATTTAATTTTTTTAATCTTTCATCTTAAGATTTTTCTACTATATCTTAATATGACAGAATTATTCTTAATTACATATGATAATTTAAAACTAAATTTAATAGCATTCTTTTTGTGATATAACATCTAATATCATTGATACTAGATTTTGACCCGCGCTTTGGAAAGCGCGGGACTATTTGTTTTAATTCGGTTGTGTTTTTGTGTTTTAAGTTTAAAGATATATATATATATGGATTGGAGCTTATATGCTTTTATCTGATTAATTTTGGATATTTTGTATGCTGTATTGGTTCTTGGTAAATTTTTAATTTATTCTAATTTGTAATGTTATACAAAAATGAATATATATGTTTATGGTTGGATGAAAATATTTGTATTTTGTGTTGATTATTTTAGTTTGTTTATTACTGCACTCCTTAAAAATATAATTTTGGTGAATCAATTTTATACATGTGTTTTGCATTTGGAACAATAACTAAATGAAAATAATTATAACAGAAATACTAATCATACTCAGCCATACAAATATATATTTATTTGGTTTGATATCATATTAAATTTATTATATACTTTTTTAATGGATTCAAAACGAAAATTCCATCTCATTAATTAATATTGGGCTTATAATTCATATAATTTAAATTTATTGACCATTGTCTATTTCTCATTTGTAAAACATGAAGTGGGCTTCAGACAAACATTTTAGCTAAGCCCGAATAAATCCAATGTTTACAATTATTTTAAAATTGTGTTCTGCCTAATTAAGTTATCGAGAAAGAAAAGACAGAAAGTCATGTCTTTATTAAAAAAAAAAAACAAAAGGTCTCTTCGTCCAAATCGACGATTCTGGAAACACCGAAGAAAATTATCCGTCTTTCAGATTGTATAAAGGAACACAAACGGTTAAGGATGGATTGAGAAGATAAAGGATCAAAGCTTTCCAGAAAGAGATCTTTCAAACATACCTCCTCTTGACAATTGGTAAGTTTTTTTTGTCAGATTATAGAGTTCTAATATGATCAGTTTTTTTTTATGTCTCTCCTTTGTGATTGAAGCTGGCAATTTTGGATTGCAGGACAACAATTGTAGATTGGAGATCCAGGAACATCGGTAATCACTGTCTTTTTTTTGTTTATTTTAAAATTACCACGATTCTAATTCATATTAATTTAGTTTGGAGTTTTTATAAAGTGGGCTTTCAAGCAAATATCTTTTTGCCCATACGACGACTAACTATATTTTTTGGTAGGAAAAAAGTTGTTAAGATAAAGACTAATACTACCAAATATATTTTCTCTTGAATCAGTTTTGCGGATCAAAGTTATTAGGGTTCTTTGAATCAGCTTTGCGGATAAAAGATAGTTGGGTTCGTTTTTGGTCTCATAAAGCATCTGACTCATACTTTATCACAGGTAAAAGGATGATCAAGATTTCAAAGTATATTCTTATAATTTGTTTTTGATACTTTTAACAATACTATTTCACTCGTTGGTTATAGATCGACACTACAATGACAAAGGAGATAAATCTATACTATTACAAAGAGTCTAATTTGAGAGAATTCTAGCTACCGTCCATAGATT
>NC_027753.1:14906477-14907792 GCF_000695525.1 Brassica oleracea var. oleracea | reverse complement strand
TTACCTGGTCTGTTAAACTGGTTTCTTTGATTATACTGAACATCTTCGGAAAGAATCTCCCATGTCTCCTCCCAAACTCTTTCTGGTTTTGATAAACTATTGGACATAAGCATGACAGTAAAAGCATGTCGCATAGAGTAAGCAGAACTTGAGAAGCTTGACCTGATTAGATCATCTATATATTCTTGATCATCTGCTAATAAACCCCGTGCAAAACATGCCTCTTTGTAAGAAGGGTAAAGGACATTTTTATATGTTTTGATGTCATCGAAGCAGGTTGGTCCTCGAACAATATTAAGCAGGACACGCAGATAATAAGCTTCTTCTATACTAATCGGTGCATAATTAATTCTCCCAATACTGAAACCTCTTTTTCTGTCTTTCCACTTCCTCTCCTTTTTGTCCCAAATAAATCTCGTAGGAATTTCTGCTAAAGTAAGCTTCCTAGCGATAGCACTAACCTTGTTCAGCTCAAACCAGCCCAAGAACATTGTGTTTTGAATCAACACACGACTTGTTACTTTCTCAAAAGTGTCATCATCCTTGAATACAATTATTTGCTTCCCTGGCAAATGGAATGAAATCTTCTCCACTGGTATTGATCTGTAATGAATTGGAAACTTCAAAATTCTCCATGAACCTTCACACGCAGATACATATCTAAAAAAAAAAAAAGAATGATCCATAAACAGAAAACAAAATTAAAAAACTAAGTATATAAATGTATCAAATGCGAGATATCAATATACCTGCCCTTGAAAAAGTCTTTAATTTCATTTTTATTCTCTTCCTTTGCTTTTTGGTTGTTCACGTTGTTCTCCAAAGCTTCTTTTGTTGGCGGCTCAACAGTGATAGTCATCTTGTCCTGACCCTTATTGATATACTTGAATAAGTATTTGATAGACCCTGATTGATTGCACCACTCCACATTAATATGAGCTCTGTACCGAAGAGATAGCTCCTTATTATAGGGTATCACATATCTGTTGTCGCACTTGAAACCATTTTTATCAACAAAACGATCATTATCCCGTCTCATATAAACTGGGAACCCTTCTTTGTTTACTGTTGTTCTGTTTACATGCGATTTCGGAAACATCTTAGAACACTTGCCATTCTCCATACACGGTGAATTTGGATTAACAATTCCACAAGGGCCATGAATCATCGTGTCTTTCACCACTTCATAAATCGCTGGCTCTTTGGATTTGTCTGGAATCTCTGCTGAAATTATCTTGTCAATGTGGTCAGTCGTAGAGAATTTAGAGCTGGGATGCATGAATAACAATATATGAGCATGTGGTAGACCACGCTT
>NC_027753.1:14905927-14906377 GCF_000695525.1 Brassica oleracea var. oleracea | reverse complement strand
ATCATATAAAACAGGTATAAAAACGTTTTAACAAAGAGCTAACCACAAGTAAAATATAGGAACGTAAAAAAAAATTAATAATATCATTATACCTTGGTAGTTAAAGGCTCTAGCAAATCTGATTAAACATATATCTCCACTGTTGGATTGTTTGACTTTTTGGGAAAATATCTCAGCTGATTTACCGGTAATGCAACATTGGATGCGTTGGTTTCTAAAATTTTAGTTTAATAAAATAAATTAGATTTAACAATAATAGTTAACATCTGTTTAAACTAAAGTAACTAAACTTACTTGATATCTCTTAGATTAAACTCCACTTTGGTCATTTCTTTCCTTCCAAATTTAACAATATTTTGACAACGAAAGTCTAAGACTTCGCCAATCACATCTGTTATGTAAAAAGGTTTGTTATTTTGCAGTTCATATAAATAGACAAAATTAAAAAAA
>NC_027753.1:14876683-14903826 GCF_000695525.1 Brassica oleracea var. oleracea | reverse complement strand
AATAAACCTGTGTAGAAGTCAATAATTCAGCCACGGTTTTATCATCATACTGATCCCAGCTGTCAATTTTGATCACCTTAGTCTCGTGACGAACCATCTGATTGTTAGGATCGTTTGATTCAACAATTGACATGTTTGCTGTATCACACTTAAACCTGGCCATGTCATTTTTAAGTAAAATATTATTTTAAAATGGTTAGTCATAGACTCTAAAAGAGCTACGTAAAAACGTTAAAGAGTATCAAAATAACTAACATTTCTTTCAATGCAGCACTCTCCTCTATTGGTGGATTGATCAATAATTGAGAGGTATCAAAAGCATTTGAAATTTGGAGTTTACCTAAAGCAAATATATATATATATATATATATCATTATTTAATAATAAGATAAAAAGATTAACTTAATTTATTTAAGAGTAGTAAAGGATATTTACTTCTAAATGATCCAATTTTTGCAAATCTGATCAAACATACAACCACTCCCAATTGTGCTTCTTCTATATATGATTCCAAAGTATCAGCAAAGTTCCCCCAAAGACAACATGGTATGCGTTCATCACTACAAATAAATAGAAAATAGTTAAGTCAAAAATCTTTAACTATAAAACGTGACCAATTTGTCATATCATAACTTTCCAAGTACACAAAATCAATAAAAGATTCATTAACTATAAAACGTGACCAATTTGTCATATCATAACTTACTTTATGTCCCTGAGAGTGAATTTGTCATATTTTATCTCTTAAAATATTGATTTTGATCTGCTTTTGATAGTCAAAAATCTTTAACTATAAAACCTAATAAAACCTGACCAATTTTTCATATCATAACTTTCCAAGTACACAAAATCAATAAAATATTCATTAACTATAAAACGTGACCAATTTGTCATATCATAACTTACTTTATGTCTCTGAGAGTGAATTCAATCTTCTTTTTTTCTTTCCCATTACTACATTGGAGACTTAACTTTTCTCCAATATCTATGGCTTGCCCCACAACATCTAGATAAAACAAAACAAACAATATATTAATAAACAATAACTAAACATACTACAATAAAAAAACGTTTTTAAAATATACCAATCAAGAAATTGTTGTCTAGCTGTCCACTCAATATAGTTCTAAACTCCACTAAATCCAGAAACATATCGATATTATTGTATTCATATGGTTCAATTGAGGTGAACTTCATGAACGACAGCTTATAAGGATGATTGGTAGGTCGGTATCCACCTCCTGCTGGAGTAATCACAAAATTTTCTAGGTTTTTCCATTCACCCACACGACATTCGGCACCCAAACTAAGCAAGTAGTTTTTTTTGCAAGATGCTTGAATTTTGTTTCCCTAAAATAAGGAAAACAGAGTTTTATTAAGTAAAACTGTTTTATCATAATTTGTTAACAAACTGGAATATTATATATTCTTCTATCAAAAAAAGATCAAAATCATTTACCTTCTTGTCAGCAAAAATGATTTCCATGGTTTCACCGTATTCACTGTGTTGTTTCCAGGTATGAAGGACCTTGACTTGGACCCACCATTCAGGCTTGTACGGCCTGATATCGGACAGGTAAGAGAGCTTTGGTGTAGCGTTCATTTTCATAAGGTTTGTTGTTTAGCAAGGTGTAAGGTTGGTTATGGCCAGTATTAGTTTATATATGAAAGGAGTGGAAACACCACGCCTTGGGAATTAGGGTTTGTTATAATACGAAATATATTATCATATTATTCCGCAAATATGTTGAACTTTTGTTCGGAGAATATACTTTCAGAATATAAACTTGGTTGTTATTGTGGCCCATGAATCCCATGAATCGTGCAACATAAATTAAAATCATTAATAATAAATATGCAGTGGCAGTCTACTGTATTTACCTTCTTGTCAGCAAAAATGATTTCCATGGTTTCACCGTATTCACTGTGTTGTTTCCAGGTATGAAGGACCTTGACTTGGACCCACCATTCAGGCTTGTACGGCCTGATATCGGACAGGTAAGAGAGCTTTGGTGTAGCGTTCATTTTCATAAGGTTTGTTGTTTAGCAAGGTGTAAGGTTGGTTATGGCCAGTATTAGTTTATATATGAAAGGAGTGGAAACACCACGCCTTGGGAATTAGGGTTTGTTATAATACGAAATATATTATCATATTATTCCGCAAATATGTTGAACTTTTGTTCGGAGAATATACTTTCAGAATATAAACTTGGTTGTTATTGTGGCCCATGAATCCCATGAATCGTGCAACATAAATTAAAATCATTAATAATAAATATGCAGTGGCAGTCTACTGTATTTACCTTCTTGTCAGCAAAAATGATTTCCATGGTTTCACCGTATTCACTGTGTTGTTTCCAGGTATGAAGGACCTTGACTTGGACCCACCATTCAGGCTTGTACGGCCTGATATCGGACAGGTAAGAGAGCTTTGGTGTAGCGTTCATTTTCATAAGGTTTGTTGTTTAGCAAGGTGTAAGGTTGGTTATGGCCAGTATTAGTTTATATATGAAAGGAGTGGAAACACCACGCCTTGGGAATTAGGGTTTGTTATAATACGAAATATATTATCATATTATTCCGCAAATATGTTGAACTTTTGTTCGGAGAATATACTTTCAGAATATAAACTTGGTTGTTATTGTGGCCCATGAATCCCATGAATCGTGCAACATAAATTAAAATCATTAATAATAAATATGCAGTGGCAGTCTACTGTATTTACCTTCTTGTCAGCAAAAATGATTTCCATGGTTTCACCGTATTATTTGTTTATGGTACCATGAAATTAATTTGATTTAGAAATTAAGTCATTCCACTTTAAGTCATCCCTATTTTATTTTCGGATTTTGAAGACGTAAGTATATTTGAATTTTTGTTAAAAAAATGTGTAATTAATGTATCCAAACTCGAATCCGAACTGAACCCACAATATTTGAACCACGTACAAACCAAAATTTGTAAATATTCGAATAAGATTTAAATTTCTAACTCTAAAAATCAAAAATCCTAATAGATCAACTGAATTCGAACGGATATATGAATATTCATCCTTAAAAAAAACTATACGACAAATCTCTTAGCACAACATACAATAAATAATCTAATAAACTAATTCACTTCACGCACACTGCGCATATTACTATCTAGTAATATATGTACCACCAAAACATTTCAAATAGCTATTAACACATCGTCTCTACCGATAAGATTAGGGAAACCAAGTGATATCCGCAAAACAATGAGTATGATTGGGTTAGACTTCAGAGCCTTTTACTTTTTTATAAAATCTCCAAAATTTATTTTTTCAATCAGATTTTTAAAGTTTAAAAATCCTCAAAGTTCTCCTAAAATTTCTCACATCCCACTTTTTGTTATTTTCATTTGTTACGTTAGTTTTTTCTTAAAACCCTTTTCATTATTACACAAAGCTTTAACAGTTTTAACAAAAACTTCTTGTAAAAACCACAGCCATGACAGTTCAAACCAATCACGTGATTTCCTCCAACTAAGACATCTGTTACTACACTCTTTTATATAACTATACTAGGTGTTCTGCCCGCATGCGGCCATCGTGTTATCTGTTTATAACTATTAAATCAAGACCAACATAATAAATTATTAATTATGTTTTAAAAAGATAAATCAAACATTAAACTTTAGATTTTATAATAAAAAATATTATTTCAGATAAAACACAACATATTTAAGAATTATCTTATGTTTTTAAAATATATTTTATTTAACTATAAATTATTTTATATCTAACTATAAATTTTATAATAAAATATTATTTTCAGATAACAACAGAATATATCTAAGAATTATCTTATGTTTTAAAACATGTTTTTTATTTTTGAAAATTTTATTATATTTATTTATAGTCAATTATCTAATATATATATAAATATAATACTATTAATAGAAATTCGTTTTTAATTATTTATATTATAGCTAATTCTTATTATTATTAATTTTAATCACTTATTTAATCAGATAGATTTTAAATTCGTTTTTATTTTTGACTAATTTATATAATTTATTCATTAAGGGTATAAACAATTTATTATTAATTTTAAATCACTTTTTAATAAGATAGATTTAAAATTCGTTTTTATTTTTTGACTAATTTATATAATTATTCATTAAGGGTATAAATGATATTAACCGCTCTAACTTTTAACGTGAGAGCTCCGTTGCAAAAATTTATTTCAAAAATAATAGTATAGATTTTAATCACTTATTTAATCAGATAGATTTTAAATTCGTTTTATGTTCGACGAATTTATATAATTTATTCATTAAGGGTATAAATGATATTAACCGCTCTAACTTTTAACGTGAGAGCTCCGTTGCAAAAATTTATTTCAAAAATAATAGTATAGATTTTAATCACTTATTTAATCAGATAGATTTTAAATTCGTTTTATGTTCGACGAATTTATATAATTTATTCGTTCTATGTTCGACTAATTTATATAATTTATTCATTAAGGGTATAAACGATTTATTATTAATTTTAAATCACTTTTTAATAAGCTAGATTTAAAATTCGTTTTTATTTTTTGACTAATTTATATAATTATTCATTAAGGATATAAACGATATTAACCGCTCTAACTTTTAACGTGAGAGTTCCGTTGCAAAAATTTACTTCGCAAATAATAGTATAGATAGATAGCACCTTGTTTATTACTTGGATACAGCAATATCAGTTGTATGAAACAGTCGTACATTGTGAGGCTGCTACCAAGGTCAACCGTAGAACACTCCACTCTTTTATTATACCCATCACCATCATTGAGCAACTAAACTGTATACTCAGAAACCAATCCTTTTCCAATCTACTGCTTTGAATCTTGATATGGTTATTTAAAGAAGAGATTTCACCAGAGACACCAAAGGAAACGAAATAACTTCGGAGAGGTAATACTATGGTATAAGAAGATCAAAACTTATACCAAAAGACCAACCTCCTAGTCTTCCAACCACATTCAAACTCCCTATACGCTATTGGCTCTGACCTCAAACCTTTAAGGGCAATAAAGGCATGACAAAGATCCTCTTTAAATTTCCAATCTTTTCTTGTCGTCCCACAATTAGAAACCTCAAAACTCCATGGATTATTCTTCACAACTTCGTCTTGGAGATCTTTTTTCCTTGTCCAAAAACTCCTAATACGATCTTGAGAATCCTGAAACCCAAAATTAACACCCACATAATCTTTAGTTCAACCACTCATTGCTGTCTTCAGATTATAATTGCATCTACCCTTAAGACTCCCGAGTTGCATAACCATATTAGTTCCTATTCTCAAAATCTAAAAATCTACACCATATATAAAGATACCAAAAATTCTAAGACAGGTTCCTTAACTTTTGTCGAATCACTTCAAGCCGATTATAGAGTTTGTGGATTTCGATAATCCTCTATTAATCGCAAAGATCTTAATCATAGATTATAGATTTAATCGCCATGATATAATTCCCTTTTTGAAACACTATGGTGTGCTATTGAGATCTATTAATCTCAGTACTCTCAATAGAAAGACCCAACATCAGTACCTTAGTTTTCGCCCCTAAGAAATGACTGAATACACTCTCAAAACCACCGATTTGCAGATCTGTGCAGATTCTCCATTGCAAAACCTTAGATCTCCATCGAAGGTATCATCATCGATACCAGAAATCACCGAAAGAATACACAGACCTTGATTGATTCGCCTCACACCCAGCATAGAAACCATAGATCTGGATAATCACCTCTGTATCAATCAATCATAAACTTGATTACTTGAACATAAGTTGGAGCGGAAGTTAAAAGGGAAGGAAATTAAAATTAATAGTTTGTTGCATTATTTGAGTTAATTACTGAGAAGGAAAATAAATTAAACAATAACTAATTAGGGCAAATCTCCGAAATAGCACATTTCTAAGTTTATCCTTTGAAAATTTTAATTTTTTTATTTTTCAAAATTTGAAATCTTATCCCCAAAACCTCATTTCTAAACTCTAAACTCTAAACCCTAAACACTAAACCCTAAACACTAAACCCTAAACCCTAAACTCTAAACCCTAAACCCTAAACCCTAAATCCTAAACCCCACCCTTTAACTCTAAACCCTAAGTTTTAAACCCTAAACCCTAAACCTTAAATCCTAAACTCATTCCTTTAACTCTAAACCCTAAGTTTGTGACTTTTGATAAAACATTAAGTGCTATTTTTGTGGTTTTTAACCTTGATTGCTAGTTTGAGAACAAAAACTTGATTTAGTGTTATTTTTGTCTTTTTCTCTAACTAATTTTTTGAATATATCTAAAAAAAACATAGGTTTTTAATAAAACAGTGGCAGAGATCTGTAAATACTTCGAAACTCCAAGAGGATCTCAAAAAAAACCTTTCAATTTTAATAGTATTGATTAGTTACAAAAGTTTCCTTAAGTCGAGGCTATATGACTAGGGAATTATTCAGATAGAATTTAAAATTACCAATAAAAATATAGAAAATCAGTATCTTATTAAATATTTTGAAATATCAAAATTTCAAAAAATCAAAATTACTTAAAAAATATGGTAAATACTTATCAATATAAAATAAGGTACAATAACAAATCAAAAATCCTTTAAAACTAATTCACTTAATATATACTTCAAATTTGAAAATTCATGATTTAATATAATTAGCAGAAAATAGTCTTAAAATGCAAAATTTTAAATAATGCAAGATTTGAAGAATATAGACCACATAAATTTAAAACATATATGATTTCCAAACTTGAGGTTATATTCCATTAAAAGTATATAATTTAAAACCAACAATGTTCTGTTAAATAGTTAAACTAATAAAGGTTTTTGAAAAAAAAATTAATACCAATTTACCTAATGGAGGATATGATGGATAAGTTTAGAGGTTCTAAAATATATTCTAAGATCAATTTAAGAGTGAACTACCAGGATGGATACAACTGATATTATTAAAACATGTTTTAAAACTCATATAGATTATAACAAATATTTAGTGATGCCATTCAATATTACTAATGTTCCAGCCATGTTTTAAAGTGTGATGAGCTGTGTCTTAAAAAAAAAATTGAAATAATTTATTCTCATATTTATTTATGACATTTTGATGTATAACTCATTAACTATTTTAAGAACCGCGCAACATTTTATATACAAATTATTTTTACATCTTATTATTTTTAATGTTTTATATATTAATCTGAATATTTATTAAATGTGATTTTTACTCATATGGTTTTATGATCATTTGTATCTTATTATAACAAAAAAATTTAAACCACCTATCACAAAATTTTCAGTGTAAGACTTTTAACAGTTTTTGAAGTTTATAGTCATTTAAAAAAATTCAAAATATAACGTAATATAAAAATCTAAACTTTTTATTATACAATTAATATGATTATTTAATTTATTTTAATAATATGACATTAAACAAAAATAATGTAGGATATGTAAATTGTTATCAAATCTTTATTATTAAAATCATTAATTATCAAATATATTTTATTCATTTTTGGTAATTTCGTAGCTTTTAGTTAAGGAAAGAAAGAAGAATATTAATTGTAGATTGTTAATTATATTTTATGGTTAGTTCAATGAGAAGTATAATAATATATGATTAGTAGACCAACATATTTTTCTAATGATTTTAAGAAGCATTATAATGATGACATATGCCATAGTTAAAATGTTGTAATACTTTTCTTTTAATATATAGAGAATAGCAAAACATGTGGAATATACCAAATGTGTCTTTGAAGTGATGAGGCAGAATTATTTGTATGCTCAGAGAAGTATGAATATTTTTACTATGGAGAAAATAGATATTGAGGGCATTATATTAATTCTATAAGAATATCCATATAGGCATATACTCAATGAAAGTTAAAGCAACTACATAATGACCTAATCCTATTAATCTCAAAGAACTATTTGAATTTTGAGTTATTAACACTATAGGACAGTTTCTAACTTTTTATTACAAGATAGAACACTTCTTGCTACTATGGTAGTTTTATCTACTTTTGCTACTGTACAAATTTTGATAATCCCATTATACCCTCAGTTTAATCGAACAGAAAATGACTTATTCTTTTGAGTCTCTGGCTCGACGATAAAACCAAAAGTAGTGATTGTAAATTTTTTTGACCGCCGACGAGGTTCACCGATGTGGACATCCATATCATCTTTGGGTATAATCTCAGCCAAAGTCTCTCATGCCTAGTTTAAGCCCCATTAATTTTGCAAGACAAGAGAACCACAGTCTCTTTAATCGCATCTTCCGCTTCTTCACCGATGTTGAATTCACTTTCTCCGGCAGTCCACAAGCTTTATCTTTCCGTTGGTTCACCATCCTCCGCTAGGCTAGAAAAGGTGACACTCACCACCTCGTTTCCCTCGCATCTACCTCATACGGCTCTCTCCTCATTGATCTCGAAGCATCCAAAAACCCATCTGATCAATAGACGCTTCCCCTTATCTCATTCTCGAGGAATAACACGCCAGATCTGGGGCCAAGCGAGAAGCGACTCGTTCTCGCGACTCAGTCATCACACATGGGAGCTTATGAATAGCGTGGATGACGAATTCGAAAGCCCTAAACTTCGTAAGCTTATTATCTCCAATCTAAATTCAAATCTTTGGGCTAAACCTAACCCGAATCGGATTGTGGATCGTCTAAGTGGGTCTGCATTGAAATTGGAAGAAGATTACGAACTCGTAAGAGTCGAACAAGAAGAAGAAGGTTGGGCCCCGTTCTCTTATAAAGCAAAGCAACCTCTTTGGAAGCATTTGTTTGAAGAATCTCTATTGTCTAGTTTAGATCCTAGGATTGTTTCATCTTACAAGAAAGCTTTGTCTTCTTAACAGTTAAGAAATCATGGCTTTCTTTGAGGAGTGTAAGGGAGGGGAAGAGGAGAGGAAGCTGGAAAGATTAACTCCAATGTTTAATTATGAAGAAGCAGACAAGTGTGTTTCAAAATAAAAGAAGAACCAGACAAGTAAAATGAAATATGGTGTTAGCAATGGAGTTTACGGTTCTACCTTAAGTCCTTGAAAATTTATGGTTTCTACTGTATTTTTCTATAGCCATGTAATGCATGCACCAAGGGATATAATGTAGCGACCATTTTATCTCTTTGTGTTACATGACTTGCTCGCAATTTGGATATATCAAAACATGTACATCCAAAAAAAATCAGCATGGATACCACTTTCCCTTGTCCACATGGACAACATTTACACTAACTTTTTAAGTAAAACCAAGGTGTAAACAATTTTTTTTTTCTTTTCACGGTAAAGCCAAACTGTAATTCATACGTGTACATTTGCAACGATGTCCATATGTACATCGTCCACGTGTACACATGAACCTGGTATCCGCTTGTACATCAACGCATTGTGTCCACATGTACACTAACCATTTTTCAGTTTACGCACTTATTTACATATCTATATTTACATACAATTTCGTACTTGTCATAAACGAAAAACAATATCATCATTACAATGCCCACACCTACATATGCTGAAAAATATCAATATGAAAACTAATATGATGTACGATAAAGTTATTATCCACGTGTACATCAGTTTTTCTCTCTGTACACATAGTTTCACAATATCCACATGTACATCCATTAATATGTACACATGTTCATTCTTTTCAGAATGTGTTCTTCTTTCTCACAAACCAGCTAGTGAAGAACATGCAAATTGTAGTATATCCTCAATAAACTTCATGTTTAAATGTTAAAGATTACAATCTATCAATTTATATGGTGAAAGATATATTTGCAAAAAATATAAGTAACATTATCGCACAAAGACATATCCCACCTTCATGAACACAAACATTTTAGAAGGCATACATGACTAGAAAATAAGGAAAGAAGAAGGATCAAGTGTACAAGAGCTAAATGAAATTAAAAAAATAGAACATGTTCCACCAAAGAATATGCTCGACACCATCGCGAATCGAGTTACAGAGATTGAGGAGTGATTGAATCAGTTTCTGCCGAGTCAACTCGTTTCCAACACCGGGCACTGTCGGTGATTAAAAACATAACATTGAAAATATTCATTGTAAGGAACCACAGCTCATATCATTTTTAAGAAAAAAGCAGAACCATCGAAATCACCAGTAAATCATGTCACTCACTCTTACGACGTTTACTTCCCACAGGCGTAGGTCAACCTACTCAGGGAATCTGTTTCTGTTGTCATGTTGCTCAAATCTCAGATAGAGGATTCGAGTAAAGAGACGTCAAGATTAACAGAGGAGGAGAACAAGCGATTACGGCAAGAAATTGAAGAGCGATTACGGCAAGAAATTGAAGAGCGATTACGGCAAGAAATTGAAGAGCGATTACGGCAAGAAATTGAAGAGCGATTACGGCAAGAAATTGAAGAGCGATTACGGCAAGAAATTGAAGAGCGATTACGGCAAGAAATTGAAGAGCGATTACGGCAAGAAATTGAAGAGCGATTACGGCAAGAAATTGAAGAGCGATTACGGCAAGAAATTGAAGAGCGATTACGGCAAGAAATTGAAGAGCGATTACGGCAAGAAATTGAAGAGCGATTACGGCAAGAAATTGAAGAGTTAAGGAGAGAGAGAAAGAGGAAAGAAAAAGAGATGGAAACAGAGATGGTACGGCTTGACGAATGGAAAGAGGAGGTAACAATTACTTTGATTAGGTTCTAAGGTTATTCTCGTCTTTTGCCGTAGAAAAAGTGTGTTGGTAGCGATAAGTGTCTTAGACTGTTATTTTAAAGTAAGAAAGTGACCTACAATGTAATTGTTTCTTGAATTTTTAGGCCAATCCAACTATTATAGATGTGATTTTCTGAGTTCTGCAAGTTTTATTTTTCACCATATGTTTTACGAGAATGATTTTTAGAATAAAAATGAAAATTAATCACAAAATTTAAATTAACAATAAAATAATATAAAATAATTAATATCTGGAAATTTAACATAAGAATTTTAATTTCCAAAAATTGTTTAACTAGAAAAAAACATAAATTATGTCTTACCAAAGTAAAAAATCCATTTTTTTTTGGAAAATATTAAAAAATCTAAAAAATCATAAATTTGGAGAAAAAATATAACAGTTAAGAGTACACGGTTTTTAACAAAAGTATAAAAACTTAAATTGTTACAAGATTAATGTTCATTTTAAAAATGTTAACAGTTATTATTTTCAATATAATTTCTACACATATTTCATATATCTCAAACATGTTGGAGGTATTTTTATGTTCATAAATTAGATTTTAGCAGCGTAACTATTTAATTTTCCTTAAATTTATCATTTTCATAAATTATTTTACTTAAATTTTTTATAATTTAAGAAAAGGATGTTATATTCTTGTAGAAAAGAAAAAAAACAAAATTTAAATATATTTTTATAAAACTAAATTTAATTGATTAATAACTTGAAAATTATTATACAAGAAACTAAATTTTTTTGTAATAATAGTCTTTCATCCAATTCTAATTGATATTTTAAAATTTATAAATATAGATTTACTAATTTTATAATATTAATATTCATGACTAATATTTATTTTTAAAACAGAAATAAACTTACTGATAACTATTATTATTATTTACATGTATGTCACACATTTAAATATTTAATTTAATAATTATTATATATATAAATTTATTAGAAATGAAAATGAACTATTAGTTATTACTTGTGTAATTCAAATATATTTAATAAACTGAAATGAGTACAAAGGGTCAGATTTAGTTTTTTTTTTAAATCATAAACCAATAAATCAGCATATACAAAAATTAATGAATTTAGGTATATTTCAATTAAGTGTAAAATTTTATTTTAAGAGAGAAAAATTTGCTGACTAGACGTTTTAGTCCAAACTTATTGTTCAATATTTTTTAATATTTTATGCACAAAACTAATTTTTAAGAGAAAATTAGAGTATCTAATAAATAAAAAATAAAACAACTTATATTGAATTATAAAATATAAAATATAATAAATTATCAGTATATATATAATAAACATATATATATATATATATAAAGAAGGTTTTATCATTTTTTATTAGATCATCTAAGCAAGTATGTACCAAAAGTTGTATCATAAGCCCATTTCTTAAAAAAAACCAAGATTTTAGTTGATTATCTTTAAAAAATTAAAAGTCAGTTAGGTATATGACTTCATTCATCGTCAAGTGCCTATACCTTTTGTAGTAACCCTTTCGAAGGGATAAAATGGTCGAGACTAATAAAATCAGAATTCGGAGCCAAGCTTTTGGGAATCAAAGCATCTCGAGGTATGTTAAGTTTTGGTCACGGAAAACTTGACATGATTCGGAGAAAAATTGAATATGGTCGAGCATCTATGTCTGGTGGTCGAACCGTGAGTGATCGAATTCAGGGAGTTGTGATCGTTAATTTAGAAGCACGATGATATATCATAGATTTTACATGTTTTTAGCTATAGTATATAACTGTTTTAGGAGTTATTTGTTATGTTTTGGAGTCTTTTTAGATTATTTACAGGTTCAAGAGTGTTTTGGAGATATATGGTGATTTTGGGGCATTTTGGAGCAAAAGCTAGAAGAAACTCGTAGCTGCCCATCGAACCAGTCCAGAGTTGACATTCAGAGTCAACCATCGATCGACGGACAACTCTTGTTGTAGATTGACAGCGAAGTGCACAAGCCCGACTTGGTTCCCAGCTGACTTATGGCCCAAGTTCCACATCATTTACAAGATTACCTCTGACCGACGTTAACTTAATATTTATGTGCTCTGCCATTGTTTTAGGCAACACACGCTTTCATACTTTCTACTTTACACATCAAAATATATTTAGGGTTTTTATCAGTTTGGAGAGAAGATCCAAGACTCATTCTGAGATTTGTATTGGAATTCCTGCTTTTCTACCTTATTCTATCTATGCAATTTATTCAGATATTTACTATGTTCTGCTTTGCTATGTCTGAGTAATTACTTTCTACTTTACACAGCAAAACATATTTAGGGTTTTTATCAGTTTGGAGAGAAGACCCAAGACTCATTCTGAGATTTGTATTGGAATTCCTTCTTTTCTACCTTATTCTATCTATGCAATTTATTCAAATATTTACTATGTCCTGCTTTGCTATGTCTGAGTAGTTACTCATGCTAGATTTAGGGTTAGAAGTAGATACACTAAGGTGATAGATTTCCTTCATAGGAATTGTTATTAATGCTTGTGTGCTAGAGTAACTAACTAGAACCCTGAACTTAGGATAATTAGGCGCAAGCGAAAGCATGCTCTCTTACCTGAATTAATTCCTCTGAGCTAGGATTGCTAGAAACAAACGACAGCTGATCTAGTCAAACTAGTGAACCTATTGAACAGCTCGGTAACGCTTGACTAGGTAAACATCAAGCGATGCTGCTCACATTGCGCCGATCGACGTTAGAACTATATCAACAAGCGACGGCTGAGTTATAGACTTAGATCAATAGGATTTATTCGCACACAGAATCTGGAATATATTGCAATTAGAATTCATGTTCTAGGTTTGAAACCTTAGCATCTATATCACTATAATCCTAATTACCTGAAACCCTAAATCTAGCTATTTCTCATAATTGTTTACAACCTCAAATCAATCAATCAACCGAACAACTGCCTTGTTCACCTCTGCTATTTACTGTTTAATTATTTGCCTAGCTTAATCATAAACTTGTTAGGATCAATTGTGTGTCTTAGCTCCTTGTAGATTCGATCCCTAAGTATTACAGCTAAACCTCTTATTTGAGAGAGTAAAATCACTCATTGGGGTAATTTGAGTGATATCACACAAAATTTCCGAAGCACGACGTTTACAAAAAAAATTCCGAGTTGAGATAATTTCATATTGGGAGAAATAAAATGTTGGAAGCAGGACGTGAAGTAAGCAGGACGGAAAATAAGCTTGGCGGGAAATAAGCTCGACGGGAAGTAAGCTGGAACGTCGTGTTAATAAAATATTATGTTGGCAACATAATATGTCAAAAGCAAGACGGGAAAATCCGAAGTTGAATGAAATCCCTAATTTTGGTATTATGGAACATTTTTAGGGAAGCCGGAGGCTCAAGAAATATTTTTCGTCAAGGTTAAATTCAGTATGGAATTTATTAAAAATATTCATCTCATCGGATGGGCACGGAAAAATATTCGAGATTGATCGCGGGTCGAAAATATGCCGGAAGGGTCGAAATCGGGCAAATGAACCGAGTGATCAGGACGTTTTATTCACTGTCTAGAAGGCTGAGTGTATACCAGAGCACGACATGTCGCTGAAGCAGGACATGTGGTTGGACATGTCAGAGCACGAGGTGTTGCCGTGCATGCAACCGAAGCATGCTGATCGACATGTGGGCACCGTGTGTCGCCGTGCATGCAGACAAGACATGCTGATGGACTTCTGGTCGTCCAGGGAGCCACGAGATGTTGCAGCGCATGCGATCAGGACATGCAGCAGGACATGTGGAGCACAAGGTGTGGCCGCGCATGCAACCGGAGGCATTCGGGCTGACAGACATGCGATCATGTGGCCTCTCCTTACTGGCCAATGACTTTTATATATACCCATGCCTCCCTTCAGATTTCAGACATCCCGTTCCACCCCAAAAGAAAGTATGAAAACGTGGCTAGAGAGAGAGAAAGAAAGTGGCCGATTTAAGAGTGTGGTCGATTTTGAAGACTGATACTCCACCGAGAAGACCAGTTTTGTCCAATCAACGATTCTCTACGATTTTGAGGCAGAAGCTCTGTCCAAATCAATCCGTCCAAGCTAGTCAGTTTCTTCTATGGTCAAGCAGATGTGCTGTCCAGAGTTAGTTCAGTTCCACGGTTCAGTCCAGTCAAGGTTATGGTTGGGTTTTGGCTAAGCTCTCTCCGCTCAACCATCGACTTATCGGCATAGAACACTGTGAGTTGGCTTGTTTGAATTCCACTTGGAATTTATGGTAGTTTTGTGAGTTGGTTTTGTGTGAATTTCATTTAGAATTTAGGGTAGATCGAGTCGCATATGTATTAGAATGATCACATTATTGCATGGTAGAGTCCTTAGGGTTATTTTGTTAAACCGGACTCAGTTTAGAAAGGGCTAAGCAGAGATGAATGGAATTAAGACTAAGTTAATAAACCTAACTAGGACTAGGACTAGGATTAGGGTGCATCTTGTTTTAATATCCTTACGTATTGACATGGTTGAATGTAGGTTCCCGTTATCTTTAAAGATAGTCTCACGGCAGGAGGCCAAACTATTTGGGTAATGGATTGATTGAGTAGATTGATTGAGCAGATTTAATTAAATTCTTTGCACGTTTAATTAATGCTTGTTGATTGAGGTTAGTCAGCTCTTGGTAAGGGAGTGACTAACTGGTTGAGTTGAGGTTGCTTAGTGTCATATAGTTGTTTTGTTTGATTAGGAAAGATAGGCCGGACTACTGGTACTAGTGGTTAGAGTTGTAGAGTCCAAAGTCTAGTTAGGGTCTGGAACTTTAGCCTTAGGTTAGGTTTTATATTTAGATAGTGTGTTGAGTGAGTGATGCCGATAGCATGTGCGAAACCCGCCCAAGCTAGGCATGTTTAGGGGTGAACTTGTGTTTCCTCGGCCTCGTACCCAGCGGATTTAAGGAAACCCCTTATTCGTTGGATAGAGAAGACTCAGAGGAACGGGGTCATGGCCTATGGCTGAGTATTACACGACGGTGTAATGTTGGCAGTGACCCGATGGATTGTGGGCTGTCTCGCGGTGACCCGATGTACTGTGGACCACGGTCGGTTGAAATTTCCTTCTTCTGGCCTTTGTGGTAGGGAGATAGGATATTGCCGATGTTAAGGAGGAACACTAAGTCACCATGGCTTATGTTAGAGTGTCGAGTTAGAGTGTTGAGTTAGAGTGTCGTTTAGAGTAAAAGGTTATGGAACCCTAAAGTAAGTGTAGCACTGATATACGGTGTTATGAGTTAGACCGAGTCGTAGTTAGTTAGAGTCTTATTATTGTGGTTGTGTTTGGCGATTGATTGAATTACTTGTAGGTTTCTGACATTAAGTCCTAATTCCGGCTCATATACCAGATTAGGTTTGGTGTGTATTTGGTTAGTGTAGGCCTGACGTTGGCATGTATGTGTTTGAATGATTGCTTGTGAAGAGTGGTGGATATTGAAAGCTATACGGTATCATTGATTGGCCGATCATGTTCTTGTCTGATTGTTGGTCGACCAGTTAACAATACTTTTATCTTCTAAATGTCTAACACTACATGAGTATTGAACTCATGCGTATATATGGTTAACTAGTGATTGATTGTTTAGCTTTAGTTTTGGATTACATGCTAGGGCTAGATTGATTGTTATTTTGGGTTGTCGGGGTTAGAATCTAGGTTGCGGGTAGAGGTTACTAGCTCACTGAGCAACATTAGGTTAATCACCCAACTCTGTTGTCGTTTTTGCAGGTAGCTTTAGTTAAGGATGATCCGATAGCTTGGAGTTGGACGTTAGGACTGCCGTAGTAGATTTCATGCATTTTGTATACGGTATTGCGTTTTGTGTTATTTGACTCGAGTTGGCATTAGGCTAGGTTCGGCCTTGAATTATTTCAATGTATGAATATTTCTTAAATCAATAAAGTATTTGTTTTATATGTGCATCATGAGTACTCTGATAATTGACTAGTCCGGTCTAACACAACGTTAGGTCGTGGTATGGACTGAAAAGCCTTAGGCCTTGATCTAACGGAAACGCTAAATCTTGGTATGGGTTGCAAAGCCTTACGCCTTGAATTAGCAGGACGAGTTAGTAGATGAAATGGTCTTAGTCGTGGAGTAAATTTTGTGACTCTGATCGGACCGTCCTTAGCCCGTCACATAGCGCTTTCAAACCATAATGTTGAGTTGGACGGTTAGTCATGTTCTTGTTTGATTGTGCCGGTCGGTCGACCTATGTTTAGAACGGTTCGGAGGTGTTACACCTCTGGTTACATATTAATTTTATATATTGAGTTGGTGATAGCTAAAGATACTATATATATATATATATATATATATATATATATTGATTGAATGTATAATTATTTCAAGCAAAAAACTAAGTTACATCTAGTGCTTATGTTTTTATTTATATACTCATTCAACTATAAAATAAAAAAAGTCTTCACAGCCTTCGTGATGGATTTGGAACGTGCCTTGTTCCAAACCAGGTGTGTAGTCCTTTCTCCAAATACGCATGGCCCCTTGCCTTGACAGCAAGCAGATGCTGTCTAAGATTTTGGTGTAAGAGAATGTCGTAAAGTTTCGGATATCAGGTACAACAACGTTAATAAACATCTTTTAGTGTTCAAATAATCGGTATGCGGTGGTTAGACACCTTTTAAAAAACTATTTTTTTGAATACTTAAATAGATTTTTATATCAGCCGCTACACCTCTTCGCCTCTCCGCCTCTACGCCTCTGTATCTACGCCTCTCTCTTTCTCCAACATTCCTAGAAGCAAGGTAAAACTCGAAACTATTTCCTTCCAGTTTCTCTTTAGTTTTTTTTGTTTTCGGTTTTGATATTTCTTCGATTGATTTTTTCAGATCCTATATGATTTTGTGTTATGTCTAAACTATCTCTTTCTTCTTTGCATGACAGCCGTGAGATAAAACTGAGAAACATAATAGCTCTTGAGCAGTGCCATTACCCTAAACACAACCACGTCTATAGCTACGCCTTATTCTTAGATTATCTCATTGACACTGATAAAGACGTTGACTTGCTTCTCGAGAAAGGTAACTCATTTCTCCTTATTTTATATCAGTATACATATAAAACGTGTGCATTGAATGATTTGTGGTGGTTTCTGGTTTGAAAGGAATACTAAAAAGTTAGATTTGGCAACCCGCTAAAGTTGCGCAGATGGTGAACAAGCTCGTGACAGTCATCGTAGATCCTGGTTCTTACTATGATATAGCGGGTGAAGTCAACAAGTCCTCAAGCGTGTATATTTCGGTAACCCGTGGACAGGGACAGCCACCATCGGCGCTTTCTAGCTTTCTTTTATGATAGTTAATCTGTATCCTGAAGCTATTATGACATTGGCATAGGACTCGTTATGATAATGTTTTAGGTGATATTAAAAAGTTTACCACATGAGATTTCAAAAAAAAAGAACAAAGTATAAGACATGCTCGAACTACTAGCAGCAACCAAGAAAATTAAGTAGTTTCACACGATGCATGAAACTACCAAAAATTTGTTCCTTAGTCGTAGAACAAGAGTGTGAAAATCAAATGACAAACTATAGAGAAATCATAGATTGATGAAGAAGAAAAACCAACATCATTTTTTTTTGATATTTTGATAAAGAAAATCGACCAGAATACGTTTTAGGAAATTAGAATATTTTTAGAATATTTTTTTAACTAAAACTTCTTTAATTTTCGGAAAACCAATTTTTTTATCCGTAGAAGACACCTTCTACACTGTGTAGAATCATAATAAAAATCATGAATACAATTTCTACTTCTTGTAGACGTTTGTATTAAGTTTAGATTTCTCATAAAAAGTAGAAATTGTATTCAAGATAAAAGTAGAAATCTTTACAACTAGTAGAATTTGCATTCCTCATATTTAGAATTTTAATCACAAGTAGATTGTTTTTTCTAAAAAAAGTAGATGAACTTGTTTGTTCTGGAATTCGTTTTCTACTTACCCATTTTCTGTAGAAGACGAACTCTACTTTTAGTAGAACGTAATTTTAAAATTTTATTTATCAAGTTTTTCAACCAAAAAAAATGTGTTTATGTATATAGGTGTTTTATTAATTGTTTATATTTCTAATATTTTTTTGAATTCATAAAAATATTTATTTCATTAATTTTCAAAAATGAAAAGGTAAAAGAGAGAAAAAAAATGGATAAAATGGTTTTATACCATAAAGACAATTATATTGTTTTTTTGTTCCATTTTGGCAATTTCTCTGAGTATAAATTCAAAAGACATAGCCATGCGTAGCGCGCCAAGAAAATATCTAGTTGATTATAAAATTGCTAAATGATTCATTGGTTTTCTCTTGCAATATATATAACTTGATCACGACGATATTACGTACTCAAATTTTGTTTAGTTAGTTGCAATTAATAATTATTTGATTAAATATTATATTGATGTCAGAACATGCCTCGTCATGTATTTTCAGAATGCAAGCGACGTGCGTTAAGACGTTTGCATCTCTAGCAAAATAAAGTCACTATGATCTTTGAATCGTGCAATTGCTTTAGAAAAGAAAATTAATACATTGACATGATTATGACCCTATGATTTGATATATCCAGCTCAACCATTACAAGATTCACAATGATACGATCGTTCCTAAAACGTTCAATACTTAAATGCTTTTAGTTAACAACACTTTCGATGATTATTTGGTATACATATACATTATTAAAAATAAAAATAAACAAGATTAATAAAAGTTATTATATAACAATAATAACGTGGCTACTTATTATTGTTACACAGTGTACCTAGTGTACCTGATGAGTTCGATTTTCTCTGGAAACTAAATTATCACCACTTGGCCAGTTTTGGTTTGGGATTTAGCCCAAGTGGTTTACATGGTGGACCATAACAGAAGATCGGTCCACTCCCTTGCATTAGTCAAAAGATATTCCAAACTCGGATTAGGCAGTGTGGTACGCTTTCGGGCTAGTCCACTTTATAGCACTAAATGCGTTTCTTCCGGGACCGACCAGATCAACCGATAGGGTTTATAAAAAAAAAACAATAAACGGGATTAAAATGCTATTATATACTTTTTCTGTTTCTGAATAAGTGTTATTTTGACATTTTTCATACAGATTAATAAAGTGATTAAAATGTATTTAAATTGTTATTTTTTTGTCAGTTGTATTTAAATTGTTATTAATTACTTTTTTTTGACCAATAATTTTAGATAAATAAAATTATTTATAAACTCAATGTTGTTCGCAATTAATTTTCAAGTGAAAGTAAATATTATTTGCATTGAAATTCTTGAATAAAGTTTTTTGCGTAAAAAAAAAAAAGTTAAAATGACACTCTTTATAAAATGGCAAAATACTATTGGTTTGTGTAACCAATGGTTCGTACAAGGTTGTTGTCTAAGAGGCATTGTCTTCCAAAAGTCAATGGATTGAACTCAAAGACGTGCATGGTGAATGTCCAATACTTAAAAAAGCAACTTCATAGTGTCCTTTCTTTTAGATATAAATCAAATTATATGCGTCAAAACCAAAACAAGAACATTTCTTTCTCCTCTGTTTTGTTTCAAATGGTTGATCAAACTACGGATGTGGTTGTACATGTCAGTTCTTCTGGAGGAAATATTTTCCTACCAGACAACGCATTGACCCCAGAACCTAGGAGACAGACACACTTGTCAGCTCCTGCCCCGGAGAAAAAACTGACTCTTTTTGCCTTACGACTCGCTGTTCTTGAGAAGGTTGTTTATATTACGATATTCTTCTGTTTAAAAAATAAATAAATTTATGAGTCTGTTTTCTTAAGTTTTTAATGTGTTCTTAATGAACTTGTAACCACAGATTGCTTCACGGTTGGGATCTTTAGGATTCGTATGGGCCACCGTTGTTCTTCTTGGTGGTTTCGCCGCAAGTTTAGAGACATCAGATTTTTGGTTTGTTACTGTGATTCTTGTTGTCGAAGGAGCTCGGATCTTCAGCAGAAGCCATGAGCTTGAAATGCAGCATCAGTCTAAATACACAATCTCTGGAATCAACACCTTCCGGTTACTTGTCAGACAGTTTATCAGAATATTCCGCAAGGAAGCTCATATTTCTGGGAACAACGATAGATCATCGGTTCAGGAAAGTAAAACAGAACAGAGGACTCCGAGGCAGATCGAGCGGACCAGGACATGGACAAGCTCAGATGTTCCAATGTTGCCTTACACAGGATGGGTTTTCGTTTCAAGAAACGTGAGTCGATTCTGCTACTGGCTCCAGATTGCTTCTGCTTTCGCTAGCATTATCATCTCCATGATCAAGCTCATCAGGCAAGATTATGGAGGCAGCGAATTGAAATCCAGAAGCACCAATCTTCACTCCTCTTTAACTCTCTTCTACTCTCTAGCGCTCGCGGAGGCTCTTCTCTTTCTTGTTGAGAAAGCTTACTGGGAGTGGATGATCAGCGTTTACAAGATTCTTGATAAAGTGAATCAAGAATGCGGTCTCGAGAGGTCTGGAACTGATTCAGTGAGAAGATTCTTCTACAATGCTTACTCAAGATGTCTAAACGGGAGCATCTTTGACGGATTGAAGATGGATATGGTCGTTTTCGCCATGGAGCTTTTGGTGTCAAATTCTCCTGATGAGCAGCTCATTGGAGCAGAGATTCTCTATAGATTCTCAACAAGCGAAGACTATTCGGTTGATACCCTGCAGAAGATTGGGACCAACCTGGAGATCATAGAGAGGTTGGTTGAGATGTTGAATTGGAGAAACAAGAATCAAGAAGTTATGAGAATGTCATCTGCAGAGATTCTCTCAAGATTAGCTAGTAAGAAGCAAAACTCTCTGAGAGTTGCAGGGATCCCTGGAGCGATTGAGTCCATATCTTCTATTTTAGATAGCACGAGAGATTCGGGTCAAGCCACTGATGAGATTGGAGAAAACAGTATCAATCAAACCGATCGCTGGACGTTCAACAATCTTGGATTGTTGATTTTGAAAAGGCTAGCTAGAGATCATGATAACTGTGTGAAGATTGGGAAAACAAAAGGGTTGCTTTCAAAGATCATTGACTTCACTTATGCTGAGAAGAGGTTGCTGAAAGATCCAAATCTTGCGTCTAATAAGATCTTGGCTGTGAAACGGTCATTGAAGCTGTTAAGGAAGCTGGTGAAAACAACGGGTGCAACAGGGAGAAACTTGAGGAGAGATATCTCCGGCATTGTCTTCACAGTAAGCAACATTAGGGAAACATTACGCCATGGAAAGAAGCAGCCTGGTTTGCAGAAGCTTGGTGCAGAGATCTTGACTTTCCTTGCGCTTGACGAAGGTGCAACTGAGAAAATTGGCGGCACAGGCGGGGTTCTAAATGGACTTCTCTGCATATTCTTGAATGATGATATTCCAGGGAATCAGACTAGTGGAGTGAGAGACTCTGTTGGTGAGACTATAGCAATGCTAGCTCAAGGAAGTCAGAGCAATTGCCAGCGGATGTTGAGATCAGATGATGTTCTTCCGGGCCTTGTTGAGGCTTTGAACAACCCTTTGATTCGGTCGAATGCAGCGAGAATCTTGAGGAATATATGTGCATATACAGATCCTAATCAAGTTAAGGAACAGCTGAAGGAAGTTAAATCAGCTGGAGCAACAGTAAGTCTTGATGATCTTGATTAGATAGAATTCATTATCATCACTAAATGTTATCTTGTCACACTACAGGTTCTTAAGGCAATAATGTCTGAAAAGAGCAAACCTCAAGAGGTTATGGTGGGATTAGCACCGCACATTTTCAGGTTAATGAGTGCTGAAGAATCAAGAGAATTGTTCGAGGAAGCAGGAGTAACCAAGGAAGAACTAGCCACTGCATTAGTCAACATTCTCAAGAGACATGAACAGCCGGTGCCAAAAGTTCCAAGAATCAGGAGGTTTGCAATTGAACTAACCATTCAGATGATGAGAACTAATCCTGAGACGGTCAACACTTTCCTAACCCTTGGGATGAAGAATGAATTAGAGACAGTCTTTGAGACTGCAGCTGAGGTTGAGAACTTTGATATATTCTCGGGCACGGTTGGCTTGGCACGCCATGGCTTAACGATCAATGAACTCACCGAAGACGCAATACGGTTATTGAGTTAGTCTCAGACCTCACTGCCACATGGAATAAAAGTTTAAAGAACATTGACTTTGTCTCAATCCCGAATTGTCTTCGAATCATTATAGTGTCTTTAAAATGTTTATCAAATGGCCCATTTTCTTATGTTCGTTCTCCACAGCATCTGCTTTGCTTCCTGGAAATGGGAGCAAAATACATGTGCGATGATCGCATCTATATGTTTATAAATACGATTAGTGATCAAAGTATAGGTAAGATGATGATCTCGTTATATGTTCATAACTAGAGGATAAAAGATCTTTGGTCAAAGCCAACAAGAGATGATTTTCTTTAACAAGACTGAGTAGGTGAATATATTTATATAAATCATAACTAGATGATAACTTGTCGTGGCAAACCATTTAAACACTTAAGCTTTCCTTTCTAATTTTCCCAAACCAAAACAAAATTATCTAGTTTTGAAGAAACTGAGTAACCAATGTGGAAACCGTTTAGTAGGCAGAACAAATCCCACAAGAAAAGAGGCTACAAATTTACTTTTACTTACAGAAAACTTTGTTAAAGGGTTAGGAAAGGATAGAGTTTAGAGTAAAATATCAGAGAACGAAAGAGAATACGAAGAATAGAGAGAACAACAAAAAGTATATGTATATTGCTTATATTTCTATATACAAGAAGATTTGTTTAAATATGACGTAGATCGGTCGATCTAGTAGTGTGGATCTACCGATCTCTGTAAAGGATATGTCGATCCTTGGCGGGGATCTATCGATCCGCGATCTATCGATCCTTGCGCGGATCGTTCAATCCCGTGCTTGAAAGTTTCATTAAACACTTTTTATAGTCCTCTGTTCCATAATATAAGATGTTTCGGAAAAGTTATGTATCAAAATATAAGATGTTATGATACTTTATTGAAAGTTTTACTATATTATTTATGATTGATTAACTTATTTTCAATTTATCTACTAATAATAGCAATCCCAATTAATTTCAAAGTTGTGTGCGTTTATAGAAATTTCAATTTTTTGTTAAAATTTGTGTTTGTTCATTAAGGTGTCTTTTGATTAAAGGTTGTATCTCTTTGATATGAAACTGTTTTAAAATTTTGTGAATAAATGTTGTGTTGTGTCAAAAAAAAATGTTATATTGTGTCTTTTCATATCTTATTTTTTTGTTAAAAATTATGTTTGTTCTGCCTTTTGATTAAAGGTTGTATCTCTTCAATATAAAACTGTTTTCAATATTTGTGAATAAATGTTATGTTGTCTTTTCATATAAATGTGCTATTTGAAAAGTGCTATTTGAAATAAAATAACCTAAAATATGAAAAGTTGTGATTATTCATATATTTTTTTACAAAAAGAAGACACTTTTTATATATATTTTCACAATCTATAATAACTAATGTTCAAGATGAAAAATTGCATCATTTCACATTTATTGAATTTTAATTAATTTTGAAAGGTTGGATCTTTTCAACATGTAACTATTGAAAAAAAATGTGAAAAAGTTTAAATGTGTCTTTTCGTTATAGAAATGTAAATTTACATCCAAAAGATAAATTTTAGATTCTATTTGTTATGTTTTGTATGTTTTATTCTTTAAACATTGTATTTATATTTTAAAGATTGCTTTTTTTTTAAATGTAGAAATAGGTGTCATATAATAGCAAGCCTGGTTTTTTTCTAACTGCTCACGTCACCTTTTTAATAGGAAAAATCATATCCAACGGTGGTAATTGTCCTCTGCATATATAATCTATTGGATAAAATTTTGTTTAATGATAAGTCACAACTCTTCAAAGGCGTATCATCTTAGACAAATTGTAGAACCGTCATCATCTCCAAGAGTTGTCTCTGTTCAAAAACTTATTTATAGAATAGACCGTACAGGTTTGCAGTTTTTTAGAGTTCATTCATCAAGTTTTCTCTCACCCGTTTTTTATCGCTCCCGTCTCCTTTAACATCCAATTCCGGAAATTTTGTTTGCGGACATTCAATTCATAGAAGTGTCCATCTTTCCACCCAGAATCTCAGAACAAATTTCAACATAATTGTTTGTAAACCATTTGTTTGTTTTAATATATCCCTACTTTGAAGAGTTTCCAACACTGCTAGTCATGTCTGATTAATTTATGCCTCTTTAATTTTGTTAATCGTCCTCCTTTTTAAGTATACATATTTGTTTCTGCCGTTTTAATTTTCAGGGCTTGTCGCTATTTGAATGTCTTTGTGATCAGATCTCTATTTGAATGGTTAGCAGTGCGTGCAAGGAGATTGAGTGACGAACGAGCCCCTTGTAACTTTCTTTTTCTCTCTTTCCTTTCTGATTTAGGTACTTTCTCCCAGTTTTTGTATTGCAGTTTACTCTGATTTTCATTGTTTTATCAGTGATTGGTTCGTGACATTTTGGAAAACTGATATGATAATTGTGAATAAATAAGTATATATTCTTCTTATTCAGTAAAATAATTCTCAAGTGCAACACTTGTCTGTGCATGAGTTTAAGTGGGGAAGCTTGTACTTGAAGAACATGTGGAAAGTGAGCCAAGTTTCGATGATAATTCAATATTTACAAGGTTTCACAATCATTGCGTTGCAATACATATATTTCCAAGGTTTCAAATAAATAAATAAATAAATTGTGACGCCAACCTACTTGCTGTGCAACTATATCATCATTATAACAACAACAGGAAAGATGATGAACGTGACGGAATCTCAAAAACCATAGTAAAAAGAAAATGAAGGCTTGTTGTACTTATGTATTTAATGCATATATCTGCTTTTGGGATTTGAGTGTTTAGAAGATGGATTTAATTATCTTGCCATTTGTCCCTCTACAAGATAAGTTAAGACTACCAAAAAAGATGTGAAGAAACCAACGATGTGTTCGTAAATATATTTGTGTTGTTACTTTTAGATTCAGCGATGCTTGAAACTTGTCATGAACGGTTAATCTCGCGTAGGATGCGAAGATAGGCAGGCGGAGTGAACATTCTGGCCAAGAGGAGGGAGAACGCTTTCTTTTACCGTACGAAGGGTATTAGGGGTCTAAGGCAAGTTTAAAAAAAAAATATTAAAACGTATTTTTAATACAATCTATCATCTTCACCAAATACATAAGTGTAAAATTATAAAAAATTAAGTTTATTAAGTAAATATGATATAATTATATCATATAGAAAAAAAATGTTGAATTCAGAAGGTGAACTATTCGAATTCTAGTGGAAAGTATTATTTCAAATTTTGGGGTCCCAAAAAATTTATATTAATCAGGGGCCTAAGTCGAATGTCTTTTTCAATATACTATAGGCATAGCTTTGTTTCTTTAATATATACACTGTTTTATCCGGTATACGGGTTAGAATTCCTTATGAAAATCAGAATATTTATTGTTTATTATCATTTTTTATTGGTCGTACCAGATTCAAAGAAGTTAATATATGAGGAATTTACACACAATAAAAAGGTGAGATTGTAAGATTATGGCTATTTATGGATATAATATCAACTTTTAGATTGTTTAAACTTGATCGTTTATATGGATAGTTTTTAGTAATAATAGATATAAATATGTTCTGATTTTTATTGTTTAATAATTGAAAAATATAATATGTCTTTTTAGAAAAAAGTACAAATCTAAATTAGCGTTTTTATATGAATTTTTTGATTAAGAGGATAAAATGATGTGAATAAGTACCAGGAAAAATATTTTGAATCTGAGAGATCTGAAAGAGAGAGGTGTGAGAAAGTTCTCCCAGGCACTTTTGTCTAGAAAAGTCTTTAACCGCCGGTCTCGTGTACAACCCCGTTGCTTTTCCTGACACTTTCACCAAACCTTCCATAATTCTCTGAACATTCACCTATTTTTTCGAATCTTTTGCCGTTTTGGGGCTTTACCTACTGGATAATTTACCGACCTGAGCTAATCCATGGAGGGACCGCCGCCGCCAAGCTCCGGTAAGGTTTTTTCAGTAAACTTATGCTCACCATGGACCGACTGTTTCGCTGGAGACCGGCTGTTGTTTCTTTGGTTTGAGTTTTCTGCAGTAAGAACAAAGGATTCTCTGCAAGGGTACAAAATTCGTAGTGACTAAGTCCTACAGAACCTTCTCACCTGTGTGGTGAAGAACCTTTTTGTTGGAAAATATAAGAAGAAGTAATGGCGAGACGTTTAACCTACGATGAGAAAGGCAAAGGAGTGGCTCAAACCTCTGAACCTCTTCGTTCTGGGAGAATCTTGGTCCCTGAGGTCGATACCACCGAGATGATACA
>NC_027753.1:14833521-14876583 GCF_000695525.1 Brassica oleracea var. oleracea | reverse complement strand
AGGAAGAGGGTTGCCCTGAGTTAGTAGAGCAAAGAAGAGTAAACGCTCGTAATGTTCATCTAAGAGATAGAGAACCATTGAGGCAGGATCGTTATCAAGTTCCAAGGGCCCGCCACAACCATGATGAAAGAAGAGACAACCAGTACCGTGAGAAGCAAGGGCAGAGAAGGTTCGATCGCTCGAGAGGTTAAAGAGATCATTACTCTTGGGAAGGTAGAGAACGTTCCCACAGATCAGTGGGACCTTATGACTCGAGGGGTACTAGAGCCTATGAAACTGGTAGTAAAGGAGATAGAAGCTATTTAAAAGAAGGCGCCCACCACAACAGCAGCAGAAGAGAAGAAAGATGGGTGGACTCTGGACGACGCTTCCCTACCACAAACAGAACCGTCGACAGTTTTGGAAGCAGGAGTGGTGAACCTTTCTCTGAAACTGGTAGGAGAAACCTGAACAAGGAAAGGCAGCCGAATAACCCCGAAGATGGAGTGATCCCAAGATCCCCACTTAAATCAGTAAAAACTCACGTCCCAAGAGCTGCGCCTCAGCTAGAGGAAATTCCCAACGAAGTACTGGAGGTAGTAAGGGAAGAACTGAGAGAAGTAATGATCCAATATACCTCGTGTGCTGACCCAACCGAAAGTGCAGCGAGGAGGGAGAGAGTGAGGAGGGCAGAAGAACAAGGAGAAGTAGAAGAAGTAGAAGAAACAGCGGAAAATATGGCCAGACAAATGCTGAACGTCCAAAGAACCTGGGTGCAAGCTGAAAGCCCGGAAGTGGTTCCTCCAAGAGTACCAGCGACATGCCGGCTGGGAGGCGTATCCCTTTCAGACCAGGAAGGAGAAATTTCAAGCCAGCAGGGGAGAGTGTCAGCCAAGAAACGTCTGGGCAGACCCCCAGTGGTTAGGAAACTTGGAGTTATTTCGACGCGTGCAGGAGCGGCCTCAACAAAATCAAGAAAGGTTGCACAGCTGAAAGGATCCCCAAAGAGGCGAGTGGGGAGACAGACGGTTAACTCAAAGAAGACCGAGTTGCTTAACCAAGCAGTCGGAGCGTCAACTTCAAATCCAAAGACGAAGGTTTTCCCGGCGGCTTCAAAGAAAAAGATGGATTTTCACAATCCATCCAATCCAGCTCCTTAAAGATAGCAAGCTGGAACTGTCGGGGGCTGGGGAACCCTCAGACAGTCCAGCGGATAGGGGAAATACGGAAATGTATTAACCCGGATATTTTCTTCCTCTCAGAGACAATGAACGCTGACGACGTTGTGCTCCGGAAGTTTCAATCGTCAGAATTTGTAAACAATCATTTGATCCCCCTACTGATCAAAGGGGTGGAGGACTTGCTCTGTTTTGGAAAGCTGAAATCGAATTGATGGTTTTGAACTCTTGCAAAAATTTTATTGATACAATGCTGCGATATGAAGGAAAAGTATTTTATGCGACCTTCATTTATGGTGATACGGACATAGTAAAGCGAAGACAAATCTGGAGGGAGCTCACAGACACTGCGGCAGACAGAAATGGAGCATGGTTTGTCACCGGTGATTTCAATGACATGCTCAACAACCAAGAGAAGGAGAGAGGAGTAGAAAGAACAGAAGGCTCGTTTGTTGATTTTCGTACTTTTGTATCGGAAAATGATCTGTATGACCTCTATCATTCGGGTGATTTTCTTTCTTGGAGGGGGGTCCGAAGTGAAGGAGTAGTCCACTGACGCTTGGATAGCGCCATGGCCAACAGTGAGTGGTTTGAGAGTTTTGGATCAGGACACTCGGAGTACTTGAATTATGAAGGATCTGATCATAAGCCTATCATCACTTGTTTTGACGTGACGAGGAAAAAAGGAAAAGGACTATTCCGGTTCGACAGGAGACTAAAGAACAACCCCTTGGCGAAGGATCTAATTGCAAGTACCTGGAAGGGTCCTAGAGGGGAGACAGTAGCTCAGAAGATCATCAGAGTGAGAGGAGCCATCGTGAGATGGAACAAGGAACAACAAGCTAACAGTCGTACCATCATAGATACACGAAAGCAAGAACTCGAAGAGGCAATGGTAAGTCCTCTAAATGATGGAGAGCGTATTTTCCAAATAAATCAAGAGCTGAGAGAAGCCTATAAAGCTGAAGAAAAGTTTTGGAGGCAAAGAAGTAGAATTCTGTGGCTGAGCTTGGGAGACAAAAATTCGGGGTACTTTCACTCCATCACAAAAGGCAGGAAGGCGATAAACAATATCACTGTGATGGAGGATACAGCGGGTGTCGTGCATTACAAGGAAGAGGAAATCGCCTCCACTATCGTGAAGTATTTCACATATCTTTTCACCTCGAAAGAGGAAGAACATAAACATATTGTAGAAGCAGCGATAACACCAATGATCTCAGAAGAAAATAATGAGATACTGATCAGTATTCCGAGCGCCAACGAGATCAGAGCAGCGCTATTCTCTATACATTCAGATAAAGCACCAGGACCAGACGGGTTTTCCGCAGGCTTCTTTCAGACAAACTGGGCAACTATCAAGGACGAGATCATCTCGGAGATCCAGAGTTTTTTCGATACAGGCCGACTACCAAAGGGAATAAATGAGACTCATATCCGTTTAATTCCCAAGGTACACGGCCCAAGGAGTGTATCAGGATATAGACCAATTGCGCTATGCAACGTCTACTACAAAATAATCTCGAAACTCCTGACGAAAAGACTCCATCCGATCCTAGATGAGTTAATTTCAGAAAATCAGTCAGCATTCGTCCCCAACAGAGCCATATCGGACAACGTTTTGATTACTCACGAAGTGCTTCACTTCCTTAAGACGTCTGAGGCGAGTAAGAGGTGTTCCATGGCAGTCAAAACCGACATGAGCAAAGCTTATGATAGGCTCGAATGGAGTTTCATTGAATCAGTACTTCAACGGTTTGGCTTTCATGAGAAATGGGTGACGATCATCATGCAGTGTGTCAGAACCGTGTCCTTCTCATACTTGATGAATGGAACAGCGAAAGGAAGAGTTATACCGGGAAGGGGAATCCGTCAAGGAGACCCGCTATCACCGTACCTATTCATCTTATGCAGCGAGGTACTGTCGGGCCTGTGTTTGAAGGCACAAAGGGAGGGGAAGCTACAGGGTATTAGAGTAGCAACAGAATGCCCCCGAGTGAACCATCTACTCTTTGCGGACGATACGATGTTTTTCTGCCGTACAAACAAGAAAAGCGTGAAGGCGTTGAAGGATATTTTGCTTCTTTATGAGCAAGCGTCGGTTCGGAAAATAAACAAGGATAAATCAGCAATAACTTTCTCCAAATTGGCACCTCTGGAGCTAAGAGATAGAGTGAAAAACGAGCTGCTGATAGAAAAGGAAGGAGGGGTGGGAAAGTACGTAGTAAGATTCATCCACTACTAGCTCAAAAGTAAAACCTCTTTTCACTTCCCAATAAAAAATCCAATACAAAAAAATTATAGCCATGAGCATGGGTATCATGAATCCATCTAGTTTCACACTTGTTATATTTTCCTTTACGTTGGTCTTGGACTCTTGGCTCTCGCTATGCTTTCCTTAAGATCCAAGAAACCAAAAGGCCAGCTTCCTCCGGAGCCACGGGGATGGCCGTTCATAGGGAACTTGTTCCATATGCTCATGAACCGGCCGGCTCACGTGTGGATCCACCGGTCCATGGAGGACATGCAAACGAAGATAGGTTGCTTCCGCTTCGCCCGCGTCCACGTTATCACCGTAACCTCAAGCGAGATCGCCCGAGAAGTGCTTAGAGAAAAAGACGAGGCTCTTGCAGATAGATCAGAGTCGTACTCGAGAAATCTCATTAGTCATGGCTACAAAGAAGTTATTTTCTCTTCCTACGGAGAGAGTTGGAAGCTGATGAAGAAAATGATGATCACAAAACTAATGTCTCCGACAATGTTGAGTAAAACCCTCGACGATAGAACACTAGAAGCGGATAATATCGTCACGTATGTTTTCAATCTATCCCTATCAGGGTCCATAAACGAAGTCGGTTAACGTGAGAGATGTTGCCTTAACGTATTGCCATGCCGTGATGATAAGGATGATGTTTGGCCAGAGGCATTTTGTGTAAGATCATTTGGTGGGGTCACATATGTTAAAGGAATAAATATGATAGAGCCCCTAATCAATTAGCCTATTTAAGTGGTCACTATTGTGAATAAGGTAAAGGCTTGGGCATAAGTGTTATGAAATATTTATATGTGGATACCTTAAGTAATTTCTAGTTTAACGAAGGGCTGAACTAGAAATTAATTCTCTATATATAAATAGGGTTATGGTCCGTAAGGCAACCCTAACCGAAAATACAGATTCTCTCTATATCCCATCAATAGAGAACTCAAGTCACATAGGGTTTGCTTTGGAAGATCTATTCCCTAATTTCAGATCCTAAAAGCAATGGATATAGGTACGTTTCCGCTTAAGTCTATTCAATCAGAGAATCATATGGTTAAAGGATTCATATTGATGAATCACAAAAGAATTAATTTAACATTTTGATGTAGCCGCTGAGGATGGAGGTCTTGGGCCGAAAGAGAAAGAGCATATGGACGCAATTTACCGAGCTATAGATTGTTTTTTCAGCTTTAATGTGGCGAATTACATCCCTTTTCTTAGAAGATGGAACATCGACAAAGAGGAGGCGCATGTTAGAGAAGCGGTTGACATACTCAATCGATGCAACGACCCGATCATCCACGAGAGAATGCATTTGTGGAGGAAGAAAGGCGGGAAAGAGACAGAAGAAGATTGACTCGATATTCTTATCACCCTTAAAGATGACCAAGGAATGTCTTTGTTCACATGGTGTGGGAATTTCTACGTAACGGGAATGAGCGTGTAAGCTCAGGATCCCTTACTTTTACAAATGTTAAATCACCCCTTGTGGCGGAGGGGTTGGCTTTATTATCAGCAATGGAAGACGCAGTATCATGGGATTTCAGACAAATCTCATTCGAGTCAGATTCAAGCAGGTTGATGAAGGCAGTTAAAGAAGGCTCAAATGTTTTAGATTTGCACGGAATCCTCTGTGATATTTATGCTTTATCTATGGCTTTTGATGTTGTTTCTTTTTATTGGGTCAGTAGAAACTCTGTTTCTCATGTGGATGGAATAGCCAAATATGTGCTAAAAAACCTTGTATTGAACCTAGTTTAATTTCTAATGTAAGGTAGTTGTGAACAAAAAAAAAAAAGTACCAGGAAAAATAAGTACCTATTTGTGGAAACTGCAATACTTTAGAGAAAGTTTACAATATTGAGTTGGTCAGGTACTTAATTATGATGAAAATAATATTAAATAATACTTAATTACAATCTGTCTTTAATCAAATCAGAATTTATATAAACATTGCTATTTAAGGTTCAACTTCAACCATGACACTACATTGGATGTTGAAATAATATTAAATTTATTAGTTTAGTAATATACTTTAAATGTCATCTCCAATCAAAACATTAAATTTTGTGTTATAGTGTTGTACATTAATTTTATATAAATATTTTTTGTTTTAACTATTTTATATACTTATTTATTTATTTACCTATTTTAGTTTTACTAATCTATACATGCATTATTAATTAAAAAATTTATATGTATTTTAATTACAAATTTAATTGAATGAATAAATTAAGTTAATTCCAATATTAAATAAAATAAACTAAATAATTTATTAAAATTGCATCTGATGATTAATGTTACACCAAAATTTTATACTACTTTCCACAAAAAATCAACTTTAGTGTAACTGTCTAATTTTTTGAAACCTATAAGAGATGAAGATATACCAAGCTCAGTTGGAATTTAGTTTCAATTGAACTGTCGGTTTTTATTATACTTATTATTATACTTCTTTATTTTATTGTTTACCCTATATTTCAGTTTGTATAACATAATCTAATTTAAAGATCACTTTCAAAATACTCTCAAATTGAAAATTGTCATAAATAATTATACCCTACTATGTATAAATATTTGAAATATTATAAAATCCCAAAAAAACATAGAACTATTAAGACTATGACAAAAAAAAAAATTAGAACTATTAAGAAAGTATTAATCACAAATCTAATATAGTGTTTTAAGATAACATATTTATCAGATTGTTAGAGATAAATAAATATTTTTCAGAAGTACAAGATATGACTTATATTCAATTTTCAACAAAATAGGTTTGGGACAAAAATAACATATATGGAGAAATGGAAGTTTTTTTTCATCTTGAAGAATTTATAATGTTTTAAAATTCAAGTGGATTATTTCCACAATGGTTTTAAGTAACAATTGTAATTATCTAGATGAATATTTGCAATTATTTAAATGTAATATTGTAATTGTTTATATAAATATTCACAAATTTTAGATGCTCAATTATAATATTTGATGATTAACCATTCTAATCCGGCTGATTATTGCTAACTAAAATTTAACTATTTAAATTATAACATTATTTTTCTGCGATTAACATTGTTGCTTTAAGTGAAAATTTATAGTCTCTCAAATGCCCTGTCTCATATATAGCTTTGAATAACATGTGTTGCTTTCTTTACCCTCAGCTCCTCGACAATGAGGCTGAAGACAATGTCCTAATTTCATTTTTGAGTGAAATTTTTGTTTGTCGAGAATTTATTTTTACTATAAAAATAATTCATTTAACTTTGTTTCTAATTTGGTTGATATAACAATCAGTGAAAGAAATAAATATTGTCACTAATAAAGTATTCCACAAATATTTTCAGTAAATTAATATATGATATATGCAATTATATATCTTTTTCATTTAGAATATTTTTTATTGAAATGGTTTGTGGTTATTTCTCGTTTTACTTATATTATACAATTTTAAAATTCATGAAAAAATTAAAGATCTGTATTTTCTCCTTATTTTATTATACATTCATAGCAAAATAAGATGCTTTCTACAAAAGTATAGATTGTACAAAGTGGCATATGTTTTTAATAAAATTAGTTCACTATAATAACTTAAAAATACATAGATACTTTAATGTGTGTGCCTTTACTAATTGGTATTGACATATTTTTAATTTTATTACAACTAACTAAAAAAAAATATAACTGCATGTAAGATTTTTGTAACACATATATTTCTTCAAAACAATTATATAAAATGTGGCATATTCTTTTTTTACAAAATGAATTCCGTGCGATATTGCACGAGTTCCTTACCTAGTATTATTAATGATATTATCTTTTAAAAAAGTAAGTTTCTTAATTCTTGTGCATTCATGTAAAAGATCTTATATTATGGAATGGATGGAATATATATTTTTAAGGTTTTACCATATTCTGCAGCAAGTGTACTCTGAAATACTAGCTTCTATCAATAAAGTACTTTTTTTGTTACGTGTAGTCCCAGAACAGCATTAAATTTCTATGTCTTTTCTTTAATGTTTATCAATATGTTAATTTATTTCTTCTCATATCCGTCGCAATAATCAAAGTGCTTTGACGATTCAAAGATATGCTTATTTGTAGTGTTTACAATCTGAGGGCTTATAAAACATCCAATTACGGAAATTTTGTTTGCGGACATTCAATTCATAGAAGTGTTCATCTTTCCACCCAGAATCTCAGAACAAATTTCAACATAATTGTTTGTAAACCATTTTTTTGTTTTAATATATCCCTACTTTGAAGAGGTTTCAACACTGCTTGTCGTATGTCTGATTAATTTATGCCTCTTTAATTTTGTTAATCGTCCTCCTTTTTAAGTATACGTATTTGTTTCTGCCGTTTTTATTTTCAGGGCTTGTTATTTGAATGGTTAGCAGTGCGTGCAAGGAGATTGAGTGACGAACGAGCCCCTTGTAACTTTCTTTTTCTCTCTTTCCTTTCTGATTTAGGTACTTTCTCCCAGTTTTTGTATTGCAGTTTACTCTGATTTTCATTGTTTTATCAGTGATTGGTTCGTGACATTTTGGAAAACTGATATGATAATTGTGAATAAATAAGTATATATTCTTCTTATTCAGTAAAATAATTCTGAAGTGCAACACTTGTCTGTGCATGAGTTTAAGTGGGGAAGCTTGTACTTGAAGAACATGTGGAAAGTGAGCCAAGTTTCGATGATAATTCAGTTTTTACAAGGTTTCACAATCATTGCGTTGCAATACAGATATTTACAAGGTTTCAAATAAATAAATAAATTGTGACGCCAACCTACTTGCTGTGCAACTATATCATCATTATAACAACAACATGAAAGAGAATGAACGTGACAGAATCTCAAGAACCAGAGCAAAAAGAAAATGAAGGCTTGTTGTACTTATGTATTTAATGCATATATCTGCTTTTGGGATTTGAGTGTTTAGAAGATGGATTTAATTATCTTGCCATTTGTCCCTCTACAAGATAAGACTACCAAAAAGATGTGTTCGTAAATATATTTGTGTTGTTACTTTTAAATGTAATTTTGTAATTGTTTATATAAATATTTACAAATTTTAGATGCTCAATTATAATATTTGATGATTAACCATTCTAATCCGGCTGATTATTGCTAACTAAAATTTAACTATTTAAATTGTAACATTATTTTTCTGCGATTAACATCGTTGCTTTAAGTGAAAATTTATAGTCTCTTGAATGCTCTGTCTCATATATAGCTTTGAATAACATGTGTTGCTTTCTTTACCTTCAGCTCCTCGACAATGAGGCTGAAGACAATGTTCTTATTTCATTTTTGAGTGAAATTTTTGTTTGTCGAGAATTTATTTTTACTATAAAACTAATTCATTTAACTTTGGTTCTAATTCGGTTGATATAACAATCAGTGAAAGAAATAAATATTGTCACTAATAAAGTATTCCACAAATATTTTCAGTAAATTAATATATGATATATGCAATTATATATCTTTTTCATTTAGAATATTTTTTTATTGAAATGGTTTGTGGTTATTTCTCATTTTACTTATATTATACATTTTTAAAATTCATGAAAAAATTAAAGATCTGTATTTTCTCCTTATTTTATTATACTTTCATAGCAAAATAAGATGCTTTCTATAAAAGTATAGATTGTACAAAGTGGCATATGTTTTTAATAAAATTAGTTCACTATAATAACGTAAAAATGCATAGATACTTTAATGTGTGTGCCTTTACTAATTGGTATTGGCATATTTTTAATTTTATTATAACTAACTAATAAAAAATATAACTGCATGTAAGATTTTTTATAACACATGTATTTCTTCAAAATAATTATATAAAATGTGGCATATTCTTTTTTTACAAACTGAATTTCGTGCGATATTGCACGAGTTCCTTACCTAGTATTATTAATGGTATTGTCTTTTTTAAAAGTAGGTTTCTTAATTCTTGTGCATTCATATAAAAGATCTTATATTATGGAACGGAAGAAGTATATATTTTTAAGGTTTTACCATATTCTGTAGCAAGTGTACTCTGAAATACTCGCTTCCATCAATAAAGTACTTTCTTTGTTCCCGTGTAGTCCCATAACCACATTAAATTTCTATGTCTTTTCTTTAATGTTTATCAATATGTTAATTTATTTCTTCTCATCTCCGTCACAATAATAAAAGTGCTTTGAGGATTCAAAGATATGCTTATTTGTAGTGTTTACAATCTGAGGGCTTATAAATTAGAGCAAATTAGGTCAAAAACATAAGAAGAAGAGGAAATTAGCTAAGTACCAAAGAGGGAAAAGTTACGCAAACGTACCACACTGAAACGAATAAGAAAGACGAAAATAACCTTGATCCATGGTGACCTGACTTCAGAGTATTAGGATGCTAGGCTTAGTGTCTGACAATAGAGATCTTTTAGGATTTGTTTAAGATTCTACTAGATTTGATAATCTTTTAAAGATTTTTTTTATTTATTTTAAACATACAACAAAACAAAAGTAAACAAATCTTTTTCGAAAACAATTATTTTCCTTTCTCTTTCTATTGTCGTCTTCTTCTTTTCTTATCTCAATAATCTTCATCAAAATTTTCTTCATCTTCCTAATGAATACACAAACCCGAAGAAAATATGTTTCACCATCATAATCTTGTCCCAACAAACATAATAATGAATTGAAACCATACAAATATCAAATCACCAAGCTAGAGCTATCAATCAAAACCTAGGAATGAGAAACAATGGGGAGGGGTGGAATTAACGACAAAGACAAGAAGATAATCTCTTTCGTTAGTTTTAAATAGTTAGTTAGATGTGTAAATATAATAGTGGCCAGATAACAATTTTGTTATCTCAGCTACAATATATATTAGTTGGACAATAGTTTTGACAATTTACCTATGTATATTTATTGGTGACCTGGGTTGCATTACATACATGGCCAAACCCTAAACCTAAAATAATAAACATTAAACCCAACAACAACACATTGGATACTAAGTCACTGATCATAAACCCTTAACACTATAAAACGATAAGCAAAACTGCATAGACAATTTCATTAAGCCTGAGACCTGGTAATGGAGAAGAAATATAAGTCCAGTATCAGATGTACAATTTTCCATGTGGATAGTTACAACATTTTTTGGATGCTAAGAAAATTAATGAACAGGTTAATAATAAGATAAGCTATAAGTTATCATACCCCTACACTTCATAGTTTTAACCATAAATTGAACCCATGAATTCCCTACAGTCTATGATATAAAATTGCATGTTAATTTTGTAGTTGGCCCTGTAACTTGTTCGATAGCTTGTTAATTGGGTAGTTGGACATGTAACTTGTTTGATAGCTTGTCAACGGTAATGGAAAACATAACTTTCAATTATTCAGAATTCACTGTTTTGGTACAATAATTTCTCTAACTATCCATTGAATAAAGTTTACGGTTAACAGTTTTGTAAACTGGTAATAATTTAATTATCCAAACACTGCATAAACAATAAGTATTGCTTTTAATTGCAACTAGAGAACCCACTCCATTGCTGTTGTATTGATCAAGATTAATCTTCATAGTGAGTTTAATAACAACTGAGAATATGACCAATTCCACCGGTGTCGAGGGCGTTGAGAATTTGTCTGATGCCGCATGGCTTCAAAATCCTGGGCTTTATACTCTTGGCGGCTATCACCAGCAGTCTAGAAGCTATCAAATGTATTTTCCGGTGCCGGTACATCAATTGAAGACAAATAAGGAACAAAGCATATGAAGAAAAGCCACACTCCCAATTAACTCCAAAGATAGAGACTTGGAGGGGGGGGGACGGGGTATCTCCAAGATCAATCCCAAAAAAATACCAAACCCAATAACTGAAAAAAAATCTGAATGAGAAACTTACTCTTTAGGACGAGGCATGACGGTGGTTGTGTATTCTTTTTGTTTTCCTGTCCAAAAAAAAAGAAATATCACAATTTTTAGGATGAGGTAGGATGGTGGTTGTGTATTGTTGTTGTTCTCTATTTTTGGATGAGCCGACTGCAATTTCAAAGTACAAGGATAGAAAATAGAGAGGATAGGAGAGATGAGAGAAAAATATAGATGAAGATTTAAATTTTGAAGATATTACGATAGAAAACACAATATTCGCGTATCTAACTTCAAGATTTTGACAACACTTCAAATCAATAATGGCTTGTTGTAATATAGGGGTAACATGGTCATATATGATTGTGTACGGTGAAAAAATAGTGAAATTTTGGTAGATTGTTAAAATAGGGTAAAATTCTTCGGTAAGGAACACTAATTTCTCTATAAATTACCACTAAAAAAAGTTTGAAAATAATGAAAGTAATCAAAGTATTAATGCAACATCGAAAGTTCACAACATAATTTATTATATTTTGTTTATTTTAGACGTCGAAAATCTTTACTCACCCACCCACTCACTTTCTCAATCATTTGGAATTTGACTTCCGTTCCTCTCATCTTCATCTCCCAAGCATCATCATCACTCTTTCAATCTTCGTAAGCCCTTTTTCTCTGCGCTGTTTGTCTCTCGATCTGTGTCTTTTGGTTCTGTGTTATCACGATAGGTTTCTTCTATTTGATGGTTTTCAATTGTAAAGTTTCATTCATTGATCGGTTTCTGTATGTTCTTCTGTTCAATCGACAATTGATCCAAATGATGTCTGATTGTATGTTGGTCGGTTTTAAAACTATGGATGATGAATATGATTGATTACTGGAACTGTTTTGCAATCATTAGAGATTTTTATATGTTTCAGTTGCAAAAGGTTGGATTACAAGATCAGTTAACCATGGATTCTTATGGAACTGACACGGTTAAGGACTTAGACCAAACTAGCGAGGAAGAGTATGCAACACAGTCCAAGTTAATCAAAGAGTTTATTACTATTCCCAGCATTGACAAAGCTTGGATCTTCAACTCTGGTTCTGGTAATGAATGGACCACCTTTCACATATCAAACTTCTTTGGAATAAATCTTTTTCACTTCTATACTGCAGGTCCTCAGGCTATGGTTGCCATGAGTCAAGCAAACCTTTTGGCTAATAAGAGGAGGAAGTTTATGTTATCGGGACATATCTCAAAAGAGAGTAGTAACCTGTCTGTAAACTTTCACTGGGCGCCATTTCCTGTAGAGATGACCGGCGCATCTGCTTTTGCCCCCTCTCCATCGGGTCTGAAGCTCCTTGTAGTCCGGAATCCTGATGATAAAGAATCTCCTACAAAGTTTGAGATATGGAGTTCATCTCAGCTAGAGAAGGAGTTTCATATTCCACAGAAAGTTCATGGCTCTGTATACGTTGATGGATGGTACTCTACTTTTCTTTTTGGCTTATTTCAAATTCAATGCCTTGGAGAAGTAGAAAGAAAAATTGAGTGAGGCTTGTGTGATGCAGGTTTGAAGGAATCTCTTGGAACTCAGATGAGACTTGTGTTGCTTATGTTGCTGAGGAACCATCTCTTCCCAAACCTACATTTGACCATCTAGGCTATTACACGAAAGACAATGTTGGTTTGGACAAGGCTATTGGAAGCTGGAAAGGTCAAGGAGATTGGGAAGAGGAATGGGGAGAAGCTTATGCCGGAAAAAGGCAGCCTGCCCTGTTTGTTATCAATGTTGACAGGTTTCATAAAAATAAATAAAAATAATAACAAGAATAATTAATTACTCTTTACATTTTCTAATTCTTGTCTCTCTAGCAGTGGAGAGGTCGAGCATATCAAAGGAGTTCCAAGATCGATAAGTGTTGGACAGGTTGTTTGGAGTCCAAGCAGTAAAGGCGTAGCTGAGTATTTAGTTTTTGCCGGATGGTTAGGAGATAAAAGAAAGTTTGGTATTAAGTACTGCTACAACAGACCATGTTCCATATACGCAATAAAGTTTAGAGATGCTTCGTCTGGATCGGATGAGCCAAAGTGAGTTTGTGGTTACTATAACTCACTAGAAGACAAGTTGATAGTTCCGATAAATCTTACAGAGTTTGCGTTTACCTGTGTTCCAGAGATGATGCAAAGGAAGCATTCCCTATTCATAATTTGACCAAGAGCATAAGCAGCGGTTTTTCCCCACTGTTCAGGTTTACATGTTATGAAATTTTTGAATTATTTATTTACCAAAAGCATTTGTTCTCCTTGCTACTCTGTTTACAACTGAGCCATCTTACACAGCATATGCTAAACATTGTCCTTACTTGTAGCAGTGTTAACGTGCAATGTTCGTTTTAGTTATGACCAGTTAAGAACTTACTCTCATCTTTTTCCTTCTCTCACAGCAAAGATGGCAAGTTTCTTCTGTTTTTATCCGCAAAGACTGCTGTTGATTCGGGGGCGCATTGGGGAACCGAGTCACTTCATAAGATTAACTGGCCAAGTGATGGGAAACTTTCTGAGTCAACTGATATTGTTGATCTGGTGAGATTATACGTACCTTTTTCTCCCTATAGAAGCTTCAAACTTTCTATGAGCTGGACACTTTTTGTTTCTTAACAACTTATAACTACTCTCTCTACACCAATAAATCTGTCTTTATAGTGGCAATTAAACTAAAAAAATCACTAACTGTTATTTGATATATTCAAATACATCTTGTAATGCAGATTCCAGTTGTGAATTGTCCTGATGATGGTTGTTTCCCTGGACTCTATGTTACTGGCCTGCTGAGTGATCCGTGGCTGTCAGATGGACATACTCTTATGTTGTCTTCCTACTGGCACAGTTGTAGAGTAATACTCAGCCTAAATATGCTAAGGTGACTGATGAATAGATATGATAAGTTTCCAAGTTATCTTCTTTTGCTGCTACGCTAACTGATGATAGAAAAATTACTACAGTGGTGAACTGTCACGTGCCAGCCCTAATGATTCAGATTGTTCATGGAGCGTTCTTGCGCTAGATGGTGATGATATTGTTGCCGGTAACATCTTTAACCAAGCTCTTAATCTCAGTTACTAACTGTGACAATGTCACCTTAAACTTAAAACACACACCAGGTTCTGAACAACTGTAAGTTTTCTTTTCTTCCTTTTTTTCCTGAGTAGTGTGTAGCAGTCCAGTGAGTGTTCCTGAAATTAAATATGGAAAGAAAGTTGTTGATCCAGCCGGGAGGCCTTCATGGCAGTGGTTAGATATCCAAAACCCAATATTTAAAAGCTCTGAGAAGGTTAAATCAGATTAGCCAAATCCTCTAGATTCGAATGATGTTAATCTTTTTTCTGTACTAATCTTTTTCTGTTTACACCGCTTCAGGTCACGTCTGGGCTTTCATCTCTGGAGTTTAAAATTCTCAAAGTTCCAATCAGTAATGTTTCTGAATGTCTTACCAAAGGTACTTTTAACTCTCAATCTTATTTGTTGTTTTCGTTTTTGGTTGATAAACTTTCTGACTAATTAATTTCCATATGATCAAGGGGCCAAAAAACCAATTGAAGCTATATATGTATCGTCTTCAAAGTCCAAGGAGAATGGGATATGTGATCCTTTAGCTGTTATTGTCCATGGAGGCCCTCATTCGATCGCACCTTGCAGCTTCTCCAAGACTTTGGCATATCTCTCCTCAATTGGATACAGTCTGCTGATTGTAAATTACAGGTTCACAGACAGCTCCATCTCCATTAGTTAATCAACAACCTTCTGGAGATCCTAACTTGTTTTTTTGGTGATTCATTTGGGTTGAAAGGGGTTCGTTGGGGTTTGGGGAAGATGCTTTGCAGTCTCTACCTGGAAAAGTTGGATCACAAGACGTGAATGATGTGCTCTCGGCTGTAGACCACGCTGTTGAAATGGGACTTGCAGACCCGTCTAGAATAACCGTACTAGGTGGCTCTCATGGTGGGTTTCTCACTACACACTTGATTGGCCAGGTAATGTAGTTCACTCACCTTTGTAAGTTATGGCACCGGAATAGAAATCATCCAAATTCTTATACCAAAGTTTTGCAATAGGCCCCGAATAAATTTGTGGCAGCAGCTGCAAGAAATCCTGTATGCAACCTTGCATCAATGGTTGGGATTACGGATATACCTGATTGGTGTTTCTTTGAAGCCTATGGTGACCGGACTCGCTATACAGAAGCCCCATCACCTGAAGATATGTCTCGGTTTCATCAAATGTCTCCTATATCACACATCTCAAAGGTCAAAACCACACCACTTCCGTTCTTCTTCGATAAGTTTGAAGACATTCATTTAATGATCCTTCTTGTGCAGGTGAAAACACCCACTTTGTTTCTCTTGGGAACTATGGATCTCCGTGTTCCCATTTCAAACGGAATTCAAGTAAGATCAATCTGCAACTCGTTCAACTTTGCAGATCCAAAACATTATTGGTAATATTGTTTGTTCATGTATTCTTGATTTGTATAGTACGTGAGAGCCTTAAAGGAGAAAGGAATTGAGGTTAAAGTGTTAGTCTTTCCCAATGACAATCATCCCCTAGACAGGTAGACCAACACAAACAAACAAATGCTGTCATCTTTTATATTGTTTATAGCTGTAGCATCTCTATGAGAACGTTTGTTCATAGCTAAATCATCTTGTGATTGTTTTATTATGCAGACCGCAGACGGATTATGAAAGCTTTCTCAACATTGCTGTATGGTTCAACAAGTACTGCAAGCTGTGAACACCTCGTTTCTTTTCTATTTTCTGAATATTGAGTTTATTAACTGAAGTGAAAATAAAAAGAACTTTTAGATTAAAGAGACTTTGGTCCAGTGCGTTTATATAGCCTGGCTTTTCTTCGATTGCTTGCAACAAAGACGTGACTTCCGATTTGGACTTTAGAACAAGGGTACTTTCAGCTCATACCATAAATATTTGAAGATAATGTAGCTTGGGAGGTGTGTCTGCAAATGGAAAACTTGAATGGGGAAATTAAGGTTTTTAAACCCAACCCGGATAACTTCCCGGGTTATTGGGTCAACCGGACGAACCATACGTTAATAAATAAACTAATTTTGTTATATAATAATATATTAGCTATTGAAAAATATAAAAAATATTTTATTTTAAAAAATATATATAGAAAATCAAAATGCTAAAAATACAAACAAAATATCAAAAAAATATTTAGACTATTTAACATTTTTTTGGTAACAAATTAGGAGTTATGACATATAATAAAAAAATCAAGACTTAAAATTCATAAGTATTAAAATGTCTAATGTGAATAATAAAATTTAAATTTAAATCCAAAATAAAATAAAAATAAAAATCAAATAGTAATAGATTATCGATAACAAAAATACACACTAATATCAAATCTCATCAACTAATTTTTGTTATCTCTAACATCAATCACTTCATTTTCTATAAGTAGCATACTGAAATTTCATCAAAATCTAAAAAAGGAAAATAAAAATCAAAACTATAAAGAGCGTGTCTTAAGTAAGATTTACAATAAACAAAAAATCAAAAACATAAAAAGAGTCAAAGAACATACAAAGTTGACAACAAAGGAAGACGATATTAAAGAAAACTAAAAACCTAACTTCCTATTTAGAATACAAATTAGATTCTAATAACGTAATTAAAAATCTACAAAAAGGTAAAAGTTACCTATTGGGTCAATCATTGGTTCAACTAGTAGCCGGGTTTCGGGTTTTAACTATTTAGATTTTATTGGATTTTTAAATAATGGGTTTTTCTAAAACCCACATCTCAGAAGTCACGGTTTTGCGTCTTTCTTTTGCATTAAGTATTTCAATGCAACATAGTCTGTGTGGACAACTACTTTCGAACCGACTAGGTAGGAGCAAAACTTAAAAACTACGGCTAGTAATTCTTTTTCTGTTATCGCATAATTTCTTTGCGCATGGTCGAGAGTCTTACTAGCGTAATAGAGCATGTAGCTTCTTATCCTTTTTCTGGCAAGAACTGCGTCTATAGCGCAATCGCTCGCATCACACATTATCTCGAAAGGCAAACTCCATTCTGGAGCTTGCACGATGGGGACAGTTACTAAAGCTGTCTTCTTCAAAAGCTTTTAAACATTATAGCGTGAAGTCGAATTTAACTTCTTTGCACATGAGGGCTGTGAAGGGTCTAGCTATTCTGTTAAAATCTTTTATGAATCTCCTGTAAAACCCAACGTGTCTGAGAAAACTACTTACATCTTTCACGGTGGTGGGTGATGGTAAACTAGTCATTATCTCGATTTTGACTTGATCTACTTCTATACCACAATTGTTAAGACAGTACCCCATTGTATACCTTGAATCTCAACTTGTCGAATCGATGCTTCATATATCGATAATGGCAATATTAGTGGTCTAGGGTGGAGTCTTAAGGATCAAATGAATATTAAATCATTCGGACTAAGTCTCGTGCTACAGAAGCCTCTTGGCCTTAAACCCGGAGATGGAAAGATTAATTTGGGCAACTTCATGTATGAGAGACCATTTGCTCGATCCGTTTTGAGATGGTCAACTTAGACTGATGGATTTGGCGACCTTTGCATCAGAGCATTTCAAAGTCTACTGGATAATTTTAAGAACGTGAACATGCTTCATATCCCACGGAGTATGAATCATCGGACTAGTTAGAAAAAAAAAAAAAGAAGCTAACCCGCAAATCAGGCTTACTTCTTCTCTCTGGAATGGGATAATGGAAAACGAAAACCTCTTGGCCGCGTCGAAACTGATTCGCGTTGCCCTGCACGAAGTCGAGAGCCAGCTCGAACTCTCACTCCGCCAAGCCAATGAGTCTCTCAAACCGAAACTACGTCCACCGTTTTCACTAGAAATCCCAGACCCACAAGAGCCATCGTCTACGGCGTCTTATGCGATTCCAGTTCCTCGACAACTCACATGAAGCATTTACATGCTCTCGTCACTGATGGCTATGGGTTTTTCACTAGTTTGCTTGTTGGTATCGTTGTTGAACTGTACGGTAAGCTCGTTGATTCCGCTAAGATCCAGTTGATGTGGTTGACGAAGGAGATGATCTCTGTTTCGAGTGTGGGTCTTGAGGATTTGCTTCGACGAATTGGAAGTGGTGATCAGAATGTCTGGCTTTGTTCTGAACTGGTGAGCTTGTTTCTTGACAAGTGGGATTGCTTGCTTGAAGATTTTCCTTTGGTTTTTGACTAGTGCTCTGTATAGCTTTCTACGTTTATTAGCGGAGGATCATTGTAAAGTTTCAGGCGACAATGTGAAGAGGCTAGAGATGAAGTTCTGTGTCAAGATGTTTAGAGAGGAGATGGATTTGAGTTTGAAGATTGGAAGAGATCTTGTCCGGTTGTTGCAGGACTTGGCTCATGTCTCTGAGTTCAGAGAGATAGGAACAATTTGGTCTCAAGTATTTATTACATGTCCAAGACTTCAACTAGATATATATTTCTTTCTACGAATCAGTCCTGAGATGGAAACCCAGTTAAGGTTTTTGCTTGGGAATGTGAAACTAGGAAGCCATAAGAGGCATCAGATTTGGTTCTTGAACAACTTCCTCGTGGGTAATGGAAAACAAGTGCTTTTGACCGACAAAGTCCGGTTCATCTGCTGTGTTATTCACCCGACTAACGAAATTATCAGGTCAGAGATTATGCCAAGGTGGGCTGTGATAGGTTGGTTTTTGGAACTGTCTAGACAAAACCAAGGAAGTGTTAAGCTGGCTCTGTTTTACGACTGGCTCTTCTTCGACGAAACAATTTGTAATATAATAATGAATGTCAAACCTGCTGCTCTTGATGGTATGGTCAATACCGCAATATCCACACATCACTCACTCTTTACTTGACTACTTCATCTTGTGGACACTCATGAAATAACCCATAGAGATATGTTTGCGAGAGGTGTGGCATCAGCATTCAGAGCTATCGAGCGAAAAGGAGTCATTCGGTCATTGGATATATTCCTATCGAGTCCTGCACTTGCACCAGACCAGAAGAAGAAGCTTGCAAATTTGTTGTCATGTCATCAAGAGAAGGTTCCTCCTCTGAATCTCCTGCAACCTAGTGTCGGGCCGCTAATTCGAGTCGTCGAGCCGGCGAAAGCTGACCACAAGCTGGACAATTCTGTTGTTTATTCGAGTCGAGTCCTGCACTTGCACCAGACCAGGTGTCGGGCCGCTAATTCGAGTCGTCGAGCCGGCGACTTCCGGTCGCTTGCTTTGTCGGCTAAGAGCAGTCTAGAGTCGAGCCGGTCACTCGGCTCGCGAGTCAACGAGCCGAGTCTCTTTGTTGTGATCATGTGTTTGGACAATTGTCTTGTGGGCCTTTTGGGAGGGTCAGACCCATGCCCAACAGTAAGTCCCCCCAGTTCGCTGGTGAGTAGCGTAGCCGAGTCCACGAATTTGGAAGTAGGGTTTGCAAGACAATTGTTCTAGACTCGTGATCTCACTCGACTCCTCGACTAAGTGGGCGGCTTTCTTGCTCGCAATTTGTTATCTCGCCGGTTTGATCTGAACCGGCGGTTTTCTTCGGTCTTAATCATGACCACTGGTCTCGATCTTAACCGGTCTTGGTTTACCTCAAGAAGTCGAAACGTCGCGAGACGTGGTGAACTTCACGCGCCTAGATGGGCCTATATGGGCCCATCTAGGTCTAATAATGACGCCTCGGGGTGCGATGCGCTCCTCCCCTCATAAATACCCCTCTCACCTCTCATTTTCTTCATTCTTCATCCGACTCAGGTATTTTCTCTCTCTTCCTCTTCTGCTTCTCACTCTAGCTTCTTAGTCTTAGATTTTGAAAATGTCGTGGCGAAAGCGACCGAATCGAAGGCGGTGGCGAAAGCGACCGAATCGAGTCCTGCACGAGTCGTCGAGTCGAACTCTCCTTCTGATATCGAGTAAATTCATCGCGAAGCCATGATGGACACAACAAATATGAATACGCCTCAGCGAGTCCTTGTTGCTGAGTCAGCGCGCCAACTTCGCGAAGAGAGAGAGACTGCTGCGTCAGTCGTGAGAGACGGTCAAGGTGGAGCGAGTGAAGGAGAAACTTCTCCCCCTGACTTCGTTCCGTGTTGTTATCATCCCGGGGGATTTTCGAGGACCTCCCGGCATTGGCGCCAGAGCTGATACATTCTCCTATCGCTGAGGGTCAAACATGGGAGAACGTTAAGGAGACTCGTTCGACTTCTAGCAGCGTGAAAAGTCTGCTGAGAGCGTGCGGAGGAGCCGGAGTGACTTTTCTGATCCATACGAAAGACCAGAGGCCATGGTCTCCTCCGGTGGGATTTCAGTGTGTATACGAGTCTTACTTTCAGAACGAGACTAAGCTCTGGTTTCCGATTCCTCAACTCGTCGCATCCTATGCGAGGCGTCGCGACGCGGCGATAAGCTAGTTTTTAAACGGTGCGTTCCGTATCTCGGTAGCATTGATGGTGGCGGCGGCGGAGATCGATGTGTCGATGAGCGTGCGGACTTGGAAGAGCTGACATACCTTAAGTCGATGGGGGATGGATTGTACTCGATCCAGATGAGGCCTAATTACAACGTGATCGTTGATCATCCCAGCAGGACGAATAACTGGCATCGCTTCTACTTTTACGTTACATCTGATGGTTTTGCCTTCGAAGAGCCGCCCGGCGATTCCTTTCGATTTTTATGGAATGATGGACTTGGTAGAGTGTTGCTGATAGTTTATCGATAGCCTCTTTCTTTCCTTTTCTGCCGAGTCTTCGTTTGATTGCAGTTGATCACCCAGACACAGCCTCCTATCCCGAAGAGTTCATAGCTAACGCTCGTGCCATCGCGTAGCTTGCTCAAGTAAGTTGGAAGGGTATCACTGTCGAGAGGATCCGACGAGCCGTTGACAGGATCTCAAAGAGTAGGTTTCCTTAACGCGATTATACATTTTTCTTTGACTGCATCTGTTCGCTCGAGACACTTGTCTGGATTTGACTCGTCGGTCTTTCGTAGGGGACTGGAGATCTGATTTACCACTTTTGATTACCGGCAACAAGCGGCGGTTCTCAATATTCACTCGCGCCGAGCAGAAGGTGATCAACGCAGCTAGGGAAATGAAAGAATTTCCAGACTTGAGCGCGCTAATCAAGAAGAAGTTGAGCAGAGCGAAAAGGACGCCTTATGCGACTCCTGGTGAGACGACTCCTTTCGGGCCTCCGTCTCTCGTAGTTCCGCCGGAGTCGTCTGTAGGCCCGGTAAATATCGAATCCTCGAGGGAAAAACTTGTGCAGTCTTCCGATCGAGAGACCGCTAAACCGTCGGTGACTGACGATAATAAGAAGAAAAGGCCTGCTCCGGGTTCATCTGCTTCAATCGAGGCTCGCACGAGGACCGAATCTGATGAACCTCCGAGGAAGAAGAAGAAGAAAGAGAAGAAAAAGAGGAAGAAGTCTGTTGAGGAGCAGTCGGAACCTATCGGGGATGTGGAGGGTCATGACGGCTCTTCTCGTGAGGGTGCGGCTCAGGCTGATGTTGAGTTGAACGATTCTCCGAACGTTCCGTTGGAAAGGAGGAAAAGACCTTCCCGTGAGCAAGACGCACCAGTTTCCGCCGCGAGGACTCCTTTGGTGACCAGGGATAGTGGTTCGGCCTTAGAGGAACGTCGAGTCAAATTCCCCGATCGCGTGGAATTCAAGTATGACGGCTACACTCCACTCGCTTATGCTCCGTCAGAATGTGCTGAACTGGTTCGACAGGTTCGAGGTGGCGCTAAGGATATGCCGCCGGTTAAGGACCTCATCTTCAAAGATCCATATGTCGATGCAGCGAAGACTAAGGTTCTTGTAAGGATTGCTTTCTTCGTCTCGTCTTCTCTATACTTCTAGTTCTGACCCTTTCCTTTGTTTGCGCAGAGTGATGGGAGTATGAATTACATCGTCGCCATGTATGACACGGCCCTTAAAGAGACCATCTCCAAGCTGAAGCAAGCCGACAAACTCGTGCGAGCGAAGGACGCAGCTCTCAATCGCAAAACGAGTGAGTTCAAAGCGATGATTGACAAGGCTGCAGCGGAGAAAAGTCGGTTGCTCGAAGAGAAGAAGGCTCAGAAGGAGAAGTTTGTTGATAAGTTCAGGGACCTAAAGGGGAAGTTCAAGGCTGCCGGCGAGAAGATTCGAGGACTCGCGCGCGAGAAAGCTGCCCTGGAGGAAGAGAAAGCTGCCTGGGAGAGAGAGAAGGTTGCTACGTCCTTAAGGCACCTGAAGGAAATCAACCGGCTGAGGGACTCTCGGAGTTACGAGGTTACGCATGAGCGAGTTCGCGTTCAATCGGCCATGATCGTAAAATGCAATAAGCGTTTTACCGAGATTCGAGACCTCGAAACGCGTCGCAGCGACTTCGAAACGGCGAGATCCTTGCAGAACCAAGCTTTCAGGACGAAGAAGTGCCTCGAAGAGCTTAAGGAAAGTGGGATCGACAACCTGGAGGAGACGATCGACTTGTTTGCTGAACAGGAGAAAGAGTTCGAGGAGGAGGCTAATCGCTTAACTGTCGGCGGGATTCCCGAAGAGCTTCTTTGCTTATCTCCACTTCATCTTCCGTCTCCTTTCTTGAATGAGAACGTTTTGGCGGCGATTGACCCATACGGGTCGAATGCAAACATTATTGACGCTGGAACCGTTGCCATTCTCCAAACTCCCACGAGTTCTCAGGGTGACCACGCGATCGAAAGATCGAGCGAACCGACTGGAAGAGATCTCGAGGGGTTACCCGTTCAAGAACAAGGCAATGTCAGCAAGGTTGAGGGGACCAAAGATACTTCTGGACCGACGACTGCTCCAGCCGTTCCGAATTCGGCCTCCACCCCAGTCAACCTTACAGTGAGGGAAGAGTCATCGGCTCCGACACTTGGAGTTAGCGACGAGGACCCGGCTCTTCCTCTGGGGGGAGGATGGGGCAGGATTAGATCCTGAGGATCTGGTCGAACCTTCCGTTTCTTCAGCTGAGGAAGATGGTGGGGATAAGTCAAATGAATAGGCTCCCGCAAGCAAGCCACAAGGAGCGGAGGAGGATCTCGAGGAGTCCTCGGCCCAGGAACAAGGCAACGTCGATGAAGTTGAGAACCCGACTGACTCGACAGCAGATGGGACCGGAGGTGTCTCCGATCCGCTTGGAGCTCAAGTCATCGGAGAAGACCTTGATCGCGCCGAAGACTGATCTTATGTGTTGTTGTTGTTCCTCTTAAGCTTTCTGTTTTTTTAGCCCTATGGGGCTTTTGTTGTTGTAGCTTTGAAACTCTTCGGTTTTATTTTGTGGCTTTGTCTTGAAACTCTTGGACTCGGAACTACCAAAAGCTTTTCGATGAGTCGTCGAATTTTGTTTCTGACTTTAGATTTTAACGATTTTGATCTGGCAACATGGTTAGTATCTCGAAGTAAACCTGAAGGCTGATTAGACGGTTTATCGAGTTTTGACGCGTTGCGCCGACAGTTCCAGTCATCGAAGCGTTTAAACTTTTGACTTCAAAGAAAATCTTCTGATTTTCGAGCGACAGTGGTTTTCAGTCGATCTTAAAGTAATCCCAGAGTACTTGGTCGGCCAAACCTGACTTTATAGGATTAAAAGACTGTTGAAAGCTATCGTCTCGATCGTATCGGCTGGAGCCGTGACACGACCGAAAGTCCCCCGAGCACGTGTCTAATCAGGATATGCTCACTAGTGGGTGCGAGTGCTAGTACGTTCGTTCGAGAGACAGGTCATGCTCGTGCGTAAGAATCGCAAAACAATTCGTACTTCCTCTCGTTGAGGGGATTGGTTTTGTTTTTTGGTTATAGCTGGACCGGTTAAGGCTGCCTACGTACCTCTGGGAGGGAATTTGTTTTGTTTTTCTTTTTTTTTTTTTTTTGCTAGTGAAAGTGAATGAATGTCATTCACTTGTTGATTTCGAGGTTTGATCGAGTAAAACTGGCAGTTACTCGATCGTTAGATACGTTCTCAAGAGTAGTATCTTCGGAGATGCATGGAGTTCCATGCTCTGGGAACAGGCTCGCCAGTCGATGTCTCGAGTCGGTGGACTCCCAGTTTAATGACTTCGCAATCTGCGTTCATCGTTGGCCAGTAAAAGCCAAGGCTTTTGACTTTTAGGGCGAGTGCTAGTCCTCCCGAGTGATTTCCTGCAGCGCCTTCGTGCGTTTAGGCCATGACAAGGTAAGTTTCCTCGCCGTGGATGCATTTCAAGAGCACTTTGGTCGCGGTCCATCGGTGGAGCTCTCTGTCTGGGACGACGTAGTGAGCACTTCGTGTTTTGAGTCGTCTCGCAATCTATTTCTCGGGAGGTAGCTTCCCATCGACAAGATAGTTGATGAAGTCGGTCCTCCAGTCGGCGGCTTCGGTTTGTTCTGCTGCAGGGTCTTCATCCATTGCGACAGCTTTGGTTATGGGTGCTACCATGGTCGTTTCGCTAGGTGGGAGCTCGATGCTTGGTTTGTCGATCTTGTGGGTGGGAATGGTTCGTTTCACTTGATCGCGCAACCTGCTGCCTAAGGCAACGAGAGCGTCGGCGCACACGTTCTCACCTCTGGGGACTTTGGTGAGTTCGAAGAATTCAAAGTCCTTACTGAGTGCTTGAACGACTTTAAGGTACGCGTCCATTCGTTTGTTGCGGGCATCGTAGTCCCCACTAAACTGACTGGTAACAAGTTGCGAGTCACAGAATGCATTGAGCTGCTTTGCTTTGACCGCCTTAGCGAGTCGTAGTCCTGCGATCAATGAATCGTATTCCGCTTCGTTGTTCGAAGTGGTAAAGCCGAAACTGAACGACTATCTGATTAACTCTCCCGTCGGTTGTTGGGGTCAAAAACCGTTATGACAAAGTTAATGTCCAAATCTCCGCAATGAATCGGCGTGAACATTTTTACCGAATATACTCATCGTAAAAAGAATCCCTACAAGGAATCTCGCAGTAAAAACTTGTTCAAATCTCGATTGAATCAAATACCGGCTGTCCCAAGGCAACAGACACATATCCAAACAAGCCACGGACAAGCTCAAGTATGGCAATCGGACCACAGACAAGCCAATCACGATCGCTACGCAGCGACCAAGCATGTACACTGCTCGGTCGCTACGTAGCGACCGAGCACGGGCACCGCTCGGTCGCTACGTCCGGCTGTCCCAAGGCAACAGACACATATCCAAACAAGCCACGGACAAGCTCAAGTATGGCAATCGGACCACAGACAAGCCAATCACGATCGCTACGCAGCGACCAAGCACGTTCACGGCTCGGTCGCTATGTAGCAACCGAGCTCTCACCGAAGCTCGGCCGGTACGTAGCGACCGAGCATGCATACGACTCGGTCGCTACGTAGCAACTGTGCTTTCTTAAAACGTCGATACGACACGAATCCATGCATTCTCGTCTACTCTTTAATGCTATCTCCCGAAGACCGTGGCAAGCCCATTTCATGTTTCTTGCCATTTGAAGTCATCAATCGAACTTTACGATAAGAACCGCGGAAAGTTAATTTTTATCGAAAGAAGACGTAATAAATGTTTCGAGTCAAAAGACAGCCCAAAGAGACCTAAGACGTGACTCGAAGCCCACTTATGATTTCTTAACCAAAAGCCCATAAATCGTAGGATGGTTTATGCTTGGTTCGCAAAGAAAGATAAATGTCAAGTTTCCGCGGATAAATACGTAGTTTTCGAAGATAATTACGAAGATCGGGAAAAATGAAATATCTCCATTTTTAAGCTATGACGGCTTAAGGGCAGAAGAGGAAAAGCGTAAACCGACCTAGGAGCGAGTATATAAGGAGTCCTAGGCGAGAGGCACAAGGGAGAACTTTTATACAGCAAACTTAGCACTTAGAGCAATTAGGCAACTTTCCGTTTTTGTTATTTAGAGCTGCGACTCAACTAGGTTTTGCAGTCTCAGGTTGTTAGAACTAGGGATCTCGCCGAAAGCTCTCATTACCGAGGCTTCTATCTTGTTGTAACGCTCATACGCGAATTCAGAATAAGACACCTTTTGCTCTTTTTACGATTTCTTATATTTTTATTGTTGTTATCTCGTGTTCTGATTGCTTGGCGTGTGGTATTAGCAGACATCCGGGACCTCTGGGAAACTGTGGTTCTCCTACTTTACTAATTTAAACGGAAATCGACAATGCGAATTTGATTCTTGCTCCCGATCCTTTGTTTGTTGACGATTCGTCGACATGGAGTATCCAGTTTTGACTTGGAAGGATCATGTCTTGTTCTAGCTCCGGCGCGAGCTCGATTAGGAAATTGGCGAGACCTTGAGATTTTGCTGCCGTTCGATTTTTCAACACGATGTCGTGCTCACTGAGCTCGATAGCCCACTTCGATAGCCGTCCGGACTGATTGGACCGTTGAATTACGGTGCGGAAGGGCTGATTCGTCAGTACTTCGATAGTGTGCCATTGGAAGTAAGGACGTAGTTTTCTTGCTGACGTGATAACGGCAAGAGCCATTTTCTCAAGGGTGGGGTATCGAGTCTCTGGGTCAGTCATTCGCTTGCTTGTGTAAAAGATGGGTTTCTGCTCGCCTCGATCTTCTCGGATGAGGACGCTGCTGACCGCGGTAGAGGACATTGCGATATAGAGAGAGAGTGTATCACCGGCTTCTGGTTTGGAAAGTACGTGAGGAGTCGTTAGATATTGCTTGAGCTGTCCGAATGCTTCTTCGCATTTTTTGTCCCAGACGAAACGCTTGTTCCCGCGCAATAGCTTGTAAAAGGGGAGGCATTTGTCCGTAGATCTTGAGATGAAGAGGTTTAACTCTGCGATTCTCCCATTAAGTCGCTGGACTTCTCAGCCGTTCTTTGGGCTGGGAAGGTCGAGTATCGCAGTGATCTGTTTAGGATTTGCTTCGATTCCTCTTTGGGTGACGACGTAACCCAAAAATTCGTCTGAAGTAACGCCGAAGGTACATTTTTCCGGGTTGAGTTTCATTCTGTACTCGTTCAGCGTCTTGAAGTACTCCTTCAGATGACTCAGGTGGTCGATCGCGCGGAGCGACTTAACCAGCATGTCATCGATGTAGACCTCCATCGTGTTCTCCAATTTATCGGCGAATATTCGATTGACGAGTCGTTGGTAAGTCGCGCCGGCGTTCTTTAGGCCGAATGGCATTACTTTGTAGCAGTAGGTCCCCTATCGGTGATGAATGTTGTCTTCTCTCGATCGTCCGGATGCATCATGATCTGATTGTATCCTGAGAAGGCATCCATGAAATTCAGGAGCTCGTTTCCAGCAGTCGACTCGACCAGTCGATCGATATGCGGAAGCGGGTAACTGTCTTTGGGGCATGCCTTGTTTAGATCGGTAAAATCGACGCAGAAGCGCCATTTTCCATTTTTCTTCTTGACGACAACTGGGTTGGCTAACCATTCCGGGTATCACACTTCCGCGATCGAACCGGCTGCGAGCAGTCGTTCTACTTCTTCATTGACGGCCTTGCTTCGGTCGGGGCCAAGCTTGCGTCTTTTCTAGTGAATGGGCTTGATGGTTGGATCACCGTTCCACTCGTGGGACGTTATGGCGGGATCTATTCCCTTCATGTCTGAGGTTGTCCAAGCGAAGGTCGACGCATTCTGCTTCAAGAAGTATATGATCGCGCGTTGCATTTCTTCGGAGAGGAATGCGCCGACTCGAACTACTTTGCTTTGGTCGGAGTCATCAATTGCGACTTCTAGAATCTTGTCCTTTTGGGGCTGAATCTGTTTTGATATTGCATTAATGCGAGGAGTCGATTATTGCATCTTCACCGTTGCAATCAGTAGGTCGCGTGCGGCCTGCTGGTCTCCTCGTAGTGTCTGCACCTGCCCATTTGGTCCCGGGAACTTCACGCATTGATGATGGGTTGATGATATCGTCTTCATTGAATGCAACCAAGGGGTTCCGAGGATCGCGTTATATGGAGCCTCTGTTTGGATGATGGAGAATTTGACTGTGCGAGTTACCCCGCATGCGTAGACTGGGAGCTTGATTGTTCCGATCATTGTCTCGGAAGCTCCGTTGAATCCCGTGAGGGAGCGAGACGACGGCTTCATATCGCGCAAGTCGACTCCCATCTTATCGAGTGTATCTCGAAAGATGAGGTCGACTGAACTGCCAGTATCGATCAGGATTTTGGCGATGTCGCACTTAGCGATTCCTACTTCGACCAGTAGAGGGTCGTTATGAGGTAGGTGGACACCGATGGCATCGCCAGGTGAGAAAGTGATCTGGGGATCATTCTTAGGTTTCGATGGACATTTCTTCGAGGTTACTGCATGTCCTCGATGATCTTTGACCGACCGGACCGAGTCTCCACAAGGAGGCGAGCCTCCCATAATCACGTTCAAGAAGGGAGCGCGCTCGACTCGTTTGCTCTGCAATTGGACCCTCGAATCGCTGGACAAGTCTTCGACGATAGGCTCGTGTTTGTCGCCGGTCTTGGCTTTTGTTTCTTCCAGCTTTTGTCGTAAGTCGGAACGTTTGGGTCGATTGAGCTTGATCCTGAGGTCTTCGGATTTCGAGTTGAGCTTATCGTGGAGATCGACGACTCGGGGCTTGAGGTAGGGTCGAATACTGGAGTTTTCGACTCTTTTAGCTTTGGAATCTTCGATGATTGAGCAAAGGTCGTCTTTAGAGTTGTGCACGCAGTCGATTGTCTGCGACTTTCGCCTGAGCTTGCTTATCAAATCATACGACCCCGCCGGTCTGCTGTTCTCACTTGGTCGCTTGCTAGAGTGTTCGTGTGAGTCATGGACTTTGTTGTCCTCCTCCTCGTCTGAGTAGGAACTCGGTCTGGTGGCTCTTTTGGCCTAACTTTCTCTACCTTTTCTGAAGAGGCAAGACTGTTTTGGCCATATGAAGGGGCAAAAGGTGTTCTATAATGGAAGAAAGTGGAGATTAACTTTTATGAGTGTGTTTTATGCTTTATGCTTTCACATGATGGATGTGTTGTCATCCTCCTTTACTTAGGCTATAAAAGAGACTGCAAGGGGAAGGAGGAAGACACACAATACACAGAGTACAATACAACAAAGAGTAGAGAGTGAAAGTTTTATAGTTTCATATTTTGTATTTTGAGAGTTTGAGAGAAAACATTTGTTCTTGAGCTGTTCTTCATTGTTCATCATCTATTCTTGAGTTTTAATTTGGTTTTGCTTGTTTAATCCTTGTTTATCTTTATTCTCTGTTGTATCTACTTGAATATGCTTCAATCTATTATGAGATTAAGTGTTTTCATGGAGATTAGTGAGTAGTTTCCTTAAGAATTCATGGGTTAGGGAGATTAGAGTAACTTAGTGAAGATCTATGGTGTTATTGTATTAGATCCTTGTATGAACTTGCTTGTTGAGTATTTTTAATGCTTGTTTAGTCTTGATCACTCTAAACCTGATTTCTAAACACTTCTCATCAGACATGATTAGATGAAGTGTTTGAATCAACTCAACTAAGCTCTAGTGAGATTAGCCAAGGACACTTGATGTTAAAATTGCTAGATAGTTATTAAACTTGAACTTAAAGATTGCTTGATTGAATTAAGCCAAAGACATTTGATGTTTAATGATTTCTAAGCAAATGGACATTTACCTAGACATAGGACTTGTCTAAAATTGTGTTTAGACTTAAGAGATTACTTTGATTGAAAGCTTGTCACCTAGATTGGATCTTAGTTACTTGAAATCAATTCCCTTAGCCCATGGATTCACTTGTTTATATTTCTAGGATATTAGTTTGTTACAAATCATCTATCTTCTTGTTTGCTTAGATTAGGAAGGTTTGTGTATTCTTGGTGTTATAAGTCTCTAGTTCTCTGTGGATTCGATCCTAAAATGCTACAATGACATACCATTCGATTGTGGTATTGTTGGCACATTAGGTTAATTGTTGGCACATTAGGTTAATTGGTCTGAGTAGGAACTCGGTCGTGCGAGGATGACTTGGACACGTCGAAGATTACGAGGTTGCTCTTCTTCGACTTGTGCTTCCCCCTCGTCTTCGTCTTGCTCTTCTAGCTTGTCATCTTCTGCGCATTTGGGTCGGGCTTTGGCCTTGTCTTGATTCTTCTGAGCTCTCTTTTCTTTGTTCTTGTTCCAGCTCTTGGTGTTTTTTGGCCTAGGCTTGGGAAGCTCGACGTTTGCTGTTCCGTTTTCGTAGGATGAGAAGAGGGCATCAACTAGATGCCTGCAATTTCTCGTATCGTGCACTTTGGACTTATGGTAGCTGCACCATATGTTTGGTTCGGTCGTGCCAGGATTCAAAGTCGAAGGTGCCGATGGGGTTTGCGACTTCTCGTCGTTCTCCCAGACGTTCCAATCCTTCTCGCGCACGACGACAGTCGATCCCGGGGGATTTTTATCTTCGACGACATAGACGAAGTTTTTCTGCTGGTTGGATTTGTTGCCTGTGGCGTGTTGTCGAGGCTCTTAGCGTGCCTCAGGAGCTTTTGGAGCTGTCGGTTTAGCGGTCGCATTCATTTTCTTGAGTATCGCTGTTGTGTCTTCTGCCATTCGGATGAAGTTGTTCGATCTGGCGATAGCATCCTGAAGCGACTTGGTGGGGTTTCTGTAGAGATCCTCGCAAAATAGGGACTTGGGCTGTCGGGGTTCTTGGCGTGCCTCAGGAGCTTTTGGAGCAGTCGTCGGTTTTGCGGCCGCATTCATTTTATTGAGTATCGCTGCTGTGTCTTCTTCCATTCGGATGAAGTTGTTCGACCTCGCGATAGCATCTTGAAGCGACTTGGTGGGGTTTCTGTAGAGATCCTCGCGAAACAGGGACTTGAAGTAGAGGGTGTTCATCAGCGCATCAACGGCGATGCTGTCGGGGACATGCACCTTTGAAGCGACAGCTTTGAGCTTTTCCATGTAGTCGTGGAGGCTCTGGTTTGCTTCCTGAGATAGATTCCACAAGTCGGATAGGGTCGCTCCTTGTCTCGTGAACATGATGTACTGCTTGAGGAAAGCGGCCGACAGGTCGTAAAAATCGTTGATGGAATCTCGTTCCAATCCAGTGAGCCACCCGAGGGCTGGTCCTTGAAGACTCTCGACGAAGAGCCGGCAATAGCCAGCGTCTCTTTCCTCATCGGAAAAGTTAGTTCGACCCATCGCGATATTGAAAGCGGTGATATGGTCAGTCGGGTCTGCCTTTCCGGTGAAGGTCAGAAGGCGGATTTTCTCTGCTGGTCGATACCGTACGTCGGTGATTCGCCGAGAGAACGAGGTTTTTAGGGCACGTTCGATTAACGGCGCCGAGGTGGGTCCTTCGAGCATCCTATCTTTCATGTCCAGGAACGACTGCTTAAGCTCGGCGAGTTCCTGGACTGTTACAAGATCTACCCCGCTGGGTGTTTGGGCCTGGACGGCGTTTGTATTGGTCGTGGTCTCGACGCCGGCTGTTCGATAGGTGTCGAACAGCTGTTTCCGAACCGTCGTGGCTGGATCTGCTGGGTTCCCGGCCAAGGGAGCTAAGATTGCGGCGATAGCGGCTAGTTGCTCGTTTGTCGCATTCTAAATGACGTCTTGCTGCGCCATCCTCTCGAGTATGGTATCTGCGAAGGTTGCCGCTGTCAGGGCGCCTTCGGTTGTAGGTGACTCGACGTCGGACGGCGAGTCAGATCGAGCCATGATCTTCTTACTTGCGCTACTTTGTCTGCCCCACGGTGGGCGCCAACTGTTTGAACCGAGACTGTCGATAAGCTAGTAAAGAGATAGGGACGAGTTCTCGTCGGTGGGTTAAGACAAAGACGTGTTTTATTAGATCAAGAGAGTGCTCATTCGTATTACAAGGAGGGGAAAACAAGGAGGTGAACTGGCGAAAGCTGGTTCGCCGGAGAATACAAGTCGACCAGAATAGAGATATGAAACCCTAGTTTCTAGCCGAAAGTAAGTAATGTAGAAATTTGCTGATCCTTTGATTGTTGTCTCCTCTCCTCTTTTTATAGACGCGTGCTTATTAACCTAACTCGCCTTGACCTAATGGGCCTCCTCGACGATTGGGCAGAGGTGTCGGGCCGCTAATTCGAGTCGTCGAGCCGGAGACTTCCGGTCGCTCGCTTTGTCGGCTAAAAGCAGTCTAGAGTCAAGTGCGATTTGTTGTGCGCTTTTTTAGTTAGAGCAATAAGAGTATTTCCAACCCACCTCTATATTTGTTTTTATAATAGCATTTCAAGATAAAATCAGTTCAATCCTACTTTATTTTTTCCTCTAAAATATAGATTGCTATTTTCACCTCTATATTTAGAAATATCATTCCTCTATAATAGAGGCATATTTTTTTTTCAAAAAAATGATCCTTTAACTTTTTACTTTAACAATTATAACCAAAATAAATATTTTTAGTGAAAATGTATTGTTTATATAAATATATAATCATATTTTTATTTATATAATAGTTTCTATAAAAATATTTAGTGTAAATAATATCATAATTTTATGAATGTTAAACTAAATTAGGTTGGTTTTCAACTTTTACAAATAAAAAAATACTATTTGTAAAATTAGAAAAGAATATATAAAGAATATTTCTTTTTAAAAGAAGAAATAGATGAATACATTACAGATAAATCCATCTGTATTATAGAATTTTTCTATTTTAAAAGAAAAAATAGAGAAATAAGTGATCTAGTTGTAACGGGCGAAGTGACAAAACCAAATCAAAATATTTATTTATAAGAGTTATGTTAACACTTTAACTAGAACCAATAAATCAAACTGAGTTCAGTTCATTGTTTTTGTGGGCTGCTGATAAATATCACACTGATGGGCCTCTGTTTTGCATTGAGAGACATGCTTTTCTCTCACACACCTGAATTTTCATGTAGATGCAGCTTGAGATGGAGTTTTACATAGTGGTGGGCTTGGCTGGACAATAAGGACTCTAAGAATGGTATCATCAGATACAACTCAGGAGATCGTCTAATTGCTTCAGCTTTAGCAGCAGAGACACTCGCTGTAAAAGCTGCTCTTCTTGATGCAATTTCTCTAGAGTTGAGTTTTAAAAGAAACTTTTACGCTTTAAGACATATTGTCGCTTACAAATTGCACATAGGGACATTTGTTTCTAGATGCACACTTTCTTCATGTACAGTGTCCGACATGCTCTTATATAAGGTTCAACTACATTCTCTAACTCTAACTCCTCTAACTAACCGGTCACTTTCAAAACTCTAACTAACTGAAAAAATAATTTTTTAAAAAAAATTCAAAAATCACTTTCCTATTTTTCGAAAAGTCCCTTATATTCTCTCTCCAATTCTCTTATCCTAATTTCGTGAACCCTCTTCTTTTCCTTCATCAATTATCGAAGAACACCATGAATCCAGAGGTATCATGTTTGACGGATCCAAGATTTTAGTATTCGTATTCGAATTCAAGCAGCCTGGATATCCTATTTTCGGAGCGGATCCAGAGAGAATCTCGGATCGATTCCGGATCCAGGATAATAAATCTCATGCCTAATATTCAACATCGAATAATGGTATATCGATTTAGCGCGTATTTGTTTCAGATTTTTGTCGTCCATTGATTTGCTTCGTTTTTTTTTTTTTATCGTGCTTATGAACTTATAATGCAAGCGATAAAGTCAATTCAATTCAACGTAGCTAACCAAACAATAATACATGCATTTTCCCTATTGTGGGAATACCAGATTCAATGTCTGTCTCTACTAAAATCTTTCTTAGCAATAGATGTTCTGATTACGATCTTTTAGCAGACATATTCTTATTAATAATGATCTATGACGTGTAAAACCTTTTTATCAAATTTATCAAAAGCAAACAAAAATATTATGTAGAAAAAAGAAACTAGTTGTGTGTTTTGCAAAACTTATAATTTCCTGAAAAATGAAAACTCTCTTGGCTCATGGATCTTTTTTTGGGTGCACTAAATTTTTAATTAATAGGTTCAAGCAATTACAAGAATAATAGCAACATCATACAAGCTACGATGTACGAACCAAGGCTAACTTCTAAACATATAAAAGAAGATAAAATAAAGATAGAAACACAAACTTATAAAAATTTGATAAAGAGTTATGTAAAATATCAAAAATGCCACTTGCGATCAAATCTATGAGAGACTCTCATCGCACTTGAACCTCTGGAAACGAACGATTAATCACAATAACATGTGACATCGCAACATCATCTAAAAACTCAACTCTCATTGGAACGAAGATCGTTGCATCTACCGGTCCCATGTAGATATTTACATACAATAACATACAGTTAAAATATTGGTAATTTTCCCCAGTTTTGGAAGTTTGTGTCTGCTTTATAAGTTTAGCAAACAGTTAAGATATTGGTAAATTTTCTCAGTTTTCAGGCTGGGATAATGGATCTTATCATAGTTTAATAGACGCTTTTCTATTTCTAATCCAATGTATTTATTATCATTTTAATCATCTTTTTTTGAACTAATGTAAAAATATTAAACAAAAACTTACAAGTTAATTTTTAATTGATATGAAGTGCAATTTTTTAATTGAGAGAGAGAGAGAAAGAGAGAGTGAGAGCATGACGACTCTTAGGCCTGGGCATAAAATCCGCAACCCAAAATCCGAACCGAACTCGAACCAAAAAACCCGACCCGTTATCCAATCCGAAATGTAAAAATATCCGAATGGATCTTGTAGGGTGGTACAGAAATATCCGAACCCGAAATGTCATTAACCGAACCCGAACGGGTAACCCGAAAAGTCTGAAATTAATAGTCAATATATATATTTTGAAATATATATAAGTATTTCAATTATCAAATTCAATATTTGTGGTAATATGATATATAATAATAAATATTAAAATTTTAATATATGCTTTAAGTACACAATTAGCTATAAATAAGTATTTTATAATTTTTTCATTAAAATAAAAAGTCTACTCTCTATAAGGCAATACATATTGTTTACTAATGATATTTGTTTTCATGCTTGATTTAATATTTTATTGTTATTTTATCAATTTTATGTGTGACAGATTAATTTTTTATTTAATTTAGATGTTTTTTTTATGTTTTGCTTCAAAGTTTTTGTTTTTTACTTCGGTTATATCTGAACCGAATCGATATAAACCGAATCTGTACGATATATGATTACTTTATGGGTTTTAGGACGCAATATAATTTTGAACCGAACCCGAAGTGTTATTATCCGAACCCGACCCATACTAATAAAATTTTAGTAGGGGACTTAGGAGCATAAACCTGAAAACCCGAAAACCCGAAAAACCCGACCCGAATGCCAACGGTACCCGAACACCCAGGCCTAACGACTCTCTTGATCTCTGCAGGGCTTCGTTATGAATTTGTGACGGAAGAAAATAGAGGTGGTAAAGATTTATTTATAAAAAAGAGGAAAAACCGTAGGTTTAACCCTAACAGACTATGTACTTAAAAGCTTTCGCTTTAAAATCCAAACAATTTTAGATTTGAAATTTTGAGATGTTACAAGTATCAAATTTTGAGATGTTACAAGTATCCCTAGCTTTCCCAAAGTAAAAACAAGATTTCTATGAACCATGTCTGCCTTATCTCATATCAGTGATTCATATTCATGGAAATATAAGTATTTGACCTTATACCATTAATATGAATGATATCCATGGTCTATTATAATTTGATTCCCTAGACCTGAAAGCGACATCTAGTTTCTTAAATGTTTGCAAGTAGTATCTGGTATCTTACTTATTTGTTCCTATTTTGTTAGCGCAGTTGTTGTTTTTATTGTTTCTTCGTGTTTTGATAATAAAAAAAGAATTAAAAAATTTAGTACAAGAGTTCTAAAAAAAAATGAATAAATAAAATTTCCTTTTTAACATTTTTTCTGTTCAAATAACTTAAAATGATTTGAAGTTTAATTTAAAAAATAGTTGAAAAAGTACATGAGTCCAGAGAAGAAAGTTTTTGGTGCAAAAAAGAAGAAAGAAAGTTCTTGTAACGACTCTACAAATAGACCACAAATCAGAGATTCATCAAAATCTCTCTCTCTCTCTCTCTCTCTCTCTCTCTCTCTCTCTCTCAAAAAAAAAATTCCCAAAAAACAATGGAAAAGATAGCACTGACAAAAGATGAGATCATTGGGTTCAAAGAGGCTTTTTGTCTCTTCGACAAAGACGGCGACGGTTCTGTCTTGCTTCCTCTAGATGATTATATAGATAAAATTTGGAAAATTGATATGTGGTGTGACATCTATATTGTTGTTTTGGAATATAATCAAATAATAGGTTGTATAACGGTGGAAGACCTTGCAATAGTCATTCGTTCCTTAGATCAGCATCCGACAGAACAAGAATTTCAAGATATCATCACTGAGATCGACTCTGATGGCAATGGCACCATTGAATTTGCTGAGTTTCTGAACCTCATGGCCAAGAAACTTCAGGTTCCTCTCTCTTTATCTCTCCATATATTAATTACGTTCATTTCTGATTCTTTGTGAAGAATGGAGCTATCTCTTTTTTTTTTTTGACAAAAAATGGAGCTATCTCATTCATTATACTTCTGCATATTAGTTTCTTATATTTTTAAACATTTGATCACATCAAGTATTTTCTCATCTTTCTATGCATTTACTTGTTCTCTACTCATCATAACAAGTAACAAATTTTGTACCAAAAAAACAAGTAACAACTCTGATTTGAGAAGATCTCTGTTTTTATATTCTAAAAAGAGACTATATATTTTATAACAATTTTATTTGTTAATTTGTTGTTGTGGTGATGGTATAGGAAAGTGACGCAGAAGAGGAGCTTAAAGAAGTTTTCAAAGTCTTTGACAAAGACCAAAATGGTTATATATCTGCCAGTGAGGTCCGTGACTCTTATTTTTCTCTTTATTTTAAAATTTTAAAACTTGAGTATTATTTTTTTTGAGAAAAATAATTTTAAAACTTGATGCCGTCTTTTTTATACATATGTGCTTGATTTATTTTAAGTAGAGTATACAAACAATAAACAATTAGTTCAATGCACTGGATTGCGTTTTTGTACAACGTTCTCCAATAATAGCATGTACGGTCTAACTGTATTTTTGTTATAAATGATTAGAGACATAATTATTTAGATCCTTATCTAAATTGAGTTTTTGTCGATTTTGATTGCGTTCATGAACCAATTTCATAAAATGTTGTAGCTGCTTAAGTGGTACATGCTCTATATTTTCATGTTGTCAAATCCGGCTAACCATCATAAGTTTATAGACCCATTTGTTCAATTAATTTTGCATTATAAACGCAGACAGATGAAAAATACAGCTAAATTAAACAGACTTGGACATATTTAATAACAATAACAAAAATCAGACAACAAGGCCAGACAATCTTTGAATTTAAAGAGATCCATATTTGTCTCTTTTTTTCAGAAAAAGAGATCCATATTTGTCTCATTTATGATCTTAACATTTTTTGATAAAATAACAATAGTAGCTATTTAGTTATTTGATATTATATTTTCGAAATTCTGTTTTACATCGTGAAGACTTACAGCTAGCTGGCATTGTGAATCTTTGCAGAAGAACGAGGGAAAAATAATTAATGGGAAATAGTTACATGTAGATAGTAGAATGCGTTTGAATCGATTGGTTTGTTGGAACAGGAAAGCACATGTTTCACCTAGTTTAATTAAAATTAAATATGTGTTTGTTTGACCAAAAAAAAGTGGTTGCTTACATCCCTAAAAGTTACATAATACGTATTTTTTTTTATATTTGCACATTTTGCATGCACTCCTAAAATATGTTATACACATAGATTAATAAGCCATTAATTGTTATATATTTTTAAACAAAACTATTAATTATTCACCTAACAATAAATTAACTCATAACGAAATAGACTGCAGAATTTAAATGGTTATATAACACAAAATAATAATATATTTCATGTTTAAAATTGAAAACATCATCTAATTTAAAACAAAATATTTTTCTAAAACGTCAATTATAAAAAAATGGAGGAAGTATATACAAATTTCTTAATAACAGGGTTTGCAATTTAAATAGCATTCTTTTAAGTAGAAGCTAATAGTTCATTTCACCTGAGCATGTCTAACAACTTTTTACAAAATTACAAAATAATAAGCTGGAGTTCATGCAGCAATTTTTTTCTAGTATTATATAGGCTGGACTGATCAAATTTCACGTTTATTCGAAGCTTATGGTCAAGCTTAGGCCAAAACAAGTTATGTTGTTTAAGAACTATATATATTTAACAAAGCATTATGTTCACGATGTTTTTAAAGATCATATTTGACCAACTGTTATTTGTAGCAGAAAGACTATTATAGTCTCTATAAGACGCTCAATTTCATTTATACGTCGTCCGTGGTCGATCAGTGGTGAAACACCCAATACAAAGCACACTTAGCCATGGATAAACAAAACTCAAATCCGAAGAGAGATAATTGTTTTTGGGGAAAGAACTTTCGGAAACGTTGGACGGGCCTTCAGATTGAGCTTATTTACAACTAAGAAAATGTCGTGATTTATTTTATTAATGTAACAAGCTTTGTTATTGCAGTTGAGTCATGTAATGATAAATCTAGGGGAAAAGCTAACCGATGAAGAAGCTGAACAAATGATTAAGGAGGCAGATCTGGATGGTGATGGTCAAGTCAATTATGATGAATTTGTCAAGATGATGATCAACATTGGATAAATTCCTTTTTTTACTATTATAAAGGCTATATATATCCTTTATTACTTTTGTTAGTTTTTACTCCTTTAAATTCTGTTCACACCATCTCAATAAATACATTAATTTCATATCTTATTCTACCTTTTAAATCCTGTTTTTTTTTCAACACTGGATAATACATATCACGTATAATTTCATAACTCTATTTAGTTCTGATGATCAACTACATGTTACAAAAGCAATATTGATGAACAACTCTACGAATAATGATTCTATTATGAATCTCTTCCGAAACACTTAGATCGACAGATAGTTCTACATGTTCGACATCCTCAATAGACAAGATCTCTCCGCAGAAGATGACCACAACAAACAGTTCTGCATTTAGTAGTCTTGAACCTCCGATAAGCTTCGTATCATATAATCTGCAAGAAATTGCATAGTGTGGGATTCAAACCCCGGACCTACGTGTAAAAACCTTTAAACCTTAATCAGTTGGCTAAGGGTGCTTCCACGTCAAATCTTGTTTAATCTATAATTTTTTTATTACAGTTTTGAAACCGTTTGTATTTTTTTGTCATTCTCTAAGGCTTTGAATATGTTTGACAAGTTATTACCAAAAAAGCAAAAGATAATCGTTCTTTATTTGTTTTTCTGTAATCAGATAGTTTTGAATTGAAATAAAGACTAATGTCTAAAACTTTTGGAGATAAAATCTTACTTTGAAAATACGAAAGTAACTAAAGTAATATATAAAAGATTTGGGCCAATCTAGTTATCGCTTGGTTTAAAGTCCGAAACCCTTGAATTTTCAAATGATATCAAAGCGGGCCTACATCCGGACCTATTAATTCTACTCGGAAAGTGGCTCGATCATCAACTAATTGATGGTCTAAGGAAGACTCAATTTCGTCGAAATAGCTAGTAAAAAAGAAACTTTATTTCGAAGAAGGTATGATAGATTATGTCGAGACTAATTGCTATACACATAATTATTTCAAGGAAAAAAGTTAAAAAACATCAATTAGTTTTATTGGTTTATATATTGTGATTGATTTAAAAATTCATGTAGTATTTATAAATTCAAGTAAAATATACAGATTTTTAAATTTTTTCGGATTAGTATTTACAAATCCGGAGGTTTTCACTCGGATTTGAGTCTTTTTATTTTTAACAAAAAAATCTAAAAAAATCCATTCAAATCAATTATAAAATCAAATTTATTAGTAAATATGTACGATCGAATAACACTTGATTTGATATAGAATTTATGAATCATTAAATCAATAACACATGATTTTAATACAGATTTGAAAATCATAGAACTAATAACACTAGATTTAGTTCGGATTTTCAAATCAATTAAAATACAACAACCAATAACCCCTACTAAAATTGCAAGCTCAAAATCTTAACAAAAATCTATAGTAACTAAGTATTATTTCTTTTCAAAGTGTATATATACAGTCAAGTCTGGATATTGGATAGCTACAAAATATACAGACAGATGACGGAGAAAAAGAAGTTCTAGAGCCCAGTATAACCAAACTTCAAGTCTTTACTTGGAAGGTGAATGCACCACAAAATAATTGTCATTTTATTTGGCAATTAATTTCAGGGCAGGTAGCGGTCACAAGAAATCTGGTACGCCGCAATATGCGATGTGATAACTACTGCCCAAGATATGGAGAACCAGAAGAATCTGTTACTCATGCGATCTTCGAATGCCCACCGGCCTTACAAGCATGGGCATTATCATCAATACCGTCAAGCTCTCAAACTTTCCCTATCTCGGGTATCTATGCCAATTTAGACTATCTTTTTGGAGGAGGAATAGTATTATGGAGCCAGAAGATGATAGAGACCCTTATCCTTGGATAATCTGGTACATTTGGAAGGCTAAGAATGATAAGATATTCATAGGTATAGACAGGATCCGTTGGAGCTAGTCAGGTATGCAGAGAGTGAGTGCCAGACATTGTAAAATGCAAAGGATACTATAATTTCTCCTCCACAAGCACAAATTGCTGAAGAAACACAAGCCTTAAGCTTGGGTAATTTTTGTACGGTGGATGGCTCATGGACCTCCACATATCAATTTAGTGGAATTGGATGGGTTTGAAAGGATAGCATGGGAAAGATCCAACTTATGGGGAAACGAAACTTAAGGAGGCGTGAGACAACATTACACTCGGAACTGGAATCGCTAAGATGGGCAATGGAGAGCATGCTACAATATTCGACCTGTCAGAGATTTGAGACAGATTGCAAGGACCTGATTGCAATGATAACGGATCCACAAGCTTGGCCAAACTTCTAAACTGAGCTGGAGGTCATTCAAATTCTACAGATGTGTTTTCCGGACTTCAAGATCAGCTACTTCACAAGGATGCAAAATGAAATTGTGATTTTCTAACTAGGAATGTTTGTTCTTTTTATAAATCTCTTTGCTTTATTGGTTGTTCTATTCTGGTCTGGTTACCCAGACCACCTTAAGTTTGAGTAATAAAATAACCGTTTGTTGAAAAAAAAAAAAAAAGCATATATATAAGCAGCCAAGAACGTGTAACTAAGTGGAGGTTATCGGTTGTTGTATTTTAATAGATTTGAAAATCCGAACTAAATCTAGTGTTATTGGTTCTATGATTTTCAAATATGTATTAAAATCATGTATTATTGGTTTAATGATTCATAAATTCTAATCAAATCAAGTGTTATTCAATCGTATGGATTTACTAATAAATTTGATTTATAATGGATTTGAATGGATTTGTTTGGATTTTTTTGTTAAAAATACAAAGACTGAGCAGGTGTTATTGGTTTATATATTTTGATTGATTTAGAAATCCATGTAGTATTTATAAATTCAAGTAAAATATGTGGATTTTTAAATTTTTTCGGATTAGTATTTACAAATCCGGAGGTTTTCCCTCAAATTTGAGTCTTTGTATTTTTAACAAAAAAATCCATTAAAATCCATTATAAAATCAAATTTATTAGTAATTCCGTAAGATTGAATAACACTTGATTTGATATAGAATTTATGAATCATTAAACCAATAACATATGATTTGAATACAGATTTAAAAATTATTGAACCAATAACACTAGATTTGGTTCGGATTTTCAAATCCATTAAAATACAACAACTAATAACCCATACTCAAATCCGAGGGAAGACCTCCAGATTTGTAATATTAATCCGAAAAAATTTAAAAATCTGTATATTTTACTTGGATTTATAAATAATACATAGATTTTTAAATCAATCAAAATATATAAACCAATAACCCCTCTTAAGTATTCTTGCCATTTAAGGCATATATATAAGTAGGCAGATAAGAACATGAATAATAGTTGGTGGATTAATACTTACTCTTCACGAAATTATAAAGTTGTTTATATTTTTGTAAAATAACTTGATTGATATGTCAGAAGAATGGTATAAAAGTAACGGAAAAATTTATCTTTATTCATAACACTGAGGTTCCTTATATAGGAGATTACACCGTTATAGATAAATGGAAAGATTACAAATCATAATCTCTTGGTTATGAGCCATCCACAATCTGGTTCATAACACTCCCCCTTGGATGCCATAACCATTTAGAGCTTGTAATGTGCTTTAATGTTGCCTCATTAAAACCTTACCAGGAAAACCCAATTGGGACAAAACCATGGCGAAGGAAAAAGAGTACAACACATATTACTCCCCTTGATTTGGACATTACTGAAGGTCCCTTAGACCTCTCCAATTTTCTGCAATCCGTGGGTGATGAAGATCTTAGGCAGAATATGCTTCGTTCTCGAACATGATAGTTGGTTCTTCTTTACCATCGGCCATGCCACAATCTGATCGAACATATTGAGTCATCGACCTCAAATACGCACACAAAATCTTGGATGATGTTACTGTGATATGCGCGTACCACCATGTGTAAAACATGACCTGTCTGAAAACAAATCAACAAAACCAAATAACCCCTCTTTGGACTGGTTAGTATAACATAAACCAAAATCAAAGGCTTCTTCATCGTCCTTCTTATGGACCGAATGGACTTCTTTATCTTCCACCTTTGGATTGAATGAATCAGTGTCCAAAACAAGTGATCTCACGCCCATGTACTAGATAAT